>NC_043968.1:25241970-25611970 GCF_902148855.1 Sphaeramia orbicularis | reverse complement strand
GCTTACATTTCCTAGGTAGCCATAATCATTACTTCAAATAAGATAATAGAAAAAAAAATATCTGATGTGTAGAAGGCATTTAGCGAAATTCCCTTTAAGGCAAAAGAAATATAGGTTGATGGCTGTTCCAGTGATGATCTGCACAGAAATCCATTCTGATTCCGAGTGCTTCACATGATGGAGGAACTGGTTTTACTAAGTCTTACTTCCCTCTGACAGATCACCTGGTCTGTGGTGTCATCCTGCCATGGAGAGTTCCATCACACTCTGGCAGTTCCTGCTGCAACTGCTGCTTGATCAAAGCCATAAACATCTGATCTGCTGGACGTCCAACGATGGCGAGTTCAAGCTGCTCAAGTCAGAGGAAGTGGCCAAATTGTGGGGACTCCGTAAGAACAAGACCAACATGAATTATGACAAGCTGAGCAGAGCTCTGCGCTACTACTATGACAAAGTATGCTACATGTGAAATTATTGACCATAATTGATGATATTTGATGTTTCCAGAGCCACAAAACCCCTAAATTGCAAATAAATATGTTTTGTTGTTTCTACAGAACATCATCAAGAAGGTGATAGGGCAGAAGTTTGTGTACAAGTTTGTGTCGTTCCCTGACATTCTGAAGATGGACCCGGCACTGGTGGAGTCAGGACGTACCAGTGAGGAGAGTGGGGGGACCACATCAGAGGCAGAACCTGAAGAAGAGGTTGAAGGTGGTAAAAACCAGTACCTTCACTCAGGCCTGTTCTCCTCCTTCACCATCAGCTCCCTGCAACACTCTGTAGACCCCAACCGGACGATCAAGACCGAACCCAGATCTGACCGCCATGATGACAGCTCCTCTGTGATCCGATTCATAGCCAACCGTGGCCACTCCTCTGTCCCATCTACACCTCCCCCATCCTTAACTGACAGCCCCCATTTGTCCAGGCCATCTCAGCGGTCCGCCCGCTCCTCTTCTTACTCCTCCCCACCACAGAGTCCAGTCCATGGACAGTGGAAGGGACAGAGCCCAGGCTCAGAGACTGATGTACCAGACCATAATGCTCAACCTCTGAACTTGTCAGCAGGTCACAGAGAAAGAGAGAGGTCACAGAGCACCACCACGCCTGAGAGGAAGGGCTTAACCAATAGTGCACCTTTAAAAATGAGAAAACCTAAAGGCCTAGAAATCTCTGCCCCCTCCCTCCTTCTAACAGGAAGTGACCTCGTCTCAATTGCTCTCAACAGCCCAGCTCTGCCATCAGGATCGCTGACTCCTGCCTTTCTCACTGCACAGGTACACCTTCAAATACAACACGTGCAAAAACAACACTGACTCTGTAGGAATTTGCACACATTCCTGTTTAAATGTAGTTTTTAATAAGTAAGAAAAGGGGAAGAGGTAAGGACAGTGAAGAGGAAGACAGAGCAGGAGGAGGGGTTTGTGGACGAAGAGAGTCAGACTTAGGAGACAGGGAGGAGATGGAAAGAGGTGAGCGGAAAGACGGCAGAAGGCAACGGTGGGAGGGAGGAGGTTTATAAGTGAAGCCATATGTTTCTGAAACTCCTGATTTACTGGCAACAACACACTGACCAAACCAGGACAGTCTGACTACATTCAGCTGACGCTATTACCCAGACAATGATAGGCTGCTGTGTGTACGTCACTGACGGAAAATAAAAATGTATGCCATCACTCAACATAGTACAGTATGATCATACTAACACTCCGATTAGGAACTACAACACCCTTTCCTACGCAAGGACCTGATTTACAGTTCAGCTCAAGACGTTTAGATCCAAGACACAGTTACAGTGTGGAAAAGTGTCCCTGTGGAAAAGTCCTGAAAACACATGGGTATAACAGAGTTTATGTTATCATGACAGGAGAAAAAAATGAAGTAAAATATAAGGAATTAGCAGAAAGTAGAGACAGGAGAGGACCTCCCTGACCCAGAGACAGTGAGTCTGCCCAGTCAGTCTGTCTGGTAGATGTGAGTTCACTAGAGGGCAGACTTGGCTTTGAGCTCTCAGTGAGAATGTAAGACACGACAGCTTCACCACACAGTATAAAGTGCCTTGTGGATTTATTGCTAGAATAAATAGAATGACTTTTATTTTGGTGAATTTATCATCTGATTTCTTTTTCATGTAGACTCCCTCCGGTCTGCTGCTCACTCCCAGTCCTCTGCTTTCCAATATACATTTCTGGTCCAGCATCAGTCCGGTGGGACCTCTCAGCCCCAGCCAACTGCAGAGCCACACCCCTCTATTTCAGGTAATTTACCACAAGACCTTTAATAACCACACAAGGAAATTACTGCAGAAAATCCTTTGTACAAGGTGTCCAAAGACAGAAGAAACAACACACACACACACACAATAATCACTCTAATGTATTTGTGGAGAATTGCTGAAGAATGAAAACATAAAACTTTAGTAGAAAATGTTAATATTTGATCATCGTACCTGACTAATCGCTGTCAAACTGTTAGAAAGCACATAGAAAATCTAGGTCAAATCATCATCTTACCCATTTCAACTTCATATATAACCTGTGCTGAATCTCCCACTTGTACAGTTATGGAAAAAATAATTAGACCACCCCTTGTTTTCTTCAATTTCTTGTTCTTTTTAATGCCTGGTACAACTAAAGGTACATTTGTTTGGACAAATATAATGATAACAACAAAAATAGCTCATAAGAGTTTAATTTCAGAGCTCATATCTATCCATTTTCCATGTTTTCTTGATGATAACCAAAATCACTTCAGTTCTTACATCAATATCTATGGCGTTGTACTGTCAAAAACAGTGCTTTTAGGCATTCCATGTTTTCTTTTCTGTCTGTTTTAGTCACATGATACACAAAGGAGTTAGTACTTGATTGCATAACCGTTGTTTTTGATGACTTTTGACAGTCTAATAATTTTTTCCGTGACTGTATCTACTGATGGCTAATTGTTGAAAAAGACAACTAATTTTATTTCTGTTATTGCTATTATGTTAACAATTTACCACTGTTGTGTAATTGTCATTCGTCACTACACTAATACTAGTGACAAATGACAATTACCATCAATAGCAAAAGTTTGCTTGTTGCTTCTTGAAAATATTACCACTTACTTTTCTTTATGAGCTTTTATACAAAACAAAAAACTCGCTGCACACACACCTCAGTGGTGGTTTGTGTGTATTTGTGTAAGTATGATTTACCCTGGGCCAGAGTTTCAAAATAAGCTACAGATGTTTCCGTTTCGGTGCGGACACGAAGAGGGGGGAAACTTCCTGTTGGTGTGGGGAAAAGAGGAGAGCTGCTCAGAGCCCCTCCCACCCATACCAGGTCTCCAACACAAACATACACAAACCCCCAAAATAAACCATTAAGTTTCTAATGACAAGCTTTACTGTCCTAAAATCTGTACTATTGCTGTTTTAGTGTTATCAGATATGATCCTGCATGGAAAGACTCTCTGTTTCTGGGGTTTAAATAAAACCTGTGTGTTTTCCACCTGTCTCCAGTTCCCATCCCTACTGAATGGACCTCTCCCAGTTCCTTTGCCCAGTGTGGAGACTTCCCACGACTCCTGATGTGAGCTCCAGGACAGCAGGTCAACGCAGATCAGGACACACAGCTTTAAATGCTATCGATGAACCACATGGAAGTCAGGCTTCCCCTGAGTCCAGTAAACATGGACATGAAACCTGTTTCATTATCAGTATGAAGGAACAGGAGCTTCTCTCTGAAGCATTGCTCTCTAGGAAGAGCATTTTCATTATACATTTCCTTTTGTTGATTATACCAGGGTTGAACTGCCATTAAGACTTCGGTGTTTCCTTTTATTCACTGTGCATAATCCTCTGCAATCGTGAATTAAACATCACAAAACTCTAAAACCTTAAGATGAAACTTGGACTGGATAGAAGAGTGAATCTGTTATTGTGTTTACCTGGTTAAATATGGGAGAGGGTTATCGAAATCTCTATATACTGACCCCAGTTATGTGAGTAAATGTGAGGAAATTTGCATTAGACTACACTTTCCTGTTGCAGTGATTCATCACATCTGGTGTAGATGACAGGAGGTCAGACCTCATTACATTTCCATCTCATTTTATTTCTCATCTCATCCCACATAGTGAAACCTCAGTGATGTAGACTGGTTGTTATTTTATAAATGTTAACGCCATTTTTGTTCTTGTGCCTTGACTAGTCTCAGTATCCATGCCTCCACCTCAAAGGACTGTTTATAGACATTCACATGTGGAAGCCTTAAGAGTCACTTAAGGTTTCAATTTTCTTTGAAATTACATTAATAAGAATAAAATGCTCTTTGGCTGGATTCAATAGACTCAGGGAATTTATTACAATCTAACAACCATTAACAGTAATGATGGTTCAGGTTAGCTACATTATGTCTTTTATTGTATATAATCTACATTATTTGGGTTTTATAGCGTTGAAAATTAATCCAGATGACGATCAGGTGATCACAACTTTGGCCTTATACTGTAAATTTCGGAAAAGTCTTTCTTACAAGTTTGGGAGTGAAGTACGAAAAATGAGGAGATTTACAGACAGTGTTCAAAGATTGAAGCTACTTGGTTGCACTATGGGAAATGTAGGTTTCAGTTTGTTTTTAGTTTGCCTGTCACACACATTGAGTATTCTTCAAAACTGCCTGTTTTGAGTCTTCTCAAATGAAAATGTTATTGAGTGGATCTTTACAAGGGCTACTGAACTGATGATTAGACGCTGTCATAAATTTGCTTTTAGTGCAGATGAGAATTGTTTGAGGTGGAAGTGTGGTCATATGAGATGAACCTTCACTGACTCCTAGCAGACCACCTGGCTGCTAGATAGATCAACATGTTGGAAGCCGTCAGATTTCATCTTCATGTTTCATCTTGTCCTGACGCTGTGAACCTTTTTCTTTTCTTGTATAGTTTCATGCTTTCTTTATGCACTGTTCTTTTAAGCCTTGTACCAACTGTGCCTTCTCTAAGATGTATGTAAATGTATTCAGCTTTAAACCAGGTTTTATTAGACATTCCAGGTTAAATTGCACAAAGTCATTGTTATTTTTGATTATTTTTCTAGAAAAATGTTTTTTTGCCAGTGATGTTCTCAGTTTTACCATTTTGTTGACAGAATGTTACAGTTTTTGGAATAAAATGTGCACTGAAATCTGTGACTGAAAATCAAACTCACTCAATTAATATTAGTGTTTCTGTTGTAGAGTTTGAATGCATTTGGATGTTATTTCCTTTATTTAAGATATTTCTTTAGAGCTCTGCAGGTTTACTGCTGCATCTGTATGAAACAAGACCTGTTTTTTTCTTTTTTTTGGGTTCATTTCACATTTCCACTTAAAGAATGAGTGACACTAAGGCTGTTTATGAAACAGATTAAATTTACTTTTAATGGTTATGAGAAATAAATAGTTCCAGTAAAAAGAGTCACACACCAACTGTTTACCGGCAGCTCAGTGTTTCAGAGAGATCGAGTTCACAACACAGCAGGCCTTCCATGCATCAGGCGCACACACACGCGTCCAGACATGTTCACATGAATTCAGGTCATTCATACATTTGAAAAAGTACAGTTTAACAATGATAAATATTAAGCCGCTGTAGAAATCTCCTTTCATGCATGTAACTGCACTTTATATTAAAAAAAAAGTCTGTTAGAACAAACACAGTTTGCAGTTAACTGTGAGACAATTCTTCATCATTGCTTGCAATTTTTAATGATGAAGTTACGCCATTTTGTTTCGGAATATATCTCTCACACCAAGTGTAATAAATATTTTTAGACTAGCTGCTAATTTGTGTTCAATATTTATTCCATTATCTGTCTTAGCTCCTGGAATAATGTATTTATCAAGTATTAGTAGTGCCTACTGCACTTTTGTTGCATGTTCTACCCAATCAGTATGTTCAGCGAAAGCTAGTGCTGAGCCAAGAGTAATCAAATACACCTATAAATCTCAAAAGAGAACAGGATTGAATGTAAGCAGAAAGCTGCTGCAATGGGAAAATCTTCCTCAGATCCACTCAAACATAAAAGTGCAACATTGCATTCTGGTTTATTTTCTGTAAATGTAGAAATTAATCTCTCTGTCTCAAACTACATAGTTTCTGTGCAAAATAGTATCTCTACAAAGACACAAAACCTGAAACTTAATGGTAACATTTTAGTTTTATAAAACACTTTCTGTAATCAAGTAGCTGCTGGAAATTTGTGGACAAGATGTGACAACATCTACATTTGTCCAAGTATCCACAGGAATACAAAGAAATTACAACATCATGCCAGGAATGCAAAGCACACCAGTAGACATTTTTTTAAAAAAGTGATCTGAGGAGATTTTCCATCGGATTCAGTAAACATGCAGTGAAAAGTGAGACTTCTCAACCGGCTTCATCTGTAGCATCACTGTCAGTTGCAAACAACACAGCGGGCAGTTAAATCTAAAATTTCAATTTGAAATTTTTTTCTTGTGTACAGAGCAGTGGACACCACGTAGAAAACCACCATTTTGTCCCGCTATTCCACCCCACACCCCTGCCTTCGAAATACATGCCACAACGACACTGTGTTCCACAAGGAGAGGTCAAAGGTCACAGACACAGAGAACACATCTTAATACTGATGGGTAAACTCGGCCGTGTTGAGGCCTGGGTCCCTGATTCCAAAAAATACACACTGAAGTGCAAGTTAAAAACAAAAAGTTACTGCAGTGAGATCTCGGAATGCACACAGAGCGAGAAAAGTGTAACTTGCATTTTTTTTTTTTAAAGCACTGAAGTCCTGGCAGTTGAGCTTTTCTGGAGTTTAAGGGAAGGCTTGCTGGCTTCCTGTGGGATGTCACATGACTTCCTATTCAGCTCCAGCATTCCTCTTCTTTCCTTCCAAATAGCTGTGACAACTGTTTGCCTTTCCCTCCTCAGTGTTGGTCCCGTTGCTGAGCCAGAATGGTTGAAAAAGAACGACAAAAAAACCCCAAAGCTGGTTTCATGTTCTCCCCGTTTGATTGGACTCTGTGCTTTGTTACTCCATCACCTCAAACCATTACAACAGTCCACTCTCAATCTGGCATTTTGAACCCTCAGTATAACCCCCTGAGGGCAGCAGGGCCTTAATGAAGAGTGTCTGAAATGTTTCATGGAAATTATAACAAAGAATTCAAAACAGCCAGTTTTTTGACCCAAACAACAACAACAACAACTGTCTAGTCATTCTGGTCTTTCTAAACCTGGAAATGTTGAGTTCAGTCACGGAAGCTCGAAGAAAATGAAACATACATTTCAAATATATATATATATAGATATACATATTTATAAAAAAAATTCTGGACAAAGTGAAGCGCTTGGTCTCCAAGCACAACAACAAGAACAACAACTTGGATCACAGCGTTGACATCAAAATCAGTGAAACTGTAATTCAAAGCCGGAGAATCAGTGTGACAAAAAAACAATAATAACCTCACTGACTGGTCAACTGTGCACGGCGTCTTGAGTTCACATCATGTACACACACACGCAGACACACACACACACACGGTGTGTTAAATATGAACAGTAGTAGTTTAGCAGCAAAAAATTTCAACCTCATCCCGCCCCCCCAATAAATAAACACAGATTCAACCCAGAGTCACTCGCTCAGAGGGGTGTGTGTGCGTGTTTATGTGTGTGTGTGCAAGTAATGGGAGGGGGGGTTCACTCTGAGGGCAGGTGGGCTCATGCGAGAGAGGCTGGTCACGGTCAGGAAATGATGATGATGGGCAGTCGACCATCTACTTCTTCAACATTAGAAGAGCATGCTCTGCCTCCGGTTGATCTTGCCGTTACCTGAGAAAAAGGAAAGGCTTTGTGGAATAACATTTCTTTCAGCTGTGAATTTATTGCATGAAAAGCTCAACTACTGTATATTTCTAAAGTTTGAGCTCTGGCATAACCTACCTGACTCTGGGTATGAGGAGCTCCTATAACCAGGGTCTCTCTGCAGCTGCACCTCCTTTAATGTGAATATTGATACATCTGCAACACAGAGAAGCACTTCAGTTTGAGACAAATGCAGAATGACAGAAGAAAAGAATAACAGGCAGAGGATAATATTTTATAGAAAATATCATAAGAGTTGTGTGCTCACTCTCTGGCAGTACGTGAACTCGCATCCCAAGCTGCCTGAAATAGGAATGCTTCATCGCCTCCTCTGCTGAAATCCTCTTCTTGGATTCATACTGTGGGGACACAGAATAATCATTGTAAAATTATTACACACAATGTTGTGGTGAGCTGATATGTGTTTTACTGGGTCTGTGTTTTATTCAGACATCTATGGAATAAGTCAAATGTCCAGATACATTTTGACTGTGGTATAAAAAATTAATCAAATATGTACCCTGAGTAGGTTTATTGAAAAACATATTAAGAATAGTTCAGTGTCTCCAGCTGTCCACAGCCAGTAGTGAGGTATTCATAGAAAAATGTCTAAACGCATGTATAAGTTGCATCAAGATTGCAGTTTTCTATCTTTCTGATTTCAGTAAAGAATAAAAAACAAGTTTCAGCAGTTGATTATTATTCTAAGTGGGAGTGTGAGGAAAAATAAACAACAAAATAGTTACCAGTGTCTTATTAGCTCAGCTCAAAGGAGACTGGCAACCCAAAAACTGCTTTAAAATGCCATATAGTAAGAAATATTATGCGTTTCATATGCAATACACAGCACTAAGCACTGGATAATGTGCTTTCTTAAAAAAATCATTATTTTACGAATCACATAATCTACCAATCCAATATCTAGTTTTAATGATATAGGCTAAAAACCTTTAACAAGGAAAGACAGTGGAGATTAAAAAAAAAAAAGGAGGGGGGGTTAGAGTGAATGAGCAGTCTGGATTTTCTGAAAGAGTTCACCACTCACTTTGAGGAAAGACAGCAGCAGCTCAATACCCTCACCGTCCAACCTAGAGGAGACGAAAAGGAAAACCAACAGATTAGACAGACTGTCTGCAGTGGGCCTAAGGTGATCACAGGGGACTCATGACAGGAAGGAAGTGCACAGCTGAGTCTGAAAATGTTCCACAGGATTTCCTACCTGTGCTACACACAAACACACACCATTACTGTATACACTAGCATACAACTGACTGAAGTTTTTCTGATGCATTTTGACTAACAATTAGTTCTAGATAAGTGATAAAACATGACAAGGATGACTACTAAGGTAATGAAAAGGAAAAGAAAAAAAAACACATAGATGTCACAGTACCTGGGAGCGTGGTTGATGAGCGGCTGTGGTTTGTATTTGGGAAAGTTGTAGGATTTGAACTCGTCAATGGAGGAGATTCCAGGCCAGTTCTCTTCTGTAGGTGTGCCTGTCGTCACAGATCAATCAGAATTTATACTGGCACATTTATATGAATAGTTTACATCTTTAACATACTGTGGTTACTATGGCAATGTGGCACAGTGTATGTAGCTCACCCAGTAACCGGAAGATAAGATGGAGCTCATCCTCAACAGTGGAGCCGGGGAACAGCGGCCGACCTGCAGCCATCTCATAGAATATACAACCAACACCCCTGCATGGATACAGACACCAACACACACAGATTAATATTACACTGCTAAAGAAACAAGACCACAACACTGACTATAGAAAAACCATGTGTACAAAGTTGTAGTATTAATTAAAGGTGGATATCTGAGTTTGTGAAATGGCATTAGGGCTGTTTTAAGTTTCATACCACATATCGATCTGTGTTGAATACTCCGAGGAGCCAAGAAGAACATCAGGAGGCCGGTACCAAAGAGTCACCACCTCATTAGAATAGGTTTTAGTTGGGACAGATTTAGCCCTTGCAAGACCTTGAAAACAAAGAACCAAAAAGTAATCAGTTATTGAATGTATTCATAAGGGCTTATGATTCACACAAACATAGAGGTATAATCTCAGATCTATATAAAGGGCTTGTTAACATGAAAACACATTCCACTTTATATATAAAAACAAAATGGGAAATAGAGGGAGGATTGGATCTGACAGAAGAAGAGTGGATAAGAGTCTGGGAATATCAATGGAAGTGTAGTAGTTCACAGAGCTGGAAAGAATTTGGCTGGAAAAGCTTGATTAGATATTTCATAACACCACATCAAGTCTCACTATAGAGATAACTCCCCAGTTTGCTGGAGAAAATGTGGTAATACAAATGCAAATCATTGTCATCTCTTCTGGAATTGTTCTGTTATCGAAAATTACTGGAAGGAAATACATAAGGAAACACAAGAAATTATCGGGAGCCACTTATCCTTTGAATGTAAATCTCTATTTTTTGGACTTATACCAGAAGGATGGCCAAAGAGAGACAAATGTTTATTTAATATCCTGTTAATAGCGGCCAAAAAAGCCATCACAAGAAAATGGCTTTCATCGGAAAGCCCAACGCTGAGCATGTGGATGGACATTACAGTGGACATATATAAGATGGAGAGACTTACTGCAGAGGTGAACTATAAGAAGGACTTGTTTGTTACGCGGTGGAAGAAATGGATGGAATACATCATGCCACGCAGACCGGACTTTGATACTTTTATTTTTGAATAGAAGATTAGATATAGTAAACGTAATAACTGCAATTCACTCCCTACTTGTTTATGTTCTTTTTGTTTGTTTAATTGTTAAAAAATGGGACATTCAGATTAACATAATGTTGATGACATTTAAAATGAATATATTTGTCAAAATTGTTATAGAATGTCAATAAAAAGTGAATTAAAAAAAAAAAAAAAGAAAACAAAGAACCAAACATGAGGAGCGCAAATGAGGAAACAACCAAATGAGTGTGAATGTTGGTTCCCTCTTACCAAAATCAGCCAGTTTGAGTTCTCCTCTGTCATTAATGAGCAGGTTCTGAGGCTTCAGGTCCCTGTGGAGGACTTTCCTCTTGTGACAATATGCCAGCCCTCGCAAAATCTGGAACAGGAATATCTGAAATAATAACAACAGATCGTTAGAAATATCGCAGCACAGCTGTTTTTGTGGCACATCCAAACTTGTTGAGGTGAGAGAATGTAATAATGTCCAGAATGCAAAGTTAAATTTTCACTGACAGTAGTTGTATTCCTCACCTTCACATTGTGCATGCTCATTATGTTTCCACAGTCATCCATGTACTGCTTCAGGTCCTTATCCTATACAGAGAGATTGAACACAAATTAGGTTCAAAGAGATAAATAATCACCATATTGCTCTTACTGAAATGTTCCTTCAATTATTGTAGTTGTCATTAAACACTGATGAGTTCTGCCCACAATGCAAAACACTGTGCATAGAACCGACTTGTAATCTTCATCAGCACCTATTTTTTCCCCCCTTTCCATTCCATTTCATCCTACATGTTGTTCTGCTTGTCAAAACTGATCCTCTCAGATTTTCTAGCATCACTGCACCCTTCTGTTTTTTTATTGCTTCTTAATGAATTGAATATCTCACAGCAGGTTTTCATGACTTGTCAAAGCAAGACACGCACAGATGGAAGTTAATGCATGAATAATGGTTCTGTTCCAGTAATTTATGAAAGAAAATCACTCTGCTCATGTGCATATTGAATTAAGATGCAGTGCACTTAAGAGAACCCACAAAGACCACCAAGTACTGGGAGGAAAGGGAAAAAAATGGCTCTTACCAGGTACTCAAACACCAGCGTGAGGCTCTTGTCTGTGTGAACGATGTCATGTAATGTCACAATGTTGGCGTGTTTGAGGTCCTTCAATAACGACACTACAGAATCAAAATTAGAAAGATATTTACAGCCAGGAAAAGTCATGTGACACTTCCAGAAAGACAGTGAGGGATGTAATAATACAAATAGTACATAGTAATTAATACATAGAGTCTGATTTGGTGAGATGTAGAATATAAAATAGAGGAGACACCATCTGATTACCTTCTCTGATGGCGGTGCATGGTGCTCCCTCTTCATGCTCCAGCCGAATCTCCTTCAGTGCCACAAGATTATCAGTGAGCTTACTGCGTCCTTTAAATACTGTGGCATATGTTCCCTGAAAGCAACACATTATGGCTGTTTAAGTGAATAGTGACAGTGAATACAACTAGGTTGAAGGAGAATAAGAAGAACATCTGGGAAATGACTCAGTGGCCTGTTTTCAAGCATGCTCACCTCTCCTAGCTTGTCCAGCTTAATGTATGTCTCCAACTTCCCAAAACCAATCTCCGACTAAGGAAAAACAGGAAAAAGTCAGGGGTAAGCATATGTTGTGCTACAAGCCCACTATATATGACAGAAATATACTGTGCAGTGAAGTTAACATCATTCTTGACTCTGCAGCTGTCAACCTCCCTCTTCATTTCTTATTTTTAGTCCTCTACAAACAGCCTATGGTCCTGACCTGTGAGGATGTGTAGTTTAGATACCACTTCATAAAAACTAAAGGGATTGTGCATTATATCAATCAAACAAATTTTATCTATATAGCGCCAAATCATAACAAGTTATCTCATGACACTTTTCATATGGAGGTGGTCGAAACCAGACTCTTAAGCCAATTTACAGAAACCCAACAGAATCCTCCATCAGTTTTCTTGCTATAGAAATTGGCCTAAGTGCTTCACACACATTTCACATTTCTCCTTGAGCGAAGTGAGCAGCAATACAAACAGGCAGCTTTTACACTCCATTGTGCTTTTTTGCTTTTGGATCTGACCCACATCTGACATTTTAGATATGTCTTCCACACCCTGGTGGAAATATCTGGAGCTAGGTTCAAATTCTTTATGACTAACCTGTCAGGGATACACAAAGACATAAAGAAAAACATCTAACCAGACAGAAATTACAATAAAATCACAAATGCCAGCCATCTTGACGTTTTCTCCTAATTCTTTAGAACAAATGTGAGTCTATGTAACACTATTAATAACTTTTCAAAGCTTGTAGTAAACGTCCTCTGTGCCACTGACAGTCTGCAACAAAGCTGCATAACAACACAGCAGCTGAGTATTATTATCTAATCTGATAGGCTCAAGGCAGAAGCTGAGAGCTTGTGACTCCAGATTAATCTATCCTTTGGCTCACACCGGACCAGTTGCCATGGTAACTGGCACAGAGGGAGTGCAGTAACAGTGGCTGTGAGCACCACACAGCAATAAAGGTAGCGCACACGCACACTGGAGCTGCAAACACACACTGACCAGGGAGGCTCGGCGGGAGCGGCGGCTGAGCGGTTGGTCGAAGGGTGGGCTACTGAGCTGCAGCTTCTCCAGGTAACCGTCAGGAATTCGGATATCAGCAGGCAGCGACAGGCGCTTGTTGAGGTCCTAAATCAAAGACATATAAGAACAATGTTTTGGATTAACATTGCAGATGTGATTGGTCTTATGTAAAATAAAAAACATACAAGCCAACAAATGCTTTAGCGACATCAGGTACTGTTAGTAAAACATTTACAAATAAACTGATGGTTGTAAACCTAACTGTTGCTTCTCTGTACACTGTGACAAAATACACAACCACATGGCTCATGTCTATAAGGAGGGTATGTTTTTACCAGAAGCTGCAGAAGACAATGTAGGCTACCCAGTCCACCCACCCACCCATACATGCAGTGTCTAAAATAACTCGCTCTCATCTCCTCCTACTCCCACAGAGAGAAGACAGAGATCAGGTCGATCACCATTTTATGGAGGGTAAAATAAGAGAAGCGTGACTGGCTGAACAGAAAAACCCACATAAGCAGCGATCAGACATACATATGTTAAACTAAAACCATTCATACCTCAGCTCAAGTTCATATCTGATATTCTTAGTTTGCAATCACAAAATAAGCTTGTCACTGTCAATGGCATTCAGCTCATATCTTATTGTTGTGGCTGCCCGATTGTATCTATTTTAGGATGAAAACACAACCACCTCTGAGAACAATAATGCTGTCTAAAGTGGAAAAAACAAGGGTGAGTGGAATAAAAATACAGTGAGAGAAGGCGTCATATCAGTCTGATTTTAGGTTTGGCCTCTTTAAAAATATCCTCAGCTCATCTTCTCTCATTTCATGACTCTTTCTTTATACTTCATAACAAAGCTGCTCAGAGAAGCTGCCAAAACTA
This sequence comes from Sphaeramia orbicularis, assembly GCF_902148855.1. Classification (NCBI taxonomy): domain Eukaryota; kingdom Metazoa; phylum Chordata; class Actinopteri; order Kurtiformes; family Apogonidae; genus Sphaeramia; species Sphaeramia orbicularis. Next base: position 25,597,854 of record NC_043968.1, on the reverse strand, counting down.
CAACGGTAGAAAAAAAACCCTCAGGTTTTGTGGAGTGTATCAAAGTCTTGAAGATGAGAATCAATACATAACACAGTTTTTTCTTTTTTTTTTTTAACAACATCTCTTTTTCTGTCTTTTATATGAAGCCTCAATGCTTCATGTCAGTATCCAAATGATTTAATTTGTCTTGTACTTAAAAAGTTGTTATTATTATATGTATACACTCACTCACAAAAGTCAGCAGAATACATTACCGACTTTGCATTTTCAAATGAGTGATGCGTCCATAACAAGGGCTGGATGCCATTTTTCTTTAAGAACTTGGTACATATATGAAGGAAAATGCAGACTAAATATTAGGACTAAATACTGCAGGACTATCACATGAGTGCAACACTTCTTTTAATTGCATCTCAGAAATTACAAGTTGTTGCATGTTTCATTACACAGACTATGAGTCAAGTGACTGTCATAAAACACGTCATAGTGACTCAAACATAAGTTTGACATCTTTACTCGGTAAATTCACTTACATGATCAATGAATCATTGGACTAATAGTCTATGTTTTTTTAACTAACCAGTTAATGGCTGTGTCTCTTTAAACCAAACATTTTCACTGGTACACTGGCACACTGGCTAAATAATAAAAGACATAAGCAGCATTTGTCACTTTTATACATACACCAAAATATTTAAGTGATAATCTGAGCTCAGACAATTTTAAGAGTTTAAAATGAGCATGATTTACCAAAGAAAAACATGGAGTGTGGAAGAGTCAAAGCTGAAGGCTGATTGTGTGGTTGAAAGAGCCAAGAAGTGAAGGAACACTCTGCCCTTAACCTACTTCCTGACACAGTGCAGCTTCATTAAATCCTCCAACAGCATCAAAAGGAACCACAAGAGCAGCAGGGCACCCTCATGTAGCTACACTCATGTAATGCAATTTATGTAAGTGTGTGTCTGTGTGTGTCCCCCAGGTTAGATCATCTTCACCGCATCCTTGAGTTCTTCTTTTGTGCGCCTTGAAACGCGATAGACACTCAAAATCAGCAAGAAAATAGGTCGAGCTAAGTGTTTGTGTGAAAAGGGTAATATCATTTCAGGATGTTATCAAGAGTGAGCTCCTACTTCCCCTCATCTGCCAGCAGGGGGCAGGAGGCCTCCAGGCTCAGACAGCCTGTCCTTTCAAAATAAAACTTTCCACTGCTTTCACATTTATTCCAATGAAGTTCTAATGAGGATGTGTGACGCAGGGTAGGGAAAAGCCACATTAATGAACCAATTAACATCCTGTTTTGTAGAACAGGCTTTACTCTTTTTCCAATTTATGTTATCATCTGTGCAAAATTCTAAACGAAAAAGATGAGGAACCTTGGAGCAAAAGCACCCTGGAAAATTCTTGCAAAAACCACCATGAAATTGGAAACTACCAGGCAAAAAAAAAAATCCAGTGATTATTATGAGGACTTTTTTCATTTATCCTGTTCATATTTTATAGCTGAGTTTGTGTAATTGGTCAGGCCCTTTAGGGATAACAAAGATACTTTTTAATTACTTACGAAAAGATTATTTAAACCATATTCTGAGCAGTAGTTCCTTACTAGAATCTAAAGATTTGACAGCCTTAGTGCTTATATATGGTTCCAAAATGAGTAACCTTGAGGATGGAAAATAAATCACTGGAGCAAACATGTATTGAGAATAAAAGCAGGTGCATGTACAATATAAGAACAAAAGAACATCTATCTAACAACGAGCTCTGCCTCCAGCTCAAGGTGGTCAGAAAATCAGTGTTTATAGAATAGATTACCATGCTGTGCCTTTACAGCAGCTGCTGTGCTCTTTAGGGAGCAGCTCTGCTATCAGGATCATTACAGCCAGACACAAGAGCCCATTAAGAGACGAAGAATCCCCTTCAACCCCCTCCCGACTTCCCAAGAGGCAGAGGAGGAGGTGAAGAGCAGAGCAGAATGAGAGGAGAGGGGGTGATGGGTGGAATGTAGACTTGCCATGTAAGCCATTTTATAAATTACCTTGTGTGTTTTTTTGTGTGTTTTGTGTGTCTCACCTCCATGGAGATTCGCCGATGGACTCTGTTCCTCAGGCAAACGCCTGTTGGAGACTGAACCTCATCTGAAGATGTTCCTGATGCCTGGTCGCTCTCTCCATCTGAACCCATCTTCAAGTTCTCATGCACAATGTCTGACGTGAATAAAAACAGAATACACTACATTAAAATACTCAGAAACACACACAACCACAACAGACATGATATTAAACATATACTGACTGGCTCAAATAATACCATGTATTACAATGTTTATTTCTGTTAATAGCTTTGGTTGATAAAATACCAGAAAAATGTAAAAAATGCTCTCCAAAATTTCCAAAACACAAATGTGACATCTTTAATGTGATTTTTTTTTTGTTGCCCAAGTGACATGAGAAAGATACTTACATATTTCACTTACATTAGCTTTTTTTTAATAAATGCAAAACTTTTTGACAAATATTTAAAACAATAGTGTGTGATTTTCTTAATGGTCATAGTGATGGTAGAAGCAGCAGCAGGGATGGCTGCAGCAGCCTGCCGTTTTATGATTAGCAGTAATGACATTATAATAGAACATTTCATATGATTTAAAGACTGAACAGAAATATTAGTTCCTCTGTAAGGCCTCAAACTACACTTGTAAGACCCTCACAACTCCTGAGGTCAAAGATTAAACACCCCAACCTGCACCACTTCCTTCAGGGCAGTAAAACTCACACTACACGATGTCACACCAGGGCAAAATGCACTGATGTACAAACCACAACCCGCCCTCTCCTCTGCAAACACACACACCCACATATACACAGTTAATGAGTAGCCATGGTTGAGCAGCTCTCTGTCATCAGTGTGTCGGCGCCTCCAACCACGCAGTCTGTCATCAAATGTGAAGGCACAGAGTAGAGAAAGGGGAGGAGAGAGAAATCTTTCTAAGGCTTGTGTTGATGGAGATTAACTGTGCACACTTATTTGAAAATGTAATAATCCTAAACATTTCTCAAGTATTCCACATCTTAAGACACAAAAATACCGACACTGTAGTTTTTGTAGTTCTTGACTGAGCTGTCCCACTCCTGTCAATGAACACTGTCTACAAAACTCACTACATTTAGATGTACCCAGTTTCATAACACCAGTATGTGAACTTTTTCAGGTCACCAAATCTCAGAGGAAATACTGAAAATACTGTACGTTTTATTACCAAATCTTAATTTACTGCATTTCCAACTAAACATTGTGTTCTGCTGGGGTACCAGAACTCAGTATACTAGAGCAGGTGGTCACTCTAATATTATAGCATACTATAACTAGAGGGAAGCATGGTGGTGCAGTGGATAGCACTCAGAGCAAGAAGGTCCTGGCTTCGATTCCAATATCTGTGTGCAGTTTGCATGTTCTGCCCATGTTTGAGTGGGTTCTCTCTGGGTACTCCGGCCAAAGACATGCACTAACAGGTTAATTGGTTAATCTTAATTGCCTGTAGGTGTGAATGTGAGAGTGATTGGTTTTTCGTCTCTATATGTCAGCCATGCAATGAACTGGCAACACGAGGTGTACCCTGCCTTCACCCATGGGTAGCTGGTATGGACTCCAGCACCCCTGCGACCCTCTTAAGGATAAAACAGTTCAGAAGATGACTGACTATAATCAGAAATGGTTTGTTGAAAGAACAGGACAGAACAAATGTGAAGGTGATGGATGTTAAAGAACTGAAGGATAAAACTGTTGCATGATGTTGATCTGGGGCTAATAATTACCATATTTTAAGTTATCCCTTATGTCTTCTCCAGGTGCCTTATGTATAAACTTGTAGATGTGCAAGTTTATATATTTACATAGTAACTGTCTCAGTGAACCATTATTAATCCCATCATTTACATGTGTGCATTTCTTTGTAAAATGTCATTGGTTATTGTCTTCAGTGTACCATATATGGTTGTTTTTACACAAGTTCAAACCCATTCAAACTCATATTTAATGCTGACCCACTGTGGTGAGAACCATCTTGGTGTACTGCAAGTTAGACTTTGTATACTATAGAGTTTCAGTACGTACTCCGAGGCTACTTCCCACTTTGCATCACTCATACAAACAGGACCACTGGAGTGTTTTTTGGACCATATACCATCAATACAGAATGAAATCAAATGCTGAACTATTCATTTACTGAACCTGTTATTATATACAATTGAAAATATAGCCAAAAACATCCCATTCTAAAGAAGCAACATTTTGAGCTCTCATCTCTGTGTCAATTGATGTTGATCCAACTTTTGCAGGTTTCTACTGAATTTATGTAAAATTGCACAGCTGATTACAGAATTAGATCAAAGCCTTCTATCTCCACAGTAACGATCACAGCAATTATACCCTACTACTGTTCTATAGGTTGTGTGAGGTGGTGACGTGATCAGCCGGTGGATTTATCTTCATCTTAAATTCAACATTTATAGCCTACTTAAGACTGTGAAAAATGACTGAAGCTGTTGCCTTCAAATACGGTCATCTGAAGTATGACTGATGTCTGAAATCTTCCAAGTTGTACCTTTGTGAATTGAATCCTCTGGTTCAATGTTGTTAAGCCTGAACATGAGAGTGGGCATATAATGTATTTCTTGTTCCAGACTAAATGAATAGACATTAAGAACACTTTCTGTGCACACTTTAATTTAGGCCGTAGATAATTAACACAATAGTAGGACTTATTCCAGAAATTTATATTATCCCTGTCCATCCATTTCTTTCCCTCCCCTTTTCAATTACCGTACAGACTTTTGTGGCAGTCCTGTTTGAAAACTTGACTTTTTCTCTCCTTTGTCTCTTATTCGCATGCTTTTGACCCACTTACTTCACTACACTCTTTCTCTTCGTACTTCTCCCTTTCTTTCTCTTTCATTTTTCATATTCCTCTTTCACTCCCATTCTGTTTTCGTAGGCAGCGGCCCATCAGACTCCCTGCTCCTCCATCGTTTCAACACATTCCTTTACTACCTGCCTCCAAATGATCTCATCTGTCCTACTTTCTTCTTCTCTCAACCTCCTTTTACTTTCACATACCTTTCTGTTATCTCCTGCTATTTTATGTCTTCCTTCACCCTCTCCAATAACATCCAAAATCTTATTCTGACAATAATATTTTCGCTTCCTCTTAGTCTTTTGGTTCCCACAAGCCAAATCAATCTTTTTTATTGCCCACAGTGTTTTTTCCTTTTCCCTTAACACTTCTGTTATCTTCTTTATTTCTCAAAAATCCTTTTAGGATTTAATTCTCCACCCATCTTTGATCTCTCCTCATCATCCACACATACTTCCTCCACTTCCGTCCCTTTGGAGATGCCTTTTATTTCTTGAGACTTCACAATTTTTCTACTTCTCTGCTCATCCCTCCATATTGCCATTGCTCTTTTGTCTTTAGAGGATCTGCTAATAAGTATACACACTACAGCCTCAATGCCGGCATCACTGTCCTACTTAGCTGTCCTGTTTTCAGATCCAAGTCCTCTTAATTAGGCCAGGGTCCAATGCGAGCCTCAACAGGTTTTCTGCTTCAACAAAAGTCTACACAAACTAGGTTCGGAGATGCAACCACCAGGGACCATGTATTTATTCAAGGTGTTTCAGAGCTTTCTATTTGCCTTGGAGCTGAGGACTATTTTGTAATCTGATTATTCTGAGGATTAAATAATCACTTAAAATGTTACAAAATGTTAGAATATTGCCTATTACGAATTCCCAAAGCCCAAGGTAAAGGATCTAAAATGTTTCTTTTAAAAATTCAACAAGCAATCCACAAACCGGTGGTATTCAGTTTACTATCAGACATGATAAAGAGCTTGACAATTTATATTGGCAACCTGCAAAATTTTATGTTTTCAAGCAAATGTAAGAAACAAGTAAACAAGTAATCAAAAGCTTGTTGCAGCTCTGAACTTTTTGTCACCACATCTTCTCTATTATTCAGTACTCTGTACTACTCAGTTTCCACCTTTTGACTGCACAGCAACAGGTGAAGCTGTCATGTCACTGATATTTATTACATTTTCCATTAGTTTATTTCATAAATCCTCCACCAGTTAATCACTTTTCTCTCAATTCTGAGTCAAGGAATCATTTTTTCATCAAAATGAACAATGAAATGAAACCACAAGTTCTCACAGCTGAGGCACATAGAGTAAAGAATGTATGTTTTTAAGAACCCACCAACACACATTCAAGGTATGCTATGAAGATCTGAAGTCAAATCATGATAAGCCTCAACACCAAGATAAGATTTGAGGTCTGGATTTTTGAGGCTCTGAACCATTTCAGTACCATGATGAAAAAATGCTGCTTGTGAGAACCTTATTAAAGGCTTTTAATTGTCTGCGCCATACCTCATTCCTTCACATCCCAGCTCAGCTTCACTAAATATTCAACAAAGGCACGAGGCTTCTCTCTCAGCTCCTCTGTTTCACACTGTCCTGTCCTGTGAATAATTCCACTACCCTCTGCACTGTCCAGACTTCCCACTTCAGAAGTGCTGCTCCTTTGAATCATCCCTCCCTCGCTTTCTAACCAGCCCTCAGATGAGACAGAGCGCTACGGAATGACTGGGATGAATCAGTTCACACAGGAAACGTCATGTGTCATGTTTCACTGAATCCCCCATCCAGCTGTCACTCTGGTGCAAACAGCTCAGCTGAGGGTGAAGAGAGAAACCGCCTCATAAGGAGATAGTCTCCAAGGCAACAGTGTGCTTGCCAAAAGAAGGAAAGAGGACGGAAATCTCAGGACTGTGACATGTTTCCTGTTTGTTCCCGGATGCCATCTGCTCTCCCACTACTCATTTCCTTCCAAGTGAATATGTGTCGTGTGTGTAAGTATGCAAATACGTGTGTGTGTGTCTTACCTAGACGACTGCCATTCCGTGGCATGGCCATGAAGGACCCCAGGGTGCCACCAATGACGCTGTGCGGCCGACGGAGAGGGGGCTTCTTGAAAGAGCCTGTGTACTGGTGCAGGAAAGAGTGCATGCTGTGGGAGGTTGGGGGACGGCCGTTCCTCATGAAGGGCTCTGAAACACAACATGAAAATTAATGAAGCCATTTAAGGCTGATTCTGAGGTTTAAGTGCGTAACAACAAACAACAAGGCTCATGTAAAAGCCACTTGTATCAAGCAATTTTATTGCAATTGCTACATACTAGTGATTTAAGAGAATTTGTAGCATTCACCAATTTTCTACTTTAATTCTTTATTCAATTTGCTCTTGTTCAATGGAAGAAAACACATCAGATTTAAGAATGTCTTAATCTGATTATTTCAAGCTTTGATGTCATCTTGAAATATAAAAATTATAATTTTATGATTTAGTAGACATATTTCACTGCAGCAGCCTTTATTTTTATTCCTCAGAAAATTCTCTAAAATAAACAGAAGGTCACTATCTAGGATCACATAATAACCTACTGTAACAAATAGCTAATATTCTAATATGTCCATGTGTGTCATGTCAGCCCTTCCTGCCTCTGCTTTGGTCATGTCATATCACTGCTCTGACAACACATTAGTGATAGCTGTAGTGGAACATCAATTTGTTCTGTTCACTTCAGATCATATAATAACAATACTGATATTATTTAAATTGAAACTATGCTGATTTCTGACCAAACATCTATGATGTGAAATTCTTCCATTTTATTCTTGGGGAGTGTTTCTGAGAATGAAACTTTTGTACAAGTATAAAAAGAGAAGAACAGAATGGCTTTCATAGCTGTTTTGGTTCGTTCATTGTGCTGATGATCAAGTCTCACAAACATGATCCTCTTCATGAATAAGACAGGTAGATGAACAGGTGAATTCATTGAGCAGTTTATGACAAACGTGTGCACCTATAGTACTCTGGATCTTTGAACATAATATAAGAATATGAGCAAGTGATCCTCAGAAATTTAGGATGTCAATATGCAAATGTTGTTGCTTGAGGCCCAGTGAGCACCAGATAGGTGATAAGAAGTAATGTCATTCTACTGATGAGGAAGAGCCTCACGTCCCGGCATGTGAAGGGCAATCAGCAATCAAATTTCCACTTCTAATTAGTAAGGAAATCCTGTAGGTAAATATGACAATGGAGTGTTTTCCCTGTGTGCAGCCGGGCCCTCAAGAGTCCAACTGCTACCAGTGTAAAACAAAACAAATTACACAAAGACAGTTGGTAGATCTGCATCACACTGGTTAACCACATGCAAGCAGTAGATGTAGTGTTACTGGGTTGTTAGTTCTACTGCTATTAACTGTCCTTGTCTCCAGTGACCTTTAAACTCTAAGTCGTAGGATTGTTTGCATCTAAGAAATGAACACTGTTTCTTGCTGCATTAAAGTACATGTCAAGACATATGACAAATAAGAGATGTAATGCATTACTGACAAAAAAAACAGAAGAGGCTACGTCTGTGTTGGTTGCAAATTTTGTTGTTTTTGACTGGTTAATGGGCCAGAAACGTACTTGCTCAAAGTTTGTCCTTATTCAGATCAAACAATCAAGACTAAAGTTAACTGTCTTGTTTAATCTGCATGTGCATCTCTGAAGAGAAATGACAAAGAAGCACATTAGATCAATCCACAAATATCTCCATTATCAGCTCTGTAAAAAAAAATAATGTGTTTAATTCTTTTTTTTTTTAACATTTGACCAATGAGACAACTTTCTAGTTACTAGCCTTTTGTGGCATTTTAATTTCCCCTGGCAATCTGACAATCCCTATTAATATCATAAAAGTAAGAATGATGTGATATTTATACATATTCAAGTTTGGGAAAGATAGATGTAAATATTTATTTATTCTGGCAGTGGTTTAAAGTGCCAGCTAATCACATGCACAATAATTTGCCTCTCAAAACAGTATCTGAGTTACATAACCTTCTGCCTAATTTAGTTTCACAATACAAAGTGTGTCTGTTTATATTTATATACCTACATATTGATGCTATATACTACCTTTTCACTTTCAGAGCTGCTGTCGAAGTGTGTGTCGGCTCTTAGTACTGTTACATAACTTAATAGAGAACTACTCACTGGAAGTCCATTACAGCTGTTACTGACGCACACACTGTTCTCTCTCTCTCTCTCTCTCTCTTTTCATCAACTTCATAATTTAATACCCAGGAGAGCTACCAAGACACTGAAAGCTCTGTGTGTGTGTGTTTGGTTTTACATGCCTGCTGATGGACATGTACAGGAAGATATGGTGAAAAACAGACCCGTGGAATTTCCTTCTCTGTTTGGTCAATGCCACTGACTCCAGATAAATATTTACTACATTTTTCACTATTAACTGTTGACAAATTCTCACTTAAACGGACCCATTTTTAAACACACTGAAAAGAGCTTATTTATGAACTGATTTTCTAAAGGTCCCTGCTGCAAGAAAATGCTTATAAAATCTTCTAGTAATGAAAAATGAACATTAAAATTTAGAGAAAATGTAAATGAGTAACTGGTTATGCACTAGATTTCTTTTAAAAACAGAGGTACTTTAGCTTTTAACCAGGATAAACTGCTTGTTTGCCACTTCTTTATGCACTCATAAAAAACACTGACCATTGTCCTTAGTGCCACCATCCTCAATGGTCATCTGCTCTGCCAGTTCGGAGAGAGACTCATCGATAGTCTGGCTGGAGCGGAGAGTTAACGACAGACGTTTCTTAATCCTCTTCATCTTCTCCATAGCAGGGCAGTTCAAGACCTGCATGACACACAGCAACATAATGTATAGATTATTTCAACTATAACGAACATATACAAAGAGACAAACAAACACATTACTTTCAAAGCTCTGTTTTTGCTGTTCTGTATAAATGCATGAATTTTTGAGTGGGTATGAGCACAACACGGGGGATTCCTGAAGCCCCCCATAGTCAAAAATATCTCAACTCATGAATAAACCAAAGCTGCTTTTAATCCAATACTCATTCCTCCCTGCAAATGCTCTAACAGCACATGAATAAACCATGAACAAAGCAAGAATAAAAGATGAATATCACTGACTTAAATACAGCTGTTTTCACTTACACACACTCTCACACATTTATACAAGGTGAAACAGTAATGGGAGGAGAGGGAGACAGATCAGTCATTATTAGACACACACATTTAGGAGCACACGAGTGTGGTTTCAGACAAGTATGTTTGTGTTGACGCAGCAGTCCCCCAGGTCACAGGAAACACCTTGCTCAGTGTCCCTCCAGCCAGTCTCTGCTCATTGTGTCGCTGTGTTAACGCCCCATGTAAGTGTGTGTGCTGTGGGTATATGTGTGTGAGGAAGGGCTATGCAGGGCGAGTGGAGGAAATGCAGTAAGGAAGCAGCAGTAGAAACACCCCGCCCGTCCAGCCTGACCCTCAGCGCAAAAACAAACTGACCCATGCCATCACCGTCTCTCTCTCTCTCCCTCTCTCCCACTCTCTTTCAAGGTCGTTGGCTCTTTTCATACTCATGAGACACCATCTGTCTGCACATGCACCCCTGCAGCAATTTGTCATTCACAACACTGCGTGGCGAGAATCACTTCATCAATCAGCGTCAGTGCAGGTGACCGCAATCTCACCCAATACACAACCACACAGCATCCAGGAGCGTACAAACCCTGTTATTCCCAGAGTGCAGGATATGCTTGTAGGTTTGTGTCTGCGTGTGTGTGGGGACATGACCTGAATTTCTCCTCAGCAGGTCGCCATTTGACTAATTAAAGCTCTACAGGCTACCAAATGAGGAATTAATTAATTATAAGGTTTCATTTCATGAATGTCAAATATACGTTTTTCTACAGAGTTTTACTGTTTTTTTTGTTGTCTGTTGAGTACCATATAATTAAACCAGTCAGTCAAACTGAAATGAAATGAACAACAATTTGCAGCTTGGCTTGATATTTTAGTTATGCTACCATATATTTTATTATCTTACCATCAATTAGAGAAGGGTTTATACAAACAATGGGCATTTATTATCAGTTGATTATTCATGATGTCATTGTTAACACAAGCCCTCCACCCAAAATGAAAATTTAAAAAAAGGACCAAAAAAGGAATGGGTGAACCATAAGTATAACATCTATTTTTTAAAACACTTTTTCAGACTTTATTTATCATATGCATCACTTATGCCATAAGCCATGTTTCTCTAAAGTTAAACATAAAAATCCTTCCACAGGGTGCCTCTATCCAAATAAAAATTCCAGACTTTTTCAAAACTGCGTTTTTTTCCCCCCAAGACCTTGACTTTATGTACTTCTATACTTGCGTGCCTACTTTTTTGGTTGAGATTGTATCTGTAGTGTAGTAGCAAAACTTCATTTCAATAAATGTATGAATGAATGAATGCACAATTTGTAGCAAATCATGTTTTACTGACAAACATTTTCAAAACATATGAAAATCACAAAAGTGCATGGATATCACATAAATAAGTTTCACTAGAATCATTCCAGTACCAATCGATTAGTGAAATCAAATCAAGTTTTGTGTTTGTTTTCCTCAGGTATTTCTTATCTTTGTGCATACTCTAATATTCAACTATGAGAGAAAGGTTTTTCCATACTTGATTAAGACTTTGATACAAAATTCCAAACTTTTCAAGGTCTGGAAAACAGCATTTCAAATTTCCACACATTTTAAGACTTTTAAGACCTTTGCAAGCACCCAGCTTCCACCCCAAGTCTAAATGAAATTAGTTGACCCTTAAAGGTGTGAGCTATGCTTAACATTTTGACTAATAAATTACTCATGTACATCCCTAGTTAATATGTAGGCAATTAATAGTAACTTCCTACAGAGTTAAGAGAATACAGTCACACAGTGCATATGTTTAGAACTTTTATTGTGACAGGTAAAAGAATTGGTGGATCGACAAGCTGCAGCAACTGACTTTGCATACTGTGTATTAAGTTAAGGGTACTTTGACAAAAAAATCAAAGAAACACCTTATTTGCCTCTTGAATTGTATTTTGAATAAATAATGGCTGTTTTGGTCATTGAATATATAAAAAAGTTTTCTCTTTTTGTCTAACTTTGTCTTATGTATAAAGTGAAAAAGAAATTTTAATTTTATTGGTAAATATATATAAATCTGAACAGAAAGAAAAAGATGAGCTTCTTTATAGATCACTACCTCAGTATAACCACAGCTTCATTTTGTTTTCATTCTTTATATGGTCATCATGTTATCCAGGACAATTCAGACACTTGGGTTTCCTCTTATTTTAGTCTTAAAAATGTTAAATAAAAGCATAAAATTCAGGTGAATTACTATCCCTGAAAACTTTACATAAAAACTCCTATCCTTGTTTTTTTTCATCTGTTAACATTGTTTATGTTTATTTATTTCCCCTTTCTCTTAGTTGAAGTGTTCGAGTTGGTCTGTCTAGTAACTTGTGTGTGATTAGCCCACTTTTAAAGGGGAAGTGTGTCACGCTGGCCCCGGTGGCCATATCGGCATGCAGATCTGATGACGCAACACACACATCCTCACACACATGCACACAAAGGCAGGGTTATCACATTATGTTGTAATGAGAAAAAAGGAAATAAAATTCCACCTAATGAGACTGAAAACTCCAGCTCATAAAACCTGTGATGCAAATATCAAATGACTGTATTGGAAAACACTCGCACACAAACACACATACTTGTTCTCTCTGTCACACACAGCACTGTATGTGTGATAAGCACTCTTTGTCTCCCTTACAGAGGAGTGTAACAGAGCAGGGTTTTATCTCCGCAGCAAACCAAAACAAAGAGACTCATGTGACGTGTGTGTGAATTGAGAGTACAGCATCTGGCAGACATGAATGATGTGTGTGTGAGTGTGTGTCTGTGAGTGTGGGTGAGTGGGTGTGTGTGGAGGGGATTCAACATGAAAAAGCAGCACAAGCAATCTGCCAAACGGTAGAAAACTGAGCACTTCCAACTCATTTCCAGCATCTTTTTCATCATCAGCATATTCAGAAATTCTCTTACACATACATTTTGACCCACATTCCCATCTACCCCCACTGCAGTACTCCTCTGCCCCCTCATGCATTTCTCCCAAGTGCATTGTGGGTAGTCCGGAGGAGGAGACTTCAAAGGCTGAGCTAAGGGGGGGAGACAACAGCAGACGAGGCCAAATTACTGTGCTAATAATTACACACACTCCATCCTTCCTCCGTTCCTTGCCTTCTGTCCTATCTCATTTCTTTCGCTTCTACTTTTCCCCCTTTTCACTTACACATTTTTTTCCCAACTCCAAAATCAGAATGAGGTAATAACGTGGAAAATGTGGCTTTATATCGTATCTCAGGGTGGGTGAAAGTGTGAATGTGCAGAGGAGGAGGAAGGAAGAGTTTGAGGGGTAAGAGAGGAAAAGAGAGAAGGAATAGGACAGAGAGAAAATGAGTTTATTTCAGGGAAAGAGTCATAATGGAGTCTTTGTGTTTGGTTAAAAGCCATGAAATCACCCAATGACTGCGGGCATGTACAGTACCACAGAGAAAGAACGAGGATAATGGTGGTCTAATGTCTGGTTTGGTTGCAGCTAGATTTTGCATTTAAGTCAGATTTGGGACTTGAAAACATTTATCCATGTAAGTGATCAGTCAGGTGTGAGTGTCCCCAGAATCTAGCTGGCATAAAGTTAATGCACACTTTGTAATTACTACTCAAATATATGGTCCACAAAACTATTTGGTTTTAAAACAAGTGCTCCCACAATTCAAGTCTCCAAAAGTCTGGTCACACAGCTCAGTATCGGGTTCCAGTGTTGCTCTAAGCACAACCATAGCCAGAGTACGTGAAATGAAGGACTCAGAGTTTCCGCAGCAAATTTCGTTCAGCTGGCAAGTCCTTGACCAGCCTCCCAAATAATGTAAAATGCTTATTGTGAAATGTGAGATTTTCCCCTCCAAGATCATTAACTTAATCATCTGTTAGCTTTTCCCTGCTCCAAAGTATTGTCTTTATAAGTCCAGTATCAGTCGACCTCTTTATATAGAATATGCATAAGTCCAAGGCCAACATTAGGTTTGCTGGTTTGGTAAAGTTATATGACCACACATGTGCATTTCTCAGTCTCTGTATTAAGATGCATTCTGGATATATGACAAGTATGTATAGGAGTAAAAACAAAAGTTTCAGGTAAAAACAACAGCTTCTATTAAAAGGTAGTATTTAGTGTGACCTCCCTTGGAACTTAACCCTTTTGTTCAGACAATATGAGATTTACTGCATTAATTTGCCGATGTTTTATACCAGGTTTCATTCAACATGTCAGATGTTTCTAACCGTTTGTGCTGCTTCTTGTCATGTGGTCAGGGGTCACACTAAATAGCAGCTGCTTTTCCACTGACCCTCAAATTGCTTGAATATAACTTGCACATAAAAATTTGCCTAATGGAAAAATGACAATTTCGCCAAAACTCTTGTTTTTCGATTAAAAGTTTATGTAGTGGTAAGAGGTGGTTTTCTGGGCATAGCGCAGTTGGTATATCATGCAAAACTGCAACAGAAAGACCTTTTTCCACAACTACAGTCAAAAACGGATGTTGACAGACGTTACAACAAGCGAAGAAGAGTTTTCAAAGAAACATGGCCACATATGTGTTGACACACGAGGAAACAGAATCATTTTTTAATTTAGTACGGGATAGAGGGGTAATATATAATAATGATGAATAAGTGTCATCTCACGATAATAAATAAACAAATCATTGCATTTGTGATTTAATGGAAAAACCAACATAACGTACTTCTGTTTTTTTGACATTTAGTAGCCTAAATATCGGTAAAGTTTTGCACATATGTCCAATGGAAAAGCGACTAGTGACTTTAACCTTTACAACACATTAAGTTCAGTGTCTTTTAAGGCCGTACACATATTTCCTGTGTTTTCTTGTTGTAGCTGAAGAAAAGAGAATGAGAAATAAATATTTCAACCCTGACAAAATAACAAACCTAGAAGTAAGAAAACTGATAAATACTGGCCACTGCTATTGGTGAAATGTCATCTTATTTACAGATACAGTCTTTCAACAAGAGTGATACTGAGTTATACATTTGTCCATCTCTACTTGTTATAGTACGATCCAAAGTGTTCTCTTGATTGGTACAAATGTACGTATGTATCCTGGTGGGCAAAATTGAGGGTTAATCCAATTTTAACCTAAAATAATCTAATATTTTGAGATGCCATTTAGCCAATGATCTGAACAAGTAGTGTATTTTCTAATAAGACACTTGGGAAAATAACTATGGAAAATAATTAGTTATAAAGGAACATCACAAGTCTGAGTGAACAACAATGTACTTTTCCTAAATTAAACCACCCTTCACCAGAGAAATGAGCTATTGCCTTGAGCTGGTTTCATAATCTGCATTACAAAACAAGTCCAAAAACTGATCAAAGTAGATATTTATAAACATAGGTTTTAAAATCAAGGAACCAATGCCTTATGCTCCAAAGTCTTAGCTGCTTTTAAAATTTGACAATAAGTTCTCTTTCATTGCAATGACAGATCAATGACTAATCAAAAAAAAGTGAAACCTTTAAAGAGAGCGACAGTGAAAAGGAAGGTTGAACAGACGCTGGCACCTCTGTCTCTCAGAGGGAGAAACAACTGATCATGACGATAAAATTGATGCTCAAAATAGACCTGCTCATATGAGAATCACAACCACTTTAAAATAGAAAGAATAATTACTTTCTCTTTGGACATCAGGGACAGGCTCTAGGAAAAATGATCTCACTTGAAAAAAATGTATCTATTGATACAGTTCTATTTAGACTGTATTGCATAATCCTCACTGAATCATACCTAACTTTAAAGTTCATATGTAGGTGATCAGCTGTAAGAAACCCTCCTAATAACAGACATACCTTTCTCTCTGGCAAATTAATTGCTCAGAAAAAAGCAATGCTAAACTCAGGGTGGGGACCATTGACTGTACAAAAGTAGTGAATGGAGGAAGCATGAATGCACGATTGGTATCCAGACTGTCGGTTGGCATTCATTGCCATGTTGTTTTTTTTCCAAAGCTTAAAGGTTAACTCACTTTGTTATCCCTGTAGGGAAATTCAGTCTCTGCACATGCACACACAGTACCTAGCATTAGCATAATTAACATGAGCAGTGAGCTGTCATTGAAGGTGCTCAGGGACCAACTCCAGATCTTCAACAGCACTGTGGTCAGGAGCACTAACAATTAACCTATATGTACCTGTTTTTAATGGCAGAGGAAACCAGAGCACCCAGAGGTGCAGAGAGACCAGTTAAACTCAACACAGAAAGGCTCCAGTCCAACTGAGAATCAAACCCGGAGCCTTCTTGCTGTGAGGCATAAGAGCTAACCACCGCACCATGAACAAAGTGACCATATTAGGACTAAAGAGACAGAACAACAAAAGCCTGAAGGGGTACAGATGAGCTGATGCTACCTGGGTCTGTAAAACTATAAACTTCATGAAGTACTGTGTAACAAATCAATTTTACAGTCTTGTTAGTGAAACCTGCTACCCACAACTACAGTCAAAATGTATCTCGGGAAAAGAATGAGTTTTGAAGTTTGACTTAGCAGACAAGTAAATTGTCCCACAGATGTGTCACCTATCAGCAGACATCAAAGCCTTCTACTTGACCTGAGATCTACTTAATTGACATAAAATATATACATAGACTACCAGATCACTGATTATTGGTTTTGGATGAGCCCAGAATGAGTCCTGGAAAAAAGTTACTGACTCAGGATTTTCAGAAACAGGTTCAGTCAATGGGAGCCAGGGCTTTTTGGAGCCATCCACAGTAGCATTACAATTTAAGATACATTTGCATTGGCTTCATTTTTAAGCTGAGGTCCATGCCCCTTTGGTCAGGACCCAAAATGGGCTGCAGACCTACACAATATGTCAATTCATTTACTGAATTAAAATAGCCTACAATAAATGTTTTCTTGAAGAAGTCTGTAAAATTGACCTCCACCAAGGCCTCAGTTGAAAAGACATGAGACAAAAATTACGTAAAAGCCGCAACAAGACGCAAACAACATAAGAAGCAACAAGATGAAAACAATGAAAAAGACACAGCAAGAATCCAGAGTCACACTAATGAACCTAGTTTAAAAAAGGCTTTAAACATTGGACATGCACTACTACACAACTCTAGGGGGAGAACATAAAGCAGCACAAAGATAACAAAGTATACATTTGAGACCTAATTAATTGCCTTCAGTCTATAAGATTTAGTTTGGGTCTGAGAACAACAGAATGATTAAGAAATTCAAAAAGGACAGTGGCTGAATAATTACTTTTTAGTATTTCCTTGAAAATTTGCAACAAAACAAAAAGGCACCAGGAATTCAATCCTCAAACATAAACTTCTAAAAACAATAACAACTCTAACCTTTGGCTAACGTCAGCTTCATTTTGTCACAGCTTTAAACACTGTGTGAGTCATCAGCTTAGCTCCATGTCAGACATCCTCCTCATCTTCACTGTTGCCTAATGACAAAGCACTACACAACATTTGTTATCTTCACAAACTGCTTTAATTCAATTGGCACACATCTCGTATCTGTAAATGTTATTCACTGATTTCTCCCACAATCTGCTGGCTCCCCCACAAACACAGAATTTGTGCTCATCACAGTGTGTTGGATGTAAAGCAGTGCAGCAGAAAAAGGTAGAAGATGAAACCTGAACTCCCACAGGTGTGCACTTTAGATTTTTTTCCTCATTTGCAAATGTCTGGTTTATGGAGTATAATGTTTGTGCTGCCTCAGGCCACTTACATCACTCTCTCATATATAGATCACAGCAGCACACACACAGACACATGGGAGTTCCCCCTCACATTACAGGTGTACATTACAAATCAAAGCACCGCTGTCTGTCCTACATGAGGTAGACCACCGATGAAGACTTCAAAGACCAGAAGCTCCAAAGGGTGTCACTTCCCTAAAGCCTGCAGGGTGGGTGAATCCAAACATCTGATATCTTTGACTACTACAACTGTGAAACCTGCTTATACAAACAATTTCTGGACAATTTCACAATAAGTGTAGTTTCTGCTGACTCCATGCAGTTTGACACCACAGATGGTTTTTCAGATTTAAAAACAATAGGACATGGCATTTTACAATTTGTATCGTTTTTGTTGTTGTTTCGTTGGTTTTTTTTAAAAAATGATTTATCACTTTATACTGAAGTTCCTGTGGCCTGTGTCTGTCTGAATTTTGCAATTTTCACCATTCTACAAAGAAAATATATAAGAAAAAACTTTTTAATACAAATGACAATGTAGAAGTTGTATTCAGCCTCAGTGCAGAACCATTATCAGTGTCATAAGCCTCCAAACCCCCACTTGAGTTGAACCCTGCTGGGTACAGTGACAAGCATGTGTGGCAAGAACACGTACAAACAGAGCATCAGTGCTGCTGCCCGGTGCAGTGGGCGCTTTCCACTCAAAGACCCTTTGTTTGTTGGAGGGAAACTAAAAAGGAGCTTCAGCATGACTGACCCAGAGGGTTGAGCTGAAATAACACAGCGAGTGTGTGTTTGGAAGTGCACAGACTACTGCAATGTTATATTAGCAACAAACACACTAGCAACAAACAACAGTGGAAAAATGTTTTAGGTGATAAAAAGAAAAAAAGGGTTTAAAGAGAAAGGAGGCAGAAGTTAAGAACTGTGTAATTAGTGTAATTAGTCCCCTGGATAAGTGAGGAGATTCCAGGCACTTAAATTATCTTTATGTCCACTTGTGTTGTGGATGCCAGTTCTTCATTTACACACCTCACCAACCTACAGGGTTAAGAAACTGCCAAAATGTACATGAAAACTACTGTAAGAAAGGTACTTTTCTGAAAAATTTCAGTTTTCCCCTTTTGAGCTGAGAGGCTACTGCTACTCCATGTGACTACAGCAGTCTTAACTGGACCAGAAAAACACAGTCCACGTGCTGTCTTAATTTGTGTTACAGAGTGATGTTGTCTATCACAAGTCAAGCAAGTCATTGAAGTACAGTTACATGTTTGCTGACAAAACATTATTCAGACTGCCACAAGTTTCATTTTATCCCTTACAGAACAGTATTAGAATAAAAACACTGAGTATACTTGATAAAAGAACCAGGCAAAAGCAGAACTGGCTATGGGAAGAAACACAATAACAAGTCTAGGTTAAATAAGGTCCGCATTACAAAACAGATTACTAAAACAGTTGATTCACATGTGCTAAATTATACTATCTAATTAATGACCTGTACTGTAGGGAAAAAAAGAACGTATGATAAACAAAGAACACAAGAAAAAGGACAAGAGGAAGAAGATAACTAAGGCTTAATGGGGGAGATTGAAGGAATGAAGATAAAGATGGAGAGGAAGGGTGAGCTGGAGCAAAGACATTATTTTTCAGTACGAATGCTGGAGCATCTCCCAGCTGAATACACACACATAAACAAATGTAAACACAACATGTGATGAAGTACTACCTAGACACTCTTGCCACATAACACAGAGCCCACAAGGCCAGAAAACATACAGGGAACTCAACTGACACACACACACACACACACACACACACACACACACACACACACACTAAGCTTTGACTGGTCGCCCAAACACACCAGTGTCATCTGTTTACAGCAACAGGAGGGTGAGGTTAGAAATAAACACACAGCAAAAACAGGTTTATGTGTGTACCAATGAGTTTGTATGGAATAGTGAGCTTAAACATTCAGGCCAAAAACAAAATATACTGCATCTTTCAATTGCAAAACAGAAATTAGTTGCAAGTCAAATGGTGCATCAGTGGTTCACCCCAGTGTTGCAATCAATCTAAACACACTTACGGTTGCTCTACAAGACTGACTGTACCACAATCTAGGATAATGGTTTTTTGTGGGTGTACGTGTGCACACGTTTGTGCATGTGCATGAATACTGAATGATCACAAACATACTCAGCTTGAAAAAGAGATCAGGGTGTGCATAGGACAAGTAAATTGAAATAAGTGGAATGTTTTTAATTTTTCAAGAGAGACATTCTGTTACTGTACAAGATAAAAATGCCTTTAGTTCTTAAGTCATTTGGGTTTGGTTTAACAAAATTTGCTTCAAATCACAAAAATATCCCCTCACTTGCAAAAACACATCTTCTAAAGCTGCATTAAATTATTTAATGCTTGTTTATCCATATAGTGGCATCACAATAAGCTGTGAACACAACAGTGACATTTCATTAGCTTAAGTTGTTGCAGCAGTTTTAGCAACACAAGCCATATCAAGATCCATGTCAAACTGAATTTCTAGGTTTGTGGAGAAAATGAGTCAGCTCTACTATATTTTTGCTGTTTTGTCTCAGGTTGACCGTTGAACAGCTGCCCACTGAATCTGAAGTCAACCCTGATTTACATACAGGCAGATTTTATGGCACTGAATATGCCGGTAGTTTATGTACACTCTGCACTCCAGGAAAGCTTGGTGAAGAGGATCTTTATGTGTTAGAATGTATTTCCTTTAAGGAGTGATATTTAGCTTTTTTTTTTTTTCCTTTAATGGAATTATGCTACATAAACTGTAAATGCCATGCTTGGGTCTGAATTCTTCATTAATTCAACTCCACAGGTCCATCTTCAACACTATTTCTGAGTAATGACACCAGAAAGGTCATTTTGAGTGCTAGCCCTTTAAATGCACATGAGCCACTTCAGGTCTCGCCCCTCCAGGTTGTTGGCTTTGCTGCTCTGTCCCGTTCAACCAACAACTGAACATTTTAGGTAATCGGCTCGAAGTTTGGACATATTTTCAGTATGGACTACAACTGCTGCTGCTGACAATTATGGCGTAGTCTGAGAAATGTTCGTTGGAAGTCTCGACCTTATATGTGCAAATGTCGTGATGTCACTAGATCTAGACGTAACAAATTAAGCAGGAATTAAAAGGGGTTGTAGAAATCCACTCGATTTTGGCCAAAATGAATATAAAGACAGCTTTGCAGCACCTGGAGGGTTCACATTTAAGCTTTTTGAACTATTAGGGTCCAAATACACAAATAAATGAACCAAAGACTCATAAAAGTGGGTTTAGCAAAATATGACCCCTTTAAGTAACAAAGGCAGAAGTATCTGCCTGTACAGTGTATGTCAGACTGAAATTCCTAGGACATTCCTGGGCAGCACTAAACTGAAAAGTCTTGTAAACAAATTGCATCTCTTCTTGGATGTGGATAATTTGTTGATAAATGATAAATGTTTTGACTTCTGCTTGTGTGAAAGTTCTGATCTATTTACCTCCTGTCTTCTTTGTATAAGATATCCCTTTACCCCAGGAGTCCAATGAGAATATTCTAAACTAAGTTGAAATAGTGAGAATCCAATTTTTGTGGGTCTAAAATCTCAAACAATGATACTGAAATTAGTTGTTTGTGGGTTCGTCACAATTACCCATTGACATCAGATGCAGCTGCTTGTTCCAAACCAAATATAAGATGGTAATAAGTAATAACTTGGTAGCCAGTTGCAGCACCTACAGACTATAGTGGTACAACATGGAGAAGTATTACATTCCCTGCAGCCACATTTACCCATCTTTGCTACCGTACAAGTAAATAACGGCCCCATCCCACCGCCTCGGTGTATAGGTGAAATCAACACCCTCATGCTCCTCTGGTTACATAACACTAGCATCATTACATCCACACTGGACTAACGAGGGTTAACGAGACATTTCCGGTCTGTCCAATACACACACAAACACACATACAGCTGGATGAATGCAAAGTAAAAAAAAATGTTTTTCTGTCTGAATGCTTGGTTGGTGAATCCAAACAAGCTAGAGATGGTACATTCCAATGGAAAGAGATGAGAAAGTGCAAGGATTTATACATACATAACTTGTCTATTCCCAAAGTGCATCATATGGTAACATAAAGCAGTAACACAGAAAGGCTGGAAAATTAAGGCTCAATAAAAAAAAAAAAATAAAAAAAAAAATAAAGCAAATATTGAAATAGAACATTTATTCCACACTATTAGGCAGGGACAGTGAAAATACAGAAGCAAAAAAGTTACAATAGTAGATAGTCATCTTCATAGAAAATGTAATGGCTCTGTAATAGTTCCACATCTTACTTTGCATTTGCAGAAAAATACCTGTAATACTTATATAATTACTTTTCATTTAATCACTGAAAGCATACTTGAGCTTTGTTTATTGTGGTTTTATTGGTGAATATAATTAGATTACATGTATTTTATTTGTTTCTAATGTATGGAAGTTGTTTGTTTTTTGTGTCTTGATTTGTTGTAACTATGTCTATGCTGCTGTCTTGGCCAGGTCGGTCTTGCAGATTTTAATCAGATTCATCTAAACATGTTTCGATTTGTGTGCAGTGGTTTGAAGTGGTTTGAGAAGCCCAAAAGTAACCACGGCATCAACTGGCACTTGCTCACATAGTTTGCCAAATAACACCACATTAAATACTAGCACCACAAAAACAAAAACATATCTCAACCACGGGGAGATATTCTATAAAGAGTAGAGATCATTTTTCACAATTGAACAACGGCACTTCTTTTTCCTCCCTCCCTCTATTATCACATCTCCTCCTCTTTTTTTCTGTTTTATGGCTTTCCTTCGTGCATCCTCTTTCTCACACCCAACCACTCCCTTGAACCCCTCAGGCTTTATCAGTCATTCACCCAGAGGCCTTTGGGAACAGGTGTTGAGTCCGTGAGTGGGCTTGTTTTGGTCTGAACACACTAGGGTGGCTTGGGCTCTTTCCTGTCCTTGTGCCAAAGCCAGGTGAGATATCCAAACCTCAACGGTGACGCATTAATTCCCTAAAATTCAGTCACAAACTCGAGCTTGTTCTCTTATGTTCAAACCCAGTTTTCCCGTCCGATGCATCTCATGTCTGAATACTGCACAAAGCACCTGGTAGCTCCTCCCAAAGTTTAGAGAAAATGATGTAGCTCATATCAGTTACACTGTTTTGAAAATTACACTGATTGTCTTCACTGCACACCAATGGTCTTGTCTCCTTCCATCTGACAAACATGATGGAACAGATTGTCTATGTACTGCCTCATTGCAACTCTGCAGCCTTCATGAGGGATGTCTGTTTCTAAAATAACTAATGCTGATGGCTTTTTGATTCCATGTGCTCTTGGTTGCGTCGCACCTGCCAATCAAGGGTGAACACCTTCTTCTGGTTTTTCCGTTGATGCTGCTGCAACCATGACGTGTACCACTTCATTGCAGAGCTCCTTTAATCTGATTAGAGCAGATTATCAGTGTGTACGGCCAATACTGACCTCCAAGTGATCTGACCTTTCTGTTAATGATGAATGAGACACTTGGTGATGTTACTCCTTTGAAGCTCTTGAGACGTATAAAACCTATCTGTGGCGCCGGTGAAAGAATTAATTAGAAATGGCAAAATTCAATAGCAGCACCATTTGACGATTTGTTCTCTAAAGTAGAATGTCTTCAGTTTGATTTTCTGCAGTCTTTTCTGTGAACTTTCATTGCACTTTGTTGGCACTGATTGCAGATAACGGCTGTCTGTGAGGCAATGATTAACCCGCTGGGAAGAAAGGGGAATAATTAGAGATTCCTGCTTGAGATTAAAAAGGAAACTCACTTTCAAACAGACATTGGCATTTAAAGTAAGAGGAGGTGGCAGGGTGGGAAAAAGTTCTGGGATAGAGGTGCCACTTTACAAAAATCTACTAAACAATATTCTCTTATAAAATGAATTCTAACTGCTATTTGAGTGAAATAAGCACTAAATAACTGCAATTACAATAATAACGGCAATGTTTAAGATGGGTTGCAACTTGCAACAACATTGTTGAAATGAAGTAGGCAGATGGTGAGAGCTGTGTAGGATGAGATGTACTGAACAGTGTGATGTCAACTACAGATGACAGTATTTGGCAGAAACACTGATCCGTTTATTTCTGTTTCAGCTTCTGCATATGTTTGTATTGTGTTGTACTACAATTTTAAAGTTTATATTATTAGGTGTAACTACACACAAGAATATAAGTAGTAGGCTTATACTACTGTGGGATGAGCGTTTCCTTTAAATTGCAGTAATTCATATTTCTACATTATGAAAGGTAAATAACTACAATGTAAAAGCTGACAAACCAACAGTGAATTATAACTGATCCTACAGTTCCCTTTAGCATGGTGGAGTATTATATTCCGTCTTAAACCACCGTTATGAATTTACAACCCTAAACTAATGTCTTGGTCCACTCTCATGGCTCGGATCACTTATTTTTCCAACCTCAGCAGGCAGCTGTTGGAAAAGCTCTGATAAACCAGATGTATGCTACCTGCACAGCACCACATGAAAAAGTTGGGGACTAATTGTTGCCCTGAAGCAGGAAAAATCAGCCCAATTCTGGGACTTAGATTACAGGCTGAAATGGTTTAGGAATAAAACGAGCTAGATTATGTTTCACTGAGATGTTGGTAACTCTAAGATAATGTTAACATAACTTATATTAAGAATACCACTGGCTGGTAACACAGATCCCTTTAGATGTAAGGTCTATGTATTGTTGAAGTTGTTTATTGACAAGAAACTGGAAATAGAATATGACTAATGGTACAAGAGCACAACCAATACTCTGAAAGTTCTTAATCTAGTTTTATGAAAAATTATAAAGGAACACACAACTATATATAACGGTGAGGTCTTCATTCATACTTATCTTAGCCTAAAAGATCCAAAAATATCAATATTCTGTGCAGTGATTTGTTTAAAAATACTCTGCAAACAATTAATCAACATTGTGTTTTCCAGAATCACTACTGATGAATCATGAATGAACCATGTCTGCACATGATAGTTTTTTATCGTATCATGTTATGGTTGTAAGCATTTTTCTTTCTTATTTTTGCCAATCAGTCCGTTTTAAGAACAGGGGAATTAAATATGTCTCTAATCCTGCCACAACAACACAGAATATGCACAGCAGAACTTCACTCAAGTAGTTAATTGCATTAAAACCCTCCCTCTGTGTGTGTGGTGTGTGTATACTAGAGAGAGTGATGAATATTTTAGCATCCTCGCTGTCAACTGACACCGCTTGGTTTTACAGTGAGTGTTCACCAAATAATGGAAAGTGACTTCATGAATGAGCTCTGAGCCTACTTATTTTAATGTGTGACCTCTGTTAGTGTTTGTGTGTATAATCTCTGTCTACTGCTGTTCTAACAATGCCATCACTTAATCTCCAGATTATGAGCCAATCTCAGACAGTCCGATACCTGGCAAAGCATGATAGGACAGGTTACCCTAGGGTCAAATGGACAGGGCAAAATGCTAAAATAAACAGCAGTACTGTCCAATAGTGAGAGTGTGTGTTTCAGCAGAGATACAATACAGACACAGAGAGACAAAAGTTAGCATTAATTTATAGCAGATTGAGTGTGTGTGCAAGACAAAGACAAATTTAAGGATTGTTCAGATGGCAGGGAAATTAAATTTGTTTCAGATAAAAATCAGATGTTTAAAACAGACTGTCCACACTGTTATGTCCCTAGTGGTCAGATAGGAGGTAGGCTAAGAGTCCAGACATTGCCATCCTTTATGCATGTGTTGCTGCGGTAACGACATAGACATTTGTAATTACAGGAGGAGCTTTTTAATGTTCAACAGCTTTCACTAGCATTGTCTGTACAGAAGCCTCCCCACAAACTGTCAGTAGACAATTTATTTCAGCATCTGTTGGTCTCCATGTTGTCCTCCTACTGCTGTTTTTATACTCAGCACTTCTGTCACTTCGGATTTAACATTGTGTGCATTTCGAGTGAAACACATCTGATTTCAGTGCCCAGACACATGGACTCTCATTTATATTCCACCTCCAAATATGTTTTAGATCTAATTTGAAAAAAATCTGAAAACTAATCCATACAACATTAAACAATGGATATGGATAGCCAGTCTGAACAAAGCCCAACAGCACATTCACCCATTCTCTTTTTCATTACTAACACACACACGCATGCATGCAGGCATCCCACAAGACAAAACATCCTCTCTGATACCCCACACATTCATACACAAAGATAAAACACACACACATTCTGACACTGCATTGTTTTGTTTACGAAGACACACAAAACCTCTGTAGGCTGATAGAGGTGTTAAATGTGGTATGACCTGAATCCATGTTTTAGGGTGGCAAGAAAGAAGCTACGTCTCTGTGTGTGTCCATATAAACAGCATTACAGAGAAAGAGAGAGACAATGAACTAGCACCATTCCACATTCTTTACATGGCTCACATAACTTTCCTCATCAGTGTGAGTGTGTTCATGCTGCACCCTGCCCACACTAACTGTATTCTTTCTGAAGCCCTAGAATTAGCTCGACCCCAAAAAATCCCAATAATTACTACTTCACCTACGAGATACCCAGCCTGTGGCAGTACAGTGACAGGAACACAGTTCCCATCAGCCCTAGAGGCTAGTCCTCTCAGACTGTTACATTTGGCACTTTCTGTACTTTCTTGAGTGAAGCAAAAAATTAGACACAAGCATTGCTGCATACTTGACATCACAGAAGTGGTGAGAAAAGGCCTATTAGGGTAAATATGTCCTACACTGTTAGCCGCACAGGCACACACAAATACATCACTACACATCAACTAATGGATGTACACTGATATGTAAAGACATTCATGTACAAACAAAGCATTACATCAAATATTACACAAGTACGTATGCACTCTTAGAAAACCAGACAAAAAAGAATATGGGCAAAAACAAAGATATACACACCTCTGTGATCAATAAAACATTAGATGAGTTGTATAAACAGGAGAAGGAAAAAGAGAAAGAGAGCTCACTTGGTTGTCAATAGCAACAGCTTTTTAGTGGCTGATCAGCAGTATGTGCAGTCAGCTCTGCTGCAAAGAATTGTGGGATATCATCAGCATGCTTAGAAGAATTTTTTTTCAGGCAGTCTAGTTTTAATGTATGTTTTAATATGTTACCATCACAAATTTACACACTGCAAGTGTAATTTGATATAAAAACTCACAGAAATCTGCTTGCACTATTTATAAAGGTATGCATATTTTATTTGTAGAGCCAATTACCAACACCAGCTATGTTTCTGACACATGGTACTTTAACTTCTCAAGCTGAAACCATCAAATATCTGCAAGTTTTACTCTGTTTCAAGAACTTGTATTTTGTTGAATCATCACCAATCAAAAGAACAAGAGGCAGTGTGTATACGCATATTTTTTACAGTACATTCTCTCTGCTCTCATGTTGCTGCTGAATGCGACATAATGCAGAGACAGGTCGATACGAGCTCTGCTATATGGCTCACAGACGTGGGGAGGGGGCTGTCAGGGTAATTACACTGTCCTCTGGGGGTGTATCACTCTGCAAACCAGCAGCCTAGATGTGAATGTGGGTCATTATACACTCACACAAACACACAAAAACGAGTAGCAGATTGATGCAGATAAGTGATGATCGAAATAAATCAAAGTCAACAGGAAGTGCAAATCAACCAGGATGCGTTGTGCTGGGCTTGCAGGTGGCTGCAAACAGCATACTCCTGTCTGTAATAAACGTTGCATTATCTCTCACCTAATGGCTGGCAAAAAGTCTGTCATATTGGCAGCATCAGTAACAAAAAGGAGTCAGGCTACAGGTTGTTTTGAGTGTACACAAATCTTTTGGAACAAGGACTTTTTAAACAAACATGAAAAAGCTTTTATATGTTAGGAGGAAATGTCTACAGCATGACTAAAACCCAAGCCAAGCAGAACTTAAGACACTTCCATCATTATGAAAGAGGCAAGATGTGGAATTTAAATTATTTCACTAAGAAAAAAAAACAACCCTTAACTCTGACACAGCTGACATGTACAAATAAGAGGTGACTTATGTAATGATGCATGTGTAAATTCAATACTTACTCTTGTCTTCTAAAGGAAGAATAATAGATAAGTAGGTCTTGAGGTCAGAAAATGCTTCTTGTTAGAGGTGAATAATTTACAGTAAGTTTACAAAAGTGTCTCTTTAGATAACTAATAAGCATTTTTTTTCCAGCTCTATTTCTTTTTTCTAATTTCACACTATTCTTTCATCAGTCTTATGTGCCTTATGTAATATTCACTTTTAATCTAAAGGATTTCTGACGTACTGAAAATAACGTTGCTACCGTTACGCTACTGTCTGCCAATACATTACATTCAATATGGCTGTAATATCAACACACTAAAATATTTGCAGCCGAAAGGGCAAAATATAGCGACCAGACGATTTAAAGCAATGAAGCACCAAGTGGAAACATAGAAATAAACGCCAAACAACTGTAAAGCATGAACGCCAGGCTGCTTGTGTGCATTATCCTCTGCTGCCGTTTCCTCTGTTGTCATTTCCACTCACTACTGTTAAGCCTTCGTCTGTCGCGGCCGTATTAAATGTAACGTCACGGAGTCCATTGTCGGACAGGCTGTGTCTTAACATGTTATCACATTTGAGCCAATTTACCTGAAAATGGTGAATTCCGTCGTTTCGACCTGACTCTCCGGAGCTGCCAGGCCCGGATGCCCTCCTCCGCTTTATCCGCCCACTGAGGCAGCCTAAAAACACAGCTCCTGGGTTCAGTTTCGTTTCCAAACGCTCTTGACACAGAAAGAAATATCCTCAGAGACGCGGAGACTGATATGCCCGGCAGAAGGACGGAGGGCTGGAGCCTGAACCCCCAAAAATGTCGCTTGTGTGGCGGTGAAAGCAGTTTAAAGAGGCTGGAGGAGGATCTGCTGTCGACAGAGACGAGAGGGCGGCTGCAACAAGCTAACCGCCATCAAGCACCGAGCACTGGCCAATCACAGAGCTTCCTGCTACCTTTCAAAATAAGAGCACACCATTCACCACGTGCTGGCTCAGAAAGTTCAAAATAAAAGCATGACGACTATTCTACAACTTCCGGTCACTCTGACTATGGCACATAATTAAAAGACAAAACAGACGCACAGTAAGACAATATAAAAAAGAAAGAAAATATTTAAATATACGAAAAAAAAATCTACATAATAATAATAATAATAATAATAATAATAATAATAATAATACAGTGGCTGCCCATGTAAGATTAAAGAGGCTTATGTTTATGTTTATGCATTTGGCAGACGCTTTTTTCCAAAGCGACTTACAGGGGAAAACCAATTAAATCACTCAATCAATCAAAATTTATTTATATAATGCCAGATCACAAAAAAAGTTATCTCATGACACTTTATACATAGAGTTGGTCAAAACCAGACTCTAAGCCAATTTACAGAAACCCAACAGAATCCTCCAGGAGCAAACACTTGTGACTGGTGACAGTGGCGAGGGAAAAACTTCCCTTTAACAGGCAGAAACCTCGAGCAGACCCAGACTCCTGGAGGATGGCCGTCTGCCTTGACCAGTTAGGGTTAAAGAGAGAGGGTAAAGAAAGAGAAAAAGAGAGAGCAATAGAGATAGAGACTGGGGGAGAGTGGGAGAAGGGGGGAGTAGGGGGAGACACATGGAGGCAGTTGAGGATAAGTGAGTGGTGATGATGAGGGCAGGGAAGAGGCAGGACCACCGCAGCAGGTCCAGAAATAATCCTGGAAGAATCTGTGATAATCCTGGGAAAAGAGGTATAAAGAGGTATGCAAAGTAGCAGCATGGCCAAAGATGATTGTTCCACTACTGATTGTTTTTTTGTTCATATATACCATGGGCGTTTTTAGCCCATTTTTGGAGGTACTGAAGCACCCCTAAATTGATTCCCAGCACCCCTAAAATATTTGAAGGTTGCTGAAATTTTTCTTTTTTCTTGTTTACTTTATGTCCATTCTTAACATGCTAGAAAAATGTCAAAACTATATACAGTACATGGTTGAAACGTAATATTTTAACAACAAAAATACAGCATAGAGACACTTAACATATACTCTGGTCTACAATTTTTTTAGAGATGATCTGCCTCAGAGATTAAATGTGCTAAATGTTACGTATTTTTATCAGATTAATTGGAAAACGAATGACAGAAGTACTGGTTTGTTGATGTTTTGACGGTATATGATAAAGTGTTATTCCATATATATATTGGTTTATGTACATTTATAAACAGATTTATAAATGTTCCACTGATAGAACCTGTAAAGTTCATGTGTTGTCATATGCAGACAATGTTTTGAAGTAGATCTGACACTAATGTTCCCCTGGACTTAAATCCATTCTATTGTAGATGTATACATTGAGGGACTGCTGTATCAAAATGGAGGATTGTCTTCCCCCAGAAATTAGAGTTAGGGTTTATTTCTTTTATGATTCCAACCCATTCCTCTTTTACTGTGGCTCAGCATTTAAATAACTTTTATCAGATTTGATGGTTTAGTCACAGAGTTTCTCATACCCAAAAAATGTTATGCTTTTCTTTCACAAATGTGGGAATGATGGTCTGAAATTGCGTAAAAATGTACAAAACAGTGCAACTTCTCTAGCCTGGCCGGTGCTCTGGATGCTCAGCACCCCTAAATCTCTGATCCTAGAATCACCCCTGATATATATGTCACAGTAGAGATTGAAATCCAGGAGGATTCCTAATCCTACTAGGACAGATAGTAATTGTAGTTTCTCCTAGGACAAACTGAAATCCTACAAGACATTAGGATCTGAAGATTGGAATTCCAATCTGTCCTAGGAGAATTTGGAATCCTACTAGGACAGATTGTAATTCTATTTGGAAGTGGGATCTGAAGATTGGAATTTCAAATCCTACAAGAAATTAGGATCTGAAGATTGGAATTCCAATCTGTCCTAGGAGAATTTACAATCCTACTAGGACAGATTGTAATTCTATTTGGAAGTGGGATCTGAAGATTGGAATTTTGGAATTTCAGTCTGTCCTACGATTTCACCATCACCATTCCAGCTGAATTATTTTCATATCTTAGATACAGTATATGGCCCTTAGGTCAATACACATTGTAACCAGGATGCCAGCTGTCCTATCTGGTCCAACCTTATTCAGTGGCCGTTTGTAACTGTCATTGGTATGTAAATGAGACACATTTGTATTCAGAAATCGGTAGAATTTGAAAAACGTACCTGTAAACAACCCGTTGCCATGGCAACATACAATTTTATTATTATCTAATTGTTGCCAAGCCATTCAGAAAATGTACGATGTTAAAGTTGGCATTGGCATTTTGCTGCCCCCTGGTCTAGACGGTAGGGTTAAAAGTAAAAGAAACAACAATATTCTTACAAACCATGATTTTATTCAGAAACTACAATTACTATCTGTCCTAGTAGGATTACGAGTCCTCCTGGATTTCAATCTCTACTGTGACATATACAATAAGTAGTCCATATACTATTTATTACATTATATAATTCACTTTAATTAAGATGGGAGATAGAAAAAGAAATGTGCATAAATTAAATAATAGTATGCTTATTTCAACACATTTCTTTCTGCTATTTCTTGCTGGCCTGACAAATTTGCAACATTTTATTATTGCAACAGTAGCCATGTAGCAATGTGTAACACTTTTCCTTATCACAGTTTACCGAAAGACTGGGCAAACACAATACCCTCGACCACTACTTAAAAAACAGGAGAAAGAGTAAAGGTGTGCATTGCATAATTTGTACCAACTTCACTTCTTTACGAGGAATACAGCAAATTTTGGTTTTGTGGCGCCATCTGCTGGATATATGTTGCAGATAACTAAAAAAAAAATACATGAAGAATAAAATGGGTTGTAGTGTGTCCCCATAGTTGTCTAAAGGCATATAAGGGTGCCAAATGATCACCATGTTGCTCTGTTTGTAACACATTTATATTGGATGCAAACTGTCACCACACTGCTATGTATATAACACATCTATGCCTTCACTCATACTGCTATGTGAATAACATACCTATACTGGAAGTAACTGCACTTTTGCACATATGTCTAAACATTGCCAGATTTTTGTACTTTCTCATATTTATATTGATGTTTATATTTCACTTCTATTCATACTGCAAATTTAGTAGCCTTAGTTTCCTTCTATTTAACCCTTTCATGCATAGTGGTCACTCCAGTGGACAGTTATTCTACAGCTGCTCTCTTGTATTTTCATGGGTTTTGTTTTTTTAGTTTCATATCAGCCTACACATTGGATGCTTATGCACCATCCCGTACACTGACATTGAACATTTCTCTAACTTTGCCATTCTTGATAACCCTGATCCAACATGTTTGAGTGTAAATCAAGTCCTTGTTATTTTTATTAGACTGTAATTAACTTTTTTTTTTTTTTTTTTTGGCATATTATCTCCATGAAGTGAGTAATGACTAGTATTAGAGTACACTACAAACAAAAAGTTAAGGATTTTTTTTTTTTGTCATGTTGTTTGGTCATTTTTGCCATTTGTAAATAAAACTATATCTGGTCATTAAAAAAATGTGTTTCAGTTTAATTTACACAAAAAAGGAAAAAAAAAGCATTGTGCAAGAATCCCAACTGAAAAAAATAGCCCATAAATTTTACATATCCTTAACTTTTTGTTTGTAGTGTATGTTAAAATGTGAGAAAACATCAAATTAGCAGCATTTAATGTTTTTATTTCATAATTTTCACACAGTATATCAGTAAATACGCGTTTTGTTGCTTTAAAAATTAAACACACATTTTTGCAACTCCATAAAAAATAGCTTCATTTAAAAAAATAATCTCATTGTTTTTTAAATGCCTAAAGAGGAATAAAGAAAAAAAAACTTAATGTTCTCATAATTCATGCATGAAAGGGCTAAATTTCTATAGGCTATTGATAAGATAAGGTAAGGTAAGATAAGATAAGATAAGATAAGATAAGATAAGGTAAGGTAAGGTAAGGTAAGGTAAGGTAAGGTAAGATAAGATAAGATAAGATAAGATAAGATAAGATAAGATAAGATAAGATAAGATAAGATAAGACTTTACTGATCCCACCATGGGGAAACTTCACATTTGACAGCAGCAACATACATACATATAGTAACTGTTTTTTATATTGGGTACTTTATAGAGATCTAAACAAAATCTCATACCCTATTCTATTCTATTCTATTCTATTCTATTCTATTCTATTCTATTCTATTGTTAATAATGGTCTCAAATGGGCAACTTATGTAAAAATTTGTACTGGCATTTTTTTTCCCCTGAAATTAACCTTCATTTTATAGAGCAGTAACCGAATTACAAGGCTATTTTTGATCCAACAATGTAGGTTATTGGGTACAAAGGTGAAAGTAGTAAAGTAAGTTGTGTCTGTGTGTTGCCAATATTTACACAAAGATTCAGCTCCATCATTTGGACATATTATAGATGTCAAAATGCAGTTAAAAAAAACAAAAAAAAAAACAAAACATTTTAATTTAAGGTTAGTTGCATGTTATGATATTGTTAAACTTTGCAGAAAAGTGAATAATGTCTATATTTCTGCAGTTCCGTAAACACATGGAACCACAGGCAGGACAGTAGGAGTGTTTTGTGTGTGTTGTCATCATCACTGCTCTTTGACCCAGTTCGACCCACATTAAATACCTTCCTGTGTTGACCGGGATCATTGGACTACAACACGGCTGAAAAATGTCCCGAGCTGCGGAAAGACTCAAACTTCTGATCAATCATCTTGATCGATCAGCTGCTTGGATCGTATCCTTTATTTCTGCTCGGATCATGCGGATGTGGTGGCCGACAGAGGCGCACCAAGCGGGGGACTCCTGTCGCTGGCGAGGCCGGGGTCTTACCATGGTTGCAGGCCTGTCTGTGTATAAGGAGGAATACGAAGGAGTGGAATATAACAGTTACGATTTACATTACATTATTGATCATGAGTGTTTTACCGATGAAATCATTTGCAGAGACACATTGATGCACCGTTACTTTATAGGGAAGTGTTGTAATCGAGTCCTCTGCAGTGAATGGACTACGTGTTATGAAGTGTTTTGTTCTTGTAACTGGTTATTTTCCAAAATTACAGTGCATGTTTGCAGAAGTAACGCAGATCTGACACGATAAAAATGAATATGATATGTGACAGATGTTTATGTACAGCATATTTAGTAAGATTTATATCTGATTTTATCATGCATTGACATAAACTAAAGGAGCAAAAAGTGATAATACAAAAATAACTGTTGTAATAATAATCTAATAAGTATACTCTTCTGTGTTGAGGAGACATAGTTGTGAGCAGGAATTTGAGATATTTCTAAAATGTGACCAAACTTAACCTGCCTGGAAGTTGGTGAGAACCTCCAAATGCAGGTCAGGACAGTTTCAGATCTGCTCTGTTTTATTTCCTACTTTGTTCCTTGACTTATTTCCATCAGAGTGCTTCACCAACCTCTGCTCAAACCTACACCAATACTGATCTACAGAATCTGAGGTAGGGATACACCTTTTGTTCGCCTCAGCAGGTGGCTAAGGGTAAAGGGCAATTATATAATCCATGTTTATCATTAAACTCTGGCACATTTTCTCCAGTGTGAACCAGTATGATAATGCTCCGCTCTGCTGCTCTTACCGTACATGTCATTGTCCCTCTGTACCTACATAACTGCTGCTGTATTGCAGGGGTCACCAATCCTGGTCCTCAAGAACTACTACAGGGTGGGGAAGCAAAATTTACAATATTTTGAGGCAGGGATTGAAAGACAGTGTATGACCAAATAGATTATTGAAAGTCATGAGAATTTATTTGCTACAAGAAAATTTACATAATAGAAAATGTTTTTATTCTATGTGTCCTCCTTCTTTCTCAATAACTGCCTTCACATGCTTCCTGAAACTTGCGCAAGTGTTCCTCAAATATTCAGGTGACAACTTCTCCCATTCTTCTTTAATAGTATCTTCCAGACTTTCTCGTAATAGTTTTGCTCATAGTCATTCTCTTCTTTACATTATAAACAGTCTTTATGGACACTCCAACTATTTTTGAAATCTCCTTTGGTGTGACGAGTGCATTCAGCAAATCACACACTCTTTGACGTTTGCTTTCCTGATTACTCATATGGGCAAAAGTTTCTGAAAAGGTATGGATAATAGTGTTAGGTATGATTATGACATCAATATATGTTTGGTTTCAAAACAATTGACGTAGTGCCTGCTGAGAAAAAACAACTAAATGTTCATTGTAAATTTTGCTTCCCCACTTTGTATCCTGCATGTTTTAGATGTATCCCTCTTCATTCAAATAATAAGCCTATCATGAAGTTCTGCAGTAGCCTGATAACAACCGTCAGGTGTGCTGGAAGAGGGAAACATCTAAAACAGGGGTATTCAAATCCAGTTCTCGAGGGATGGTATCTTGCATGTTTTAGATATTTCCCTCTTCCAGCACACCTGGTTCAATTAATGATCAGCTCATCATCAAGCTCTGCAGAAGCCTGGTAGCGATGTAATGGCTTCCAGGTGTGCTAGAAGAGAGAAATATCTAAAATATACAGGATACTGGCCCTCGAGGACCGAATTTGAATACCCCTGATCTAAAACATGCAGGATAGTAGCTCTCGAGGACCAGGGTTGGTGACCCCTGCTGTATTGTTATTATTCAGAATTATAATTGCTCATATTTACCTGCTCTTCTTTGATAGATACACCTTGGACAACAACTTACTGACCCCAGAACAGCGACTTTTCTATGAAGAGAATGGCTTCATCCTCATCAAGAATCTGGTCTCTGATGAGGACATTGAAAAGTTCAGGTGATCATGAGAAATACAGATATGGCAAAGTGTATGAGCATCAAAATAACAGTGTTGTAATGTGTAGGAATATGTCAACATTGCAGTATTCTGGACTATGATAAGGTCACAATAAATCAATCTATGAGATCCACAGACTAAGTGAAGTTAAAATTTGCAAGAGGTGCAAAGTGCAAGAGGGAAAGAGGAGGGTAAAAAATGTCTACATTGATTAGGACTTGCTCAAAGACGAACAGCTATACTGCGAAGTGCTGATAATGTGTGATTTCCTTGTGCCTGCATTTTTCAGGAGGGAATTTGAACGGATCTGTCTGCAGGAAGTCAAAATTCCTGGTATGGTGGTGATGAGAGATGTGGCAATTGCTAAGTCGGAGTTTGTGCCAGATCAGAAAGCTGTCTCTAAACTCCAGGATTTCCAGGAAGACCCTGAACTGTTCCAATACTGTTCTTTACCACAGGTGTAATATACATATAGGCTACACATCACTCAGCATGATCTAGTCTGCTTATCTAGTTGTTACAGACATCTCAGTTATATTTCATATTCAGTTACATGTGGGCTAATTTTAGCACAAACTGTCTTTTTGTGTCAGATTCTGAAGTATGTGGAGTGTTTCACTGGACCCAACATTATGGCCATGCACACCATGCTGATTAACAAGCCTCCTGATGCAGGTATAGACTGATAGAAGAGGGCTATTTGTGATTAAAGGTTACAACAATAGGTTCTCTTTGAGGTGTGTCATAATGTGATTGTGTTGCTATTTCAGGGAAGAAAACATCTCGTCACCCAATGCATCAGGACCTGCATTACTTCCCGTTCCGCCCTGCTGATCGGATTGTCTGCTCTTGGACTGCGATGGAGACAGTGAACCGGCAGAATGGCTGCCTGGTTGTCCTGCCAGGAACACACAAAGGCACACTAAAGGAGCACGACTACCCAGAATGGGAGGTATGAGGATGCGCAAAACACTCCAGGAAGTGTATACTAATACACAACACTATCTCAGTACTCATATGTGTTCTCAGGGTGGTGTGAACAAGATGTACCATGGAGTCCGTGACTATAACCCAGACCACCCTAGAGTGCACCTGGTGATGGAGAAGGGTGACACTGTGTTTTTTCACCCCCTGTTGATCCACGGCTCCGGTATGAACCAGACACAGGGCTTCCGTAAGGTATAGTGCTACAGTACCCTCAAACCACATGGTTCATATTATTGAATTTTATGACATAAGCAAAGGAATGATATTGAAGAGTGAACTGTGTGTGTTTATGTTTGCAGGCCATCTCCTGTCACTATGCCAGCGGTGACTGTTATTACATTGACGTAAAGGGAACGACACAGGAAAATATTGAGAATGAAGTGACGGCGATTGCAGCCAAGAAGTACAATATAGCTGATATTGCATTCAAGGTCAGACATCACACTCTTCATTTTAAGCATTCTCTTGTCTCTGCTGTTTGATTCTTGATTCATTCCTGAAAAAACAAAGGTTTCTTCAGGACAGACAGATTGAAGCACTACTTAGTATGATTTAACACTGACGCACATATCATATCTATACTGTATAAGATATGTGCATCATATACTGTATATGACGCACACCATCACATATACAGCCATTAAGTCTTAGGCCACCTTTAGCTTTGTTGTTTTTGCAGGGTTGAAATGAGCAAAAATATTAATTTCTCATTCTTTTTTTTCATTTTCAACATGAAAATCCAAATAATATGTGCACAGCCTTAAAAGACACACAAAAAACTGAATGAAATGAGCTGTAAAGGTTAAAGTGACTATTAATTGTGACCCCTGTCCCCATGACATGTGTTGAATGAAACCTGGTATAAAACATCAGACAGTTAATGCAATTAATCTGATTTTGTCTGAACAAAACGGTTTAAGACATATGAAGTTCCAAGGGAAGTCACACGAAATACTACCACTTTGGCTTATAGAAAGTGTGTTTTTCCCCAAGAAGTTTTCCCCCTGAAACCTTTGTTTTAACTGTTGTACATACTTCCCATATATCCAGAGTGTATCTTAATACAGACAGTGACAAATGCATTTGTGTGATCAACTTTACTAAACCACAAAACCTAATGTTGGCTTTGGACTTTTGCAGTTTGCTACACACATCTGTCATTTTTAAAATTATTTTTTATGGCGTCTCAGAATCTTGATGTGGATGTTTTATTCTGGCTCTTTATTACAGTTTACAAGGGAAATGATGTGTGACAATGCTCACAGATTGAAAGTGATTTGAATTTACACTGTACAGACATAATCCTAAATAATTACAGGTGGACAAAATACATGAACAGACATATGAAAATGAATTACAGTATGTACATTGTTGATATTTGGCTTGCAGTTTCTAAATTTGTCCATCCTTGCAAGCATACTTTAAAAGCTTAACTCAATGAGAGCCCAGTGACAATAACATATCATCCAAACCTAAATTCAGAGATGGATGAAGATGGAGCAACAATAAAATGCAAATGTTGACAGTAACAGTGAGCACTGATAACATATAAATGTCCTGAACTAACATCACAGGCTTCCCTGTTTTTCATACACTTCACATAAAATTAAAGTATCAAGGTGAAGTTGAGCATGAACAGTGTTAATATTTAGCATTGAACCTCTCATCTTGTCACTATTTGCAAGTATGCACTTTAAAGCTTAGTGCAATGAGAGAGCAGGGAGCAGTGATAACAAACTTTACTCTTAAAGCTGCACTGGACACAGAGCCATCTATTACATGTAATCCTCTACATGTCAGCCAGGTAGCTGCTGCCTTGTGGTTATTCCCCCACATGGGACTAAACACTACTGAGATTCATGTGGAGCTGTTAGCATGTATGCTACAATGGTGGTGAAAATGACTTTTGCATGAATGTGGGATAGTGGTGTAGTGGTTAGCACCGTTGACTCAAAGTCAGAAGGTCCTGGGTTCGATTCCAGCTGGTGCCAGGCCTTTATGTGTGGAGTTTGCATGTTCTCCCCATGTCTGCATGGGTTCTCCAGCTTCCTCCCACCATCCAAAATCATATAGGTTAATTGGTCAATCTATTCTAAGAATCTAAAAGAAGAATGAGCAAAGTCTGTGTCACATCTGTCTGTATCTTATGCTCTTAGTGCAGATAGTAACAGGAACTAGCTTCACATCTCTCCACTGAGGACTGAATTTCTTTTGTGTCACACATCATCCTCTCAGCTGAGAATCAGTTTACAATGGAGTCATATTGTAAAGTAACCCCAAGCAGGAATAACAACATCACAAACTTATCCCTTGTTATTGTCTACAAGCATAGGATTTGTAGGGTATGAAATAAAATCCTCCAAAATATCTCCCTGTCATGAGCTACATTTGTTCTGTGGTCAGCCTTTACTTGGAGAGGAACATGTAGTGACATGCCATTATCATACATAGAGCTGGAATTAAACTAAGTGTGCTATATTCATCATGTATGACAGAAGGCAGCTAAATGCAATATATAATCACACTAAGACCACATGTAAACAAATGTAGTTCTTACCTTAACTGACGAGCAAAGATTTAGTGAGCCATTGTAGGAAGAGAGAAAACCTTTCAAATGGGAGGCTCTGGATTAGAAAATGACACTTTCTAAGATTTAATGGTATACAGTGTATTCATTTAATTAGGAAAAAACATCACTCACATGAAAACATCCTGACAGCATCACACTGCACAGGCATCATTCTACTCAATGACAAATACAACACCAAAGGAGCATGAAAACTACTGTTTTTAAGTGGAGGTGGATTTATACTTTGTTTCCCCAACAGGACACCTGGGCGTTTAGAGGCCGACTGGTGCAAGGAGAGAGGATTTCACTGTGATACAGCAGATGTGCGACAAAAGATGAACACATCACCAGAGGGAGACCAACCACAGAGCTGTAATTAGAACAGATCGACAAAGTTATTGGAAAAGAAGTGACGTGGCATTATTATCACGCTAAGAATGCTCTGTGTAATCATGAAAGCTTGTTTATAGACATTTTTCTAATCATACCATCCCAATTTTCCATTTTAGTTTAGGAAGTTTGGCTTTAGATATTTGAAATAGAATTGGAATTCCAGGAAATTCTTCTAACTTTGTTGTTTTACCCCACCTCATAGCCACAATCCTCAACCTCCCTGCTTGAAATCAATATCAGCGTGCAATCTTTAGGGATGTCTAGATTCCAAAAATCCACATGGAGGATCAAGAATTGAGGAGATTTGCTGGAGGGGAAAAAAATGAGATAAGATCCGCACAACCTGTGAGCCCCAAAGATGTTTATTCACAATATGGTGAATCTCTTATTATCTCATTTTTTGTTCACTTTTCTTTTGGATCCGACACACCTTTTATTAATTGGATGTGCGTGTCATTACCTTTTCCCAGAGATTGGCTGGAGAACCTATGACCTTTTCAGTAATTGGACCCGTGACACATAGAGGTGTTAAACAACAGCAGAAGAAAACATTAAAAAGAAAAGTTTTCCTTATTTAGCGGGAATTACATTAGTGTTTTAAAATGCTAATAAAAATGTGAGACACCCTTAAATTGCTTATTTGACACATAACTTGAATTAAAAGTTAATTATAAGCTTAAATGATCATGTTTGTGTTCATAAAATACAGGGGTAGACTAAGAAAATAACAGACTCATAAGACAGTTTCCACATATGTCAATTTACTGATATTTATCTAAAATAACAGCACTGATCCAAGGATGTAGCCTCCTCTCCTCATGTCACTCGCATCCTGAGTGGGAGAGACTAGGACACATGGAGATACACATTAGAGGTACAAACTGAGGAATAAAATGTACGAGTATCTGTTCTTTATGCATATTTCAACACTAAAATGGACTATTGCTTCCAAATGAGAGGATATAAAAGATAAGCCAATGGCAACATACATTTCAAGGGAATCTCCCTGCTCACATTTTCAAAGTATGAGCTCATAAATATATTGCGTTGTCACCTACCT
The DNA here is from genome assembly GCF_902148855.1 of Sphaeramia orbicularis. NCBI lineage: Eukaryota > Metazoa > Chordata > Actinopteri > Kurtiformes > Apogonidae > Sphaeramia > Sphaeramia orbicularis. The sequence goes on along the minus strand of NC_043968.1, from coordinate 25,557,043 downwards.
CACTATTAAATTAATACATAAAGTATGAAGCACCTGACATTCAGCTCACTAACAGCCTTTACATTTCAGCCTTTTACAGGCAAAGAGTGAAATTAACTCAGTGACTGTGATTAACTGTTCCTGTTAAATCCTGATAGAGATAAATGATGAATTAATGGACAGACAAGTTTGAAGAAGATGATTTATAGCATGTTGATTAGGGAACATGAGATTTGTTATGAAATGAAATGATAGATTGAGGTGATTAGAGAATGGATGAAAGTAATGAAAGCTGTGGTTTTGCTGAAATGCTTTTCTTTGACTTTAGCACTTGTTAATTAACACTGAGGCCTTAATGCATGTCGTATTCTGAATGTATTTAATAATAAGGTTAATTTCCTTCTTGATGTCATCTTAATGATTTGATGATGAGTGAATGGATGCTGTTTTTTGTTTAGTAATAAACTCAGAATTTGATGCAATAATATTCTGCCTCTCGTCAGTGGTGTCAAATGATTTCAGTGTGACATTTGAAACTGTGGAATGAAAAATTATGGAAGCAAAGGGACACAAGACATGGTTAACCCATAAAGACTCAGTGCTACTTTTGTGGCAATTACAAAAATTATTGATTCTCTCTATTTAACCTTTCTTAAGTGATTTATCTCCTTATTTTATTAATATTGTCTTCTGTATTTTGAGCTATTTCAGTGAAAATCATGTATTTTCCTATATTTAATTTACTGATCATGTAGATGTTCATAAAATCTTAGAGTAAAGTTGATGGTTATTGTATCAGAAACAGAAAAAACTGAAGGAAAAGTGACTTTTTCAGCAAAAATATCAATAACTGAAGGCAAAAACAAGTGTGTCCATCCACTGTCATTGATCTAACAACATGGGTTTTACTGGTGAATCAATGTTGTAGAAGATGACCGTGTTTCCATGTGCACTCTGGATTCTCTGAATGTCCAAATGAGTCATATCTGATGACCACAAAAACATGGCAAATTGCATTTTATACCAATTATTTACACGTATTGATAGGATTAGTGGATCAACAGATATTAAACACTTCAGATAGGTGAATGGTTTTGGTCACCAGTGGCTGTTTGGGCCTTTTTGGGTTAAAAATATTTGCAAGTTTGCAGCGTAATGGTCAGACCTGTTAAAATGATACTGTATCTCTTTTGTAGTTTCAGACAGAATAATTTATGTTCAACAATTTTAAGTCAGTTTTAGTTATCACCATCTAATTCCCTAAAAGTCTGAGCAAAGTCTAACACTGACAGTTTTGTGTTGGTCTCTGAGGGTTTGACTGTTTTCAGATGGGGGCCAGCTATTTCCTGGCTTCCCACTCTGGAACCTCACAAAACACCTGATACAGCTTAGCTTAAAAGTGTGTGTGCATGCATTTATGTGAGTAAAATAAAACAGTGTCTTTGTTCAGAACCAGACAGAAACTCTCAGGATATTCATGGGGCCACAAGTTTTTGTCATACACATGTATACAATCAGGAGAAAAAAGGTAACCATATGCATAAAAACACACTGAATGACTGACAAACGCATTTTAAATAAGGTTATGCAGACGCAGAGGCACATGCAGAAAAGGTATCCTCACAAGTATTTCAGGCTCATTTGCTGCTAACTGTTGCCCAGACTGCAAAGTGGCCAGACGCCACCCAGTTTCCTTCATAGGAAACACATTTAAGATTTCACAACATCACAGAGGTGAGGAAAAATCTACGACAACAAATATATTTTACCTCTCCTAGTTGAAGCAGACCCTTCATATATAGTGCAGTAGGTTTCAGTGCATTAAAGCACTAAACACAGGTTCGTACAATAAGGTATGTATGTTAAACCCTGAGCTCAGTCATACCTGGAATGATAATGAATGGGTCCGAGATGTTCCTGCCTACAATAACTCTGCCTGCAAGGGACAGGCACATTATTAATAAGAAAGGAAACAATGTACAATGGAACATAGAAAAGCCAAAAAGATATTTCTGAGCCTTGTTGGTTTGATTAAATCCTATCATTTTGTAATTATTGCACATTGTAGATGAAGCTACATAGGGATTTCCATTGCTTTTAAGTGGGTTAACATTTTATTTCCGCTTCTAAAGTTTGAGAGGGAATACTAAAAGAGCAAACTGACCTACTAAACTCCCAAATAGCATGTGAACTTTGGCCAACAAACAAACCTAGATACAAACAAGATATAAAGACACCGCAGTATCTGTCCAGTAGCTGACATGGTAACCTGTGTGCTGCAAAAAAAGGGAGTGCCAAAAAACAAGATAAAAACACTAAATCGGAGGAATATGGTACTCAAAACAAATGAAAGGTGTCCATGCAGGACAATAATTTCACTTGACAAGATTTCTTGAATTAAGTTTGTTAAATCTACAGGGTGTCCCATAAGTCTCCATACATAGGAAAAATAAACGTTTCTTGACATAAACCATTTTTATTTATATAATATGCTCTCTATGACTGCCATTTTGTCGGGAACACATTTCAGTGCGTGTCTGCTGAAGAACTATAAAGAAGAAATATAAAGAAATACATGTTAGAACCATATATGTGTGGAATGTATTATGTCTCCTATGTATGGAGACTTATGGGACACCCTGTAGATATAAGCATGTCTACAGAGGCATGAACACTTAAAATAAGACATTAACTCTTAAAACAATATAAATTATCTAACGCTTCTAAATCTAAGTTGTTGTTTTTTTTTTTATCTTGGTAAGAACCAAATAATCGGCAGTGTGTGAACCTCTTCCACTTACAAAGACAAAAGAATCATGACTTTGTGGATGAATCTTTGATAACCAGTTGACTGGTGGTGAGAGCTGCGCCCTCATTCAGGTCTGCTCTTCCACTAGTGTTAGACATCATGTGACACAGGATTGGCAAACTGTCTTTATAGGAGGTAAAGATCCAACTGTATGCACACTGCAAAAATCAAAATCTTACCAAGTGTATTTTTCTCATTTCTAGTCAAAATATCTCATCACGTTTTTGCTTAATTCAAGCAAAAAAAAATAAAATAAAAAATAAAAATAATTAAGCAAAAAAAATCTGCCAATGGAACAAGTGAAAATTATCTTGGTAAGATTTCTTGAAATAAGATTTTCAAGATCTATTGTCCAAAAATAACTTCTTTTATCTCACTGAAAGGTTACTCTTCAGGTGATTATGTCTTACTTTAAGTGTGATGAGATACTTTGACTAGAAATGACAATAATACACTTGGTAAGATTTAGATTTTTGTAGTGCAAAGAGGCGTGCTGGATACATCCCTCCTCCTGTCCCTCTGTCTAATAAGATAGTTTATAGGACTGTGCAGTTTGTGGCTCTGTCTGTCGCTCTGATTACTTGCAGCAGACAGATTTAGTTTCCTCAGGACAGATTCCATCCCTTTTTTTCTTGGAATTAGAAACAGCAGCAGAAGGTCTTAATTGCTGTCCATGCTCTTCTGTTACATACTGTACCTTCTGTAAACTCCTACTAGGATCCTGAAAAAGTAAAAAACTAAGTTGGAAATGACTCTTTTTCATATACAAACTCTGATCATTCTCTTTTTTCATTTCATCTCCATCACTCCTTCATTGTTCTTTCTTCCTCTTCTTCTTCCCTTCAGCAATAGAGATAGAAATTCCAGCAGTCAGTGACTCTCCCCCTTTCTCCTCCCACTTTCTTCCTCCCTCATCGCCTGCCTCTCCCACCTTCCTCCCTTCTCTCTCTCATCTTTCTCTCATCTCTCACTTCAGCCAAGGTAGGTGAGGTGAGAGGTCTAGTAGAATTCTTGCTTTTCTTTTTCAAGATGTCTTGGACTAAAGCCTTCGTTGCCTATTTGATGACCATCCTTTTCATCCTCACCAGTGAGTAATGTCTTGGGGGTGGGGGGATAGGGTGGGGGGATAGGGTGGGGATATGTCTGAAATATACATAGTCAGGTGGAATAAGAAGGAAAGAAGTGTTACAGAATGTTACCTATTATTATGATTTAAAGTTTTACCAAATGCTAGTAATTCCCAGTAGTTTCATTTATTTGGTTTGCTTGGAGTGCTGGGTTAGGTTTTTTTTTTCAAAGATCATTTTAATATGGGAGTAGTTGCAATAAACAAATATGTACATACATGCACATGAATTGTCATTTATTGAAGGAATTAAAAAATATATTTTTACAGAGTAATGCAGTTTTTTTTTTTCCTTGAGGACACACAGGAGCCTTGGAAAATACAACCTTTCTCTGTTTTTACAACTTGGGCGTCTGCTGTACATCCTCCAAAAATCGACAGCTGTGACTTAAATCAGTGGGCGTGGTATTAATAATAATGACAAGGACCATCACAAATCTAATATTAACTTCATCAGATCAAACAATAAATGGCAGACTCCAAGAGTCATGGATGACATCAATTCCAATGTAAGCTTGAGGCTTTTTATTCAGTGACTTTGTTTTTCCTTCTAATTTTTCTTTTACAAGTGATTTCATCTGAAGTAATGATGGGGATACACTTTACAGCTTGTCCATTTTCAGGAGTAGAACATGAATTTAGAATGCCTGGTTCTGCAAGACTTTGATCCGTAACTTGCAGTAGTTATTATGAATATTATTATGGATGCTGTTATTTTACCATACCATACCATACCATACCATACCATACCATACCAACTTTATCTATAAAGCACTTGAAGAACTTTACAGCTGGCCAAAGTGTCGTACACGAATCATAAAACAAGGAAATAAATGAGTAAATACAGTGATAACACAGGGTGCAAAGCGGGCTAAGAACAACAAAATGCAACCATCATAAAAACAAAGACAAATTAAAATCTAGTAAAAACAGCAGAAGAAATATATATAAAAAAAAACCAAAACAACAAAACCAAACATCTCACTCATTGAGTAAAAGCCAACAAGAATTTTTTTTTTTTTTTTTAATTCAGGTCCAATATGCTGCATAAACAATAAAACACTGTCTTCTTTACAATGGTAGATACACTGTTTTTTCAGCTATCTCTTCTTTAGCTTATATTTTATTTCATGTTTTAATTAGATAGTTGGAGTAGCACTTTCTGAAGATAATTTATAGGTTATTTTGGCATATGCATCATTTTGTTTTTGGTCATGTTGCTGAGGCAAGTTAAGGCAACCTGCAAATTTCTTCACCTATAGTGCACCTGCACACAGTCTGGAGTAACTGTATGAGCTGAATTTTATACACTGGCAGGATTAAGAGAGAAAGACTCTAAAATGGTCCATATGTTCTTGGTTTCCTCAGTTTCCATTGTGGTGGAAAGTGCAGCAGTCCGGGATGATGCAAAAGCAGATGAACGCAAAGGTGATTAGCTGCCAAGAAATTTTTCTTTTTTTTTTTCAATTTTGCTCCAAATGTGGTCCATATGTGACCTTTACCTTCTGACCTCTGACCTTTAGGTGTAGCAAGGAAGGTGTTCATGCCAGAGTCAGATGCCTCTAACTTTTTTAAGCGCCGCAGTCGACGTTCAATACAACATTATCTTGAGCTCCAAGGTAAGTTTTTAATTAATCTTATTTAAATTAAAATTTTATTTTGCTTTCTGCCTATTGTTTTTTTTTTTTAGAGGGGGGGGGGGTTACTGTTTTTACTCTTACAGTGAAGGATAGTTCACTGCTGTGTTTTAATTTCAATTATGTATACCATTGAAGGAAAATTATGATCCTTCTGTAGTAATCTATTACAGAAAAGGAGGCTGTTTTGAGGACAAGTGGTGGGATTATATAGATTTGTATTTGGTGTTACTGTGTGGTTGATGTGGCCACAGTAGACATGGTAAATATGATATTACTGGCTCTCTGTAGAAAACTTGTGCATAAGTACTGGGTTGGGGGTTGTTAGTTTATCAATGGACGATGAGGATGAGATGTTTTAATGCTTTGACTGCAATCTTTAAACAACCCCAGAGGAGAAAAAGGGAGAGAGGGAGTAGAAACAGGTGTTGTACAGTAGCAGCTCTTAAATGTGAGCTCCACACACACACACAAGCTGGAAGCTGCAGGAGTCACAGGGTAGTATGGAGCAGACGTTCCCTCTCTTTTCTCAGTACAATAAGCTCATTCTTGCATTACCCACATTAGAGCGATGCATATTTTCACTGCACCTCAAACCAAACACTTTTAGAGAGAAAAATGCTTTCAAACAATTCTACAAACACAAACAATCTTGATGCCAGAACTGTCCGAACTGAGGCTGACAGAGCTCTTCATTGTTTTGAGGTGAAGTGTCTATTTTTTCTTTTTTCTTTTGGAGACCTATCAGAGGGTTTCTGCGTGCCCCTCAGCAGGCCCCCACTGATAGGCTGTGGGTCATTTCATTTCAACACCAAATGGGGCGTTCCACTCAGAGTCCTGCTTTCCTGAAAATCTGCTCCCGTCCCTTCACAATACAGTCCATGAAACCTGACAGGGCGGCTGCATTTGCCTGTGGCTTCGTGAGGAAATTGAAAGTTACTTGAAAGCAGATACCACCATTTGTAAAAGTGCATATTGATACCTGTAACATTAATGTATTGTTTTTACATTTGTGAGTGATGGTGCAAAATGTATGTTTCATTCTGAGCTGGGTTTCCAAATCCTGGAGGTCTGTTTGGAGGTGAACTAGGTTTTCAGTGTGTTGTGTGCAACTTAGTGATGTAATCCCAACACTTAGAAGTTCATGATTCATGTTAAATCAAGAGGCAAAAAGAAAAATACAGACAGCGTAGCGTCTGATGTGGACAGAGGCTTTACCGTCCATGTTTGGGTGGGTTTGTTTGTTTTTCTATAGGAACAGAGCAGAAGGGAAATGTAATGTTTACACAGATGTCTAATGCATTAAAGTGATAAGTTTGGGCAACAGTTATTTGGTTTTAACCCTTCACTTTGAAAGTATAAACAAACATAAGTTATGGTTTTCGATTGTCGTAGTTTAAGAGTAGTACTCTTTGAGTTTTTTTCTGTAAAACTGGCATCCATTACTTGTAGCTGGAGCTCTACAAGGTGTATCAAAAAAAACTATACATTTTGAAAAATTACCCCCAGTTCCGCATTTGATAATTTTTTTGAATTTTCTTTTATGGACGTTGGTAGGTAGGGGATTGGTGGATATTTGTCCAAATTTACAGTCCCAGGTTTGCATGCATGGGTGAGCAGGGGCAAATTGCGCAATCCAAGTTAAAACTGGTTTGTGCGAAGTAGCGGTGGGATTTAAATCCAACCAAAGGTCAAGGGAGGGGACAATGGGCATCCATCTTGTTTTCCACCAAATTGCCAGGTTACAGCGTTAACACTTTGGCCACCATGTTAGTTTCATTTGTTTACCCATGGCAGCTGTTCCTGCCTTTCAACGTTAATTCAACTTGTTTAGGCCAGAAAATATCACTGAGGACAGGCCAAGTTAGGGTTAGGGTTAACCCTAATGTGGAACTGGGGGTAATTTTTCAAAATGTATAGTTTTTTTTTTATACACCCTGTAGATTCAAAGATTCAAAAGTTTATTTGCCAATTGTGCGTATACCCATACACATAGGAATTCTTGTGCGGCCGTTCAGAGAGTCAGATAAAAAGTACTAGAAAAAACACATAATTCTATTTTAAAAAGCCACGTACATCTATATAAATTTATATAAAAATGCATAAAAACCAATAAAAGTGCATAAAAACCGACCCAGGAGACAATAAAATAAAATAAATAAATACACAAGGAGGTAGTCAGTCTAAACGAGCTCATACATATACATACACACATGCACATACATATGTATACACACATATACACATACATTATATTGCACTATGCCCAAAATTATTTAGCGTTGGCTGAGCTACAGCAACAAACACCTGATGAGGCTGTGATGTTTCATAAAGTCTTAACAGTACCTTCAGCCTGTCTGAGGAAAGAACAGTAGTGGCTTCACCTGCTTCTTCTATCATCTGTAAACTCATCTGTTTCATCTGTTCTACATGTAGCTGAGCAGAGGGTGAGGCTGAAACACAATGAGCAAAGGAGGGAGTACAATGAGGAGCAAAGGAACGAGTACGAGAACTACGTAGAGGAGGAGCGTGATGGTGAGACTTGGACTCTGCTGCTTTCCACTACATGAAAATGATTTACAACCCCAGAATGTTTTTGAAATGATGACGATATAACCCTTCATCTGTTATATCAGCCATTTATTCCAAAATCTTAGAGAACCTTTGAGATTTACTTTCATCAGTAGATGTCTCATTGGAGGAAACACATTGAAGATTAGGAAGATGAACCCATTGTCACTTACAGGATGCCTGAGCCTCCATACCAATTCACAGTGTCCATTTGTAGTTGACACGCAGATGAGTCTTCAATGTGGTTGTCTGTCTGGTGTTTGTATAGTTTCAGTAACAACAGATTCTAAACTAGGACGTGCTAATCATAAAGATGTTTCTGGGTTTTATATGTCACAATAATAGTCTTTTGGAAGGCTGGTTTCAATGACTTGTAAAATAAAACAAAACCTCCACCAGATCATTTTAAGTAAAGCGTCTTGTGGGTTTGATTAAGAATGTCAAAACTCACATACATCCCCAATCTATCAGTCAGTGTGTCAGCAGTATTTATTTATGTCAGAAGAACATGACGATCAAAAAAAAAAAACAAAAACAAAAAAACTCCCACGATTTTAACCCATAAAGACCAAAACATCCACCTTCAACCAAAACCATATATTGATGTAAACCATTTAATGATCCACTAATCCTATCAATACATGTAAATAAAATGGAGTTTGTCATCTTTTCATGGTCATCAGATATGACTCATTTGGACGTTCAGAAGCTCTGTAGTTACCATGGAAACACTGTCATCTTCTACAACATTGATTCACCAGTAAAACCAATGGAGTCGGATCAATGACAGTGGATGGACATGCTCGGTTTATGTTCAGTTAATGATAGATTTTGCTGAAAAAGTCACTTTTTCGGCAGTTTTCTCTGTTTCTGATATAATAACCCTCAACTTTAATCGGAACTTTTATAAACATCTACATGATCAGCTTATTAAATACAGGAAAATACATGATTTTGACTGAAAAGATGCAAAATACAGAGGATAATATTACGATAAATGGTGATAAATCACATTAGAAAGGTTCAACAGAGAGAATTCATTCATTTGGGAACTGACACAAAAGTAGCACTGGGTCTTTATGGGTTAAGATTGTCTGACAGATTGGTCACTACTTGGTTGCATTAGATGGTATCTAAAGTGACCTTGCTCTTATCAATTGCTGTCAGTTTTAAAGCCTTTTTTACTCCAGAAAACTGACTCAAAAGGTGTTTCCAGGAACTGCCAGCACTGGTGACACTGTGGCTGTTGTGTTAACTGCTTATTACTGTACTTCATTAAAAAAAAAAGTCAACTCAATCAGAGGCAATTACAAATGCTACAACGAGGAGGTGTAAACTAAAACTGTTCTCCTGCGGACTAATGTTATGTACCATCAGGGTTATATAAATGCAGAACACTGACTGATCAAAATGCTAACCTCTACGTTAACACCAATTTAACAAAACAAGTTTGTCATTTCATATCAATGTAACTGAAAATTTATATTTTTTACCTACAGAACAAACGGAGAGAACAAGGGAGACGAGTGAACAGTTTCGAGAGTTTCACTACGATGGCCTTTATCCTCGTTTTCACTGGTTCCACTAAACTCGCAGAAAACCAGTTGTAACCGCATCACCTTAACCCTGAAAGCACTCAAAGATATCTTCATGTTTTTACACTTTCATCAATAAGATGAGTTTCTTCTTTTTTTATACATATTTTTTAAACAAAACCTTCATTGTGCAATAGGGGTCTCCATGTGTAACTGTAAAGTATATATTCAACTGCAGTTTTTGTGTTGACAGCTGAATTGTAACATTATAAATGGAAGCTACACGTTTTGCATGCTTGTTTTGTTGTTTTTTTTTTACATGTACATAAAAGTTACACTATGTATCCATTGCATCAGCCTGTGGCACAAACAATAATAAATGAACTTCTTATATTAAAAGTGACTTGTTTTGCCAAAAAGATGCAGCGTTATTTTTGCTAAATAAAAAGATGAGCTTCCTGATTCGAAGACCACTATGTTTTTACTTACACCAGCGCTGTCTGGTATTTGGAGTATTTCGAGGGAGAGGGGCGGTATGGAATAAAAGACGATGAGGTGAGCTGCAGAAGTCATCAGACAAATGAATTCCACATTCCAGAGTGGAAATATTGGACACAAACTGGGCAAAGGAAAGACAGAGGGGAAAAAGAAAGAAGCATAGAAAGCACAAATTTAATGCTACAAAAATGATGTGGCATGGCATGTCATACTTACTAATGGCACAGCTTTAAATCCCAAATCCTTATTTTGTCTCTGTGGAGTGATTTCACCTCCGACTATTCCTGTTCCAGCCCATGCGGACTGGCTGCAACACTTGAGTACGCGCCACCTGGCCTTAACAGTCATCACATAAACACATGGAGTGTGTTAAGAACAGAGAATGTTTGTCCTGATATTAGAGACTGGTTCTGTCCCCATCAGCCAAATTTCCTACAGTGAAACAAAAATATGGGCACGGTAGTCTAGCAGTAGTAATATCTATCTAGTCATTACATAGACAGAAGGGAAAATATATAACATTAAGAATTCAATGTTTTTTGGTAACTAAGATTAATTATATAACAGTTTTTTCATCAAAGTAGAAAATTTCTTTAAAGACAAATGTCATATAATGTACATAATAGTGACGTAGTGTGCAAATGTAAACAATTTACATTTAGTGAAATACTGTTTACAGAAGTGAGCAGAAAACCTTCAAGCTGGTTTAAATGGACTCTTATTTCACAAGTCAGTTCTGTCCAAACATGACAGAAGTTGTCTTTAAGTGCTCTAGTCTGGCAAAGTTAATGTTATTTGAAACAAAACTTAAACTTTACTTAAAGGACTAATAGACATCCTTATTAGACTCTTAGGAAACTTGATCTGATCTCTTTGTACCGGTTCTTTGTCAGTTGTCCTGGGATGCTTCTCAGTCACAGCATCCTTTTCTGAGCTGAGGTAGTTACATTTCGGTACCATTTCTGTATCTGAGCATGACAAAAGTTCATAAATTTCTTTAGAGGAGACAATAGTAGAAGTGTTGAACTTCCTGAACTTTCAGCATTTTCCCATGAAGCCAAAAAAGACAGGTTATACTACCAGTAATGACATTAGCTAATCTGAGCTTTCTAAAGCCATGATATCAACCTCTAAAAACTTCCAGACCGTTTACACACAGTGAACATGGTTTATGCTATGTCTAACCCTCTGACAATGTGATCTGAAACAAAACTAAAAAGCTAAAATTCTGTCAATTATTGTTCTGAAATAACTGAACTAACACATACAGTATTGAAATTAAATGTTCAGAATTGGTAAAACTGAATGTGAACACATTTCAAATGTATTTAACTTCTGACTTCAGCTGTAACGCTGCATATTCCAGGCTGCAATCTGAAACTGTTATTACAAGATGATAAAAACAATGAAAACAGTGACCAGAAATGTAACAAATTCTTACTTTAATCAGCTGATTTCTAGCACATCCAATACAATTCCAAAAATGTAAATTGTCACAATCAACAACAGAATAATATCTACATTTAAAAACATAATTCATAAAATATAAAAGCTACAAAGACAATTTAATTATAACACTAAAATATCAGTTGTTTGAGAGTTGACTGCTGTGGTGACAACCATGATGAAAGTGTTTTCACTTCATGCTGTTGAGGAACTTGCCGTGCTCTTCGCCTCGAGGCAGCAGAAGCTCTCCACCAATCTTTGGTCCTGTTTTCTCCTGTGATATATTCAAAAGACACACAAACATCAAATGTTTTGTCTTTTACAACTCAGAGTCACAGGCTGAAAACTGTTTTTTAAAAACATTAAACAATAATCCAGAAATCAACTGTACCTTCATCATCCCATCACGCTCCCATTTAAACAGGCCACAGTTACTGAAATGTCAAAACAGAGACTTTAACACACATCTAATACTACACAAAAACTGATGTGTGCATATTCCATGAAGGGTGGGAACCTCAGAAAACAGGCATATCCAGGGTCTTACCCGCAGGTTTTATGTGGCAGTCTGTCAAGAGCAATGGCTCTTTGTCCACATGGACATTTGAAGAAACGCTTCACAGCATCGTGCCACCGCAGATCATGATTCTCTCCCACACAGCGATCAGCAGGCTTGAAGTAGGTGTAATTACACTTGGAACAGAGGAAAAAAATAAAAATTGATTATTTTTTGCACTTCTGAGAGTCATCAGTGATGTCTAATCATCACTAGTCACAGGCTCTCAATTTAGATTTGATGACAAATTATTCTTTATATGACAGTATCTTTTCACTGCAAGCTAAACAGGGACAAGCTAAGACAAAACTAACAAATTCAGTACCTTTTTACAGCTAACAGCACGACATTTCATCTCTCTGATGCCCTTCATCTTCTCCTCCATCTGCTCCTTCTTCACCAGAGCATCAAAGTAGCGCTCCTGGAGCTGATATTCAGCCTGAGACAGAAAACTCACTTAAATTCCATTCACACACTGCATATACCTAAATGTGGCAGTATTTACAAAAAACATGTTACTTGTAGGTAAGTGCAACTACTGTAACTCAAAAAAGGGTGCTGAAACATGTGGGAGAAATGTATGTGTTGAAGAGTGCCGTGTCACGTGTCGTACCGCCTGTAGGACAACCACATGACGAGATTGAGCATTGAGGATTTTCTGAAACTCTTCTGACTGGATGTATTTGAGTTGATCTCTTTTCTTCTTCTGGGCTGGTTCCTCCTCATCATCGTTACTGCCCGATTCACCTGCACAGGTAAGAACTGATGTTAATGCACAGTGGGAGTAAGCTGATACCAATACATGCGAGATTTAAGTAATGCTAGCAAAAAGTGTACTGCTGCTAAAAGAGCCACTAAGTAGCTAAATAGAAAGATATATGAAACATATGAAGTGTGTGTCTGAGTACCATTGTGTGAGACCAGATTCTTTTCCACTCGGGCATTTATCTCGCTGCCATTACTCCGTTTCCTCTTCACCGCATTGGGGTCTTCCTTCTGAAGTCCTGCCCCTTTGGCTCTCAGCTTCTTCAGAGCAGCCATTTTAGCAGCTGATAGGCTATGAGAAGAGGATGCAGGCACTTGAGGCGGGCTGTTGTCAAAGAAGAGGATGTCTTCACCCTCAGAGAAGCCTCGGCCCAGTGTGGGGCCAGTTGGTGTCGCAGGGCTTTGGGTGGTCTTGGGGACATCAGAGGCAGCTTTCGGGGACATCATACCGTCCCTTCTGGGCAGGGATAATCCAGGTCTGGCTCCACTTGAACTCTGCAGCACCTTGTTCTGTATCGTTTCTGCCCTCCGTCGGCGGTTCTCCAGGAGCTCCTGCTGCTTTTGTTTCTGCTGTTTCAAGAGGTCTGAGGCTGAGATGGACTGAATGGAAGCTCCACTTCCATCTTTGGGGACTGATGATCAACATACTATAAGTTAGTGATGCCAAGACTACGATATTTAAAACAATCAATGTATGAGGCTGTTCTGGTTTCTGGACAGAATGTAATTTAAAGATCACTTTAGTTTGTTTAAGGGGTTGTATTTTTGTGGTAGAAAGACAGAAATACTGAAAAATATAAAATTACCCTGAATAATAACTGTTCTTTGCTTTCACATTCAACTTAACGTCATGTCTAGCAGATTAATTACTGAAGCATTAGATTTCCTGTTCAGGTACCTGACTGTTTGCCCTGTGCCAGGTGTTTCTTCAGCTGCAAAGCTCCAGGTGTAGGCATCAACATCAGACTCTTAAAATCATCTGAACAGCCTGAGACTTTACCCGACTGCATCGCTAGAAAAAAACAAAACAACTAAGTTTCTACGTCATTCTTGAGGTTGTATATTTGTGTGTGGGTGTGTTAAAGTTCTTACCCAGTCTCTTGGCCTGATCAACAAGCTGAGAAGAGCCTTTCACAAACAGCTTGTCAATTTTCTGGACAGGTTTACTGGGTTTTGACACCACCCTGAAACACACAGAGTTGTTGGCGAGTATCTGGAGGAGCTTATATTCTGTCTTAAACTGACCTCACTAATTCAAGACTAATTTTCATTTGAGAATCAGTCTGCGATGTCCATCAATAGGCACAGATAAAACTGCCTTTGAATGTAATTAGATAGACCTACTACAACCAATCACAACACCGATATGTGGGGCAGGTGGTGAACTAAGACTAAATTTTGTCGGAAATATAGGAACACAATTTTCTTGATTCAATCAGATGTAGCTGAAGTCAGCAAATTAATGTGACCTAGGTTCCCATTACAAAAAATAATCCAAACACTAACAAGTGTTTAATATCTGTTGAATGAAATCTGATATAAAACACAAGAAAATTAATGCAGTTAATCTCATATTGTCAGGGGAAAAAAAAGAGTAAAAGAGTAAAGTGTAGAGGGAAGTCCCACTAAATACTTGTCAATTTGGTTTTCCCCTGAAACTTTTGTTTATAAAGCTGTAAATATTTCCTGTATAATGGTTGGATATTGTTACAGGAACTGAGAATTGTTTATGAGTGGTCATTATAACTCCACTAAAACATTAAACCTAATGGTGAGACTTCTGCACACACCTGTATCTATTTGAGTGTCTTACAAGGACACAGACTGAGTCAGCCTCAGAAACACTGGTATGACAATGACAACACACATGTGCATTCATGTTTCATTATATGTTGCACAACACACGACAGTCTAACATCCACTTTCACTCACAGTGATGCAGCACAGGCAGCTGACGATACACCGCCATAGTAGAAACCGTCTTGACACAGCCGTTCTCTCAGGTTACCGCCCTTCCCCTTCACCCTGTTGGGAGCTTTTCCAGAAAACGAAGACTGCAGCTCTGCCCTCTTTGAACTCATCTTCTTATACTGAGCCTTGACATGATACTGGCAGTACTGACACTCATACTGCAGAGAGCAACAGTCACAGAAACAAACATATACTGAAATGTCTCAAAAGAGGAATTTCTAAGTATGCAAAAAGACATTGGTGTATAAGGGCAATCACATGTGGGAGGCTGGACTGACCATGTTAACAATCTGTGAACAGGGCTCTCCATTCTTTTTCATGGCTTTGCATGTGCCATAGTCTTGAGCTTCACCCATCAGCAGCACTTTCTGTGGGTGGTCGACTGTCAGGCTGACCTGTACATGTCAAAAAGAAACAAAAGATTTTGAATCAATTAACCCATAAGGACCCAGTGTGACATCTGGGGCAGTTCCAAAATGAATTTTTCTCTATATTTAACCATCCTTAAGTAGTTTATCACCATTTATTGTAATATTATCTTCTGTATTTTGTGGTTTTTTTCAGTGAAAATCGGGTATTTTCCAACATTTAATTTACTAACCATGTAGATGTTCATAAAAGCTCAGAGTAAAGTTAAGGATTACTACATCAACAATAGCGAAAACTAAAGAAAAAGTGACTTTTTTTTTTAAGTAAAATCTATCATTAACTGAACATAAACCAAATGTCTCCATCAACTGTCACTGATCCAACAGAAGATGACGGTGTTTCCACGTTCACTACGGAGCCTCTGAACGTCCAAATGGGTCATATCTGATAACCATGAAAAAGATGAATAACTGTATTATATACCAATTATTTACATGGATTAGTCGATCATCAGGGATTTAACAGTTTATATCAGTAGGTGATTTTGGTAGATGGTGGATGTTTGGGTCTTTATTGGTTAAAGTCCCAAAAAAGAAGAAAACCCCCCAAAATATATCAATTACTAATTATTCTAATTCACATAGTTTTGACTGTTATACAGCTGCCAGTGCCATCTAGTGAACAAACTATGTAGTGAAAACAGTTTCTACATTACAGCAAAGTACTAATGTTTGAATCTTTTTTGGAATGATCTTCGTACCTAATGACCAACATAAGCACATTCCTATATCTGTGAAACAGCAATACTAATAGATTTGCCTGACAGATTAATGTGTTAATATCTACTGTCTTATGTTCTGCAAGCAATTAAAAATAACAGTGCCCCCAACTATCTAACACTGAAGCGAAAATGAATTTAATTATTGGGCTAGGAATTACTGGTCATGATTCAAGTTATATTACAGATTTTAATAACAGCTCTTTAACACAAACACACTGCCCAATATGACCATTTTAGAACACACTCATAACAAAAGTAGTACTTCCTTTCTGGGTTTAGGGGGTCTGAAATCAAACATATCGCTGTGCATAATAAGGAACCACTTTATCTCTCTCCAACCCATTCCCGTCATTAAATCTCAGTTTTTCCTGCTATGTTGACACCAGTAGTCTCCTGGTTTTTCCATCAGAAATAAATATTTTGCTATAATGGGCAAAAGCTTCAGCAAAACAAACCACTCAATGGCAAAAGATCTTAAAACAGATTCAATAAAACCTCATTAAAAATGGCTGTCACTTTACCACATATGAAAACAGCTTGCAGTGATGTATAATTTTCCACCTAACATAGTGGTCTGTTAATTGTCAGTGTTCTTACCATCTAAACATATTATCATTATCTAAGACATTATCTTAACATAAAGCAGAGGTTTGGAGATGCTGCTTTTCATAGAAGTAAAGCTGCAGTAACTTTTCATTGCTTTACCTCTGTTAAATACTGCAATTCTTTTCTAGAGTGGAGGCACAAATAACCAAGCTTTATGTGTTTGATTAGAATTAATCTAAGATTTCAGCCCAGTTTACTTTCTGATATGAGGTGCCAACATAGTGAAGTTTCTGTGTGCTTTTTGTCACATGCGGAGACAACAGGTTGAGGTCAAAACAATATTTAAGTCAATGTTCACTTACACCATCATATCCCTCTTTCTGTTTCATGGGGTTGGGGTTGAGAAGACCAATGACAGTCCCCGGCTCTGTCTTCCAGTGCTCTTTGTGGACTTCACCAAATAAGAGGAGCGACACACATACCTCCAGGTTGTGGAGATCATTCAGTTTCCAGATGCTGAATGTTTTGCCCTGCAGAGAAAGATAATAAGCAAGAGTGAGAGAGAATGTTCAGTTGTAGATGTACACAAATATAAAGAAAACTTAATAGTTCATTTTGAAGATGTAAAGATTACACCTACACTGCTGTTACTTTGTGGTGTTGCTTTGTTAATCAGCACTGCAAATGTCACCCAGTCACTGTCCTCCAGCTTCTCCCGAGCCAAGCGCTCTGGCAACTCTGACAGACGTATCAGACGACGCCCTCCCATCTTGTGGTCCATCTCAATGGAGGAGACCCGTGGCTTTCTGTAACAAAAAAGGTAAACTCAGCACCTGAGAGAAAACAACCACTTTAAGTTACAATACAATTCTCTAAGATTTCTTTGATGTTCACACCTGAGCCGTAGCCTTGAGTATTTTTCAACGGCTACATCTTTCGGCAGTGGTGGAAGGGAAAGAGGCTTAGGTTGTCCTCCTGATGACCCTGGTCTAGGTCTGCTCTGGGAGGCTGGAGGTGAACGACTTGTACTCTCTACTGGCTGGAAGGAGCTGCCGATCTTTATCTCCACTAAAGGGCCTCTGTCTTCTGAAAATAAATTCACATAAATGAGATTAAATATTTTAAGAAATAATGTGAGCTCCGCTTTTATCCAATTACTGTATACATGTAGACAATGCAAGTCTTACCTGGTGATGTACTGGGTTTGGGTTGATGAGCAACTCTAGGTTTTCGTTTAAAAGAGTCAGCATTGTTGAGCTGAGCAGAAAAATCTGATGATTCCTGGAGCTTTAAGTTTGCTCCTCTAACTGGAGCGGATGAAGATGCCACTCCTGTCACAAAACAAATAAAAACTTGTCTCAGTTGTCATTTTACTATGCAGTTGTTTGCTGTGTTTAATCAGTAAAATCCTCAGCAACAGCATTCAAGAAACAATTTTCTGACCTGCTTGTGTCTTTGTCTTTTGTGTGGAAACAGCTGGTTTAACTGGGTTTAATTTAGAGGTCGGCTGTCGGGGGGGTGTTGTTTTGAGACCTTTAGTGCTCTCTGTGGTCTTGGCTGGAGTTGGAGATGATGTTGAAGCCTTCTGGCTCAAATCAAGCTGCTGCTGCAATTGCTTCATCTTCTCCTGCATCTGCCTGAGCTCCTCTGATGAACAGAAGCAGTGATGACAAACAAGATCAGACAAGTAAGACTTAACTGAGTAAAGCTTTATTGATTTATTTATTCTATGAAATTCTGATAGACGAGACAATGCTGCATCATAAACCTTGCAAATCTTCCTTGGACTTGTTCAGGGTCTCTGAGACTTCTTCTGCACCTTCTTTTCCTTGAGTATTGCTCTCTTCATTTTCAATGTCATCTACATCTCCAAACAGATCAGAAACTGTGTCCTCTGTCTCTTCAATGCCATCTTTGTACTCATCATTGTCCTCATCAAACAGGCCATCCAAGTCATCTGCCTGCTCTCCTCCGATGCCCTCGCTCTCTTCAATCAGTGCAGTCAGAATGTCCAGATCATCCTCACCTGCACAGAAAACAGATAAACGCTCACAAATATAGAGTATCTTAACCTGTTGACGACAACTATATTTTCACGTTTCAAATGTTGTGATACTCACTGTCCATTTTGAGGATTTGAGGGTATGCTGATATTGGACAACCTAAAACAAACAGGTCAACATTAAGTGATTACTCAAATAAATACAAAGAAAATTACAATTTCATACAGTTAAGGTGCAGAAGAAAAAAGCAAGATCTCTCCATGTTTGATGGCGATTTTTAAAATCACATTCAGTTAATTTTTCCAATATTTAGCACACTTTCTCCATAATAACCAATCCTCTAATTCTATGTTTAATGTGGATATTTGTGCCCCTTTTAGTAACATTTAAACATATTTCTTCTTATAAAAGGACATGTCCCCTGTGAGTATTGGGTCAACTATGACTATTACACCTATCTGACAAGTGTAAAAGAAAAAAAAAGAAAGAAAAAATACAGCTAATAAAATATATTGAATGGAACTCATTTTCAATCACTTTGTCATTTCACTGACTGAAATGACAAAAGTAAACTAATTCGGAAAACCGTCACATGTAGAAGTTGTGTCATGAAATGAGTGACAGTCAACGTAGATAAACAGTAAACAAAAAGTGATGGCACATCAACTGTCCAGATATAAAATACGTAGTGTATTTGATGAAGATCTACATGACACCATACAAAAATATTATATAACGTTCTTGTTTAGTGTTGAGGTTTTAAAGACAAAGACAAACCTACCCGGATTCTACTGTTGCAGCTTTGTGTGGGTTTCTAGCTTTAACACAACTTTGACTAATTTGACAGCCGCATCAAATTTATGCAGTAAGTAACTTATACTTCGATATTTCAAACTGCTTATAGCTTTGTACAAGTCAGCTCAGTTATGTTTTATAAAAATGGTAGCACTTAAAGGCCGCTAATTACTCTTTAAAAGCTACACGGGCGAGGGAGAAATCCAAACTGGCGCTAAATGAAGGACCCTGCTGTGTTGTCAAAATTATAGTGGTGACCAAGACTGTGCCTAACTAAAAAACAAAGGGGGAAAAAAGAAAAACGTCTGTATGTATAAGGAACAACCACATTTAAATTATCTTCCTCATTTAAGTTTATCGAAATAAAAATTATCACAAAAATATACAATGGGAATATATGAAACGCATTAATTAAACATATTTTAAATTGGCAATCCTTAAGTTTGTCCATCAAAATAAGGACCCGGAAATGTTTGGTCAGACTTTATTAGGAAGTTTTATTAACAATTCATCTAGACTGGTTTACTATGAAAACGGAAAAAAATTATTAAAAGATTATCCTAAAGAAATTATAATCAGGATTAGAACCTGAACCTTAGCTACCTGACTCTACCCATATCACCGAAAGCAAAAGAAACACATTTTAAAACCCTAAATGAAATTTACCCTTGTAATGACTTTCTGAGACACAGAATTAATATTGAAAAATATAACTGTTTTCTGTGAATTTGAAATTGAATCTGTGGAATATTTGTTTTGTGACTGCTCGTACATCAGGACGGGATTTAAAGACTGGACATCTGAGAAGGACACTCAATCGCCCAAACTGGAGTATAAAGACATTAAATTCGGAGTTATATGTGAAAAACAAAAAACGGGAAATTATGTACAACACTTTAATTATTATTGCTAAACAATTTATCCACAGATGTAGATTTATGTAGAACCACCCATTGTTCTCAATTTACATAAATGAAATAAACTTCAAAAAAATCACTGAAATATGTAAGAACCAAACAAGCCTTGATTGTGAAAATTTAAATGCATTGATACCTGATTAGACCAATGACTTTATTTTTATTTATTTTATTATTATTATTTTTAATTATTATTTTTTATATAATGTTCTTTACAAATACTGTTCATCTTAAGTTTGACGTTGATGCTCAGTCTGGGAAAAAGAAAGTGTTTCTCTATGTAATTCTGTAGAATGTATGGCCAGATTTTGATTAATAAAGTTGAGAGGAGAAAAAAAAAAAAAAAAAAATCTTCCAGACTGGTAATAGTGAAATCACTGCCATCTGTAGGTACTTCCATGGTGTTATGTCCTAAAAATCTTGTCTCCTGCTCTTCACTTTGAAAATCATGTCTGGCAATACTTAGTTAAATAATTCACTATCCATATCTATTTCATTACACTTCAAATGTCTTAATCCTTTTATTTTGTTTCAGATATTTTCAATTGTTCTATGTTTAATCATTCCACCATGTCTCCTAAAGCATTTGTTTTACACATCTGTAACCTTTACCCATTCTTCTTCTGTAAATTGCTTTGTGCCAGTAATAAATAAATAATATAAGGGAGCGCTGGCATTAATTGGATTGGTTGCATGTTTCCTCCTGCATGTTTCTGGTGGTTTGGCGGCTTGCTGAAGATGGACAATTCCTAAGCTACATTGTGTAAAGCAAAAACATGACTAAGGTTTGGATTCAGGAGAACATTACTGACATGAGACTTTTTTTTTTTTGACAATATACAAATATACAAACAACTTGACACCCATATTAAAGAACATACAAAGGCACAGGTGCAAATAGGAGTAAATACATAGATAACAACCATCAAGACTGCAAATTTTGGAGAAAGAAAAAATAATAATAAAATGAGGTGGGGGGGCTTGTACAAATTATATTCTTCAATAATTAATAGAAGCTTCAATGCAGGTTTACTCCTCATGTGATTGAGAGTTTTCATAAAGAGCAGAAACTCATGTGGGGAAAATATGGGTTTCATCTTCAAATGTTTACATTTGTATATGTAAAATTGACCCAGAATGATATTATTTACTAAAAAGCTATCTTTGACATTGTCCAGTACATGTCCAAAAGTAATGTCCATTACAGAAAATTCTTCAGGAAGGCAAAGGTTTGTGTGAAGCCAATTATAAATGTCCAGCCAAAACACTTCCACATACATGCAATGGAAAAATCAATGACTTGTGGTTTCAGTCCCATTACTGACATGAGACAACTGAGCAAAGTGTTTCCTCTTTCTGTAATTACACACACTAAATCCATGAACAATCTGCACTATTGTCATTTTTGTTCCATTATCATCCACTCTAGTGTTGGAAGATGTTCTCAAGTGTTTCTTTGTCTTCTAGAGGCCTATCAGTCCATGAGTAACACTGGTCTACAATTTTTTAGAAATGATTTGCTTCAGAGATTAAATGTGCTAAATGTTACATATTTTAACAAGGTTAATTGGAAAATAAATGACAAAAGTGCCGGTTTGCTGATGTTTTCAAGGTATATGATTAAGTGTTATTACACATATATATTGGTTTATGTACATTTATATAATAGTTTTATAAATCTTCCACTAAATAGAACCTGTAAAGTGAATGTATTCTAATGTGCAGACAGTGTTTTGAAGGAGATCTTGTAGCTCTGAGACAAATATTCCTTTTGAGTCAAACCCATTCTCTGGTTAATTCTTGAATTTCACATTTTGACCCAAGGTTGTATCTTGAAAAGTTCAGCCAACCAGCATTTTTTACCTAATTTTTCTTTATCAGTGACTCTCATGTGGTAAAATCTCATTACTGTTATTCTAGAAGCATTTTCCTTGTAGACCAGTATATTCAGAGTTATATATTATGGTGTGAGGCTACTGACAAGTCTTTATGGATTTAAAAGCATTCCAGAAAAAATACGGCAAAGGCCAAATTGGAAAGGTCATAGATTTTTTTTTTTTTTTTTTTGGGGGGGGGGGGGGGTTCTGACAATATGTCCAAACAACAGTGTCTGATGTTACTCCCGTTGAGCAAGATGAGGCAAATTGTCAAATGTTTAAAGACTTAAATTATCACCTATTAATAATATTTCAGGTGTCAGATATCAAAGTTGTACTACGTAGACTATTCAATTCAGCAGGAACAGTGCTAACAACATACTTGAATAATTACCTCTTACATGTTCAGTTTTTCTCCTTTGATGAAAAATAAGACATTAAATACCAGAATCCATGAATCATATTTTAAATAAAGCCTTTACATAGGGGAAATAATGCAATTAATCAGTAACTCCATGACTAAGACAATTTAGAGGACAGTATGTATAAAAGCAGACTGAAATGAACTAAATTTTATTTTTTTCATTCAAGAATTACAACATGGAACCAAAAGACTTACAATCAATAGTATAGAACCAGCAGATTGACCCCTCTGCATGTACACATAAAATACAAGGGGTGCTGCACTGTGTAAAAGTTGAAAAACAAGTTAAATATATTGACAGAAGAATTTGCAGAATCCAAATAAAATATATATCTCGGTATTAAAGTGCCTATATGATGTAAGCTCCTTCTTTTATCAGCCTTTCACTAGCAAGTACAACATCCTTTCCAAGCAAAATATAGAAAGTATTTGATTTTGTTTTGATAAGAACCCCCTCCAAACATAACAAATACACTGAATTGGGAATGCATTTGTTGTCTTTGTAATGCAGCATATAAGGCTGTGTTATAATAATCTTATCAAAGGGTTTTCACAGATTAAATATTGTTTTACTTTTTTTCTTTCATTACGGAAATAAACATATATATGTGCCAAATGACAGGGCAAAAAGCTACAGTACAGAGGGTGTTTCCTATCATCATATGTAATATTCTGTTGACTAAAGTTTATAGTATAGTCCTGTAGGGGTCTGAGGAGTGCTGTCACAAGGATCAGAAAAGAGGTATAGGACAAAGCAGAGGAAGACTCTGATTTAGGTGCAAATGTACATGTTGTAGATGCTTAGATTGACGCTGAGGTCTAGTTGATACAGTCCATAATGTGGATCTGCAAGGAGTCCAAGTCTGGCAAGATCTCGTTGCACTTTGGACAGGCGTGCTCAGGAATATTGCTCTGCCAGTCGCCACCTGCAAGTCAGAGATACTGAATATATACATGGTTTCTAATCTACAGACACACATTTTGGTCCAGTCTGCCTAGAAAACAACCATCAGCTTAAAAGATCACATAATACCTCTCCCAACTAAAGTTGCACCAGCTCCGTGTGGACCTCCCCCAAGTGACACATGCCTCCTCTGCATCTCATTCAGAGATCGCCTACAGATAAAGACACCCAGTTTCATTAAAGAGGAAAGGTCTAGATCCAGAACTGAACCCAACTGAGAAAGATTCAGACTGACCACACTAGGACATTGTACAAATATGGATATCTCAACCCATACCGGCCCATTGATTCCATCTCATCCTGAAGCTGACTGTTCTGCTTCTTGACGTATTCCAGCTGAGCAGCCAGACGTTCCCTCTCTTCATGGAGCTTTTCCCTCGCTGCCCGTTCTGCATAGAAGTCAGAGGAGTACACCTCCGCCTGTAGAGAGTGCAGCAAATACAACTGTCAACGCCATAAAACAGCAGGAAATTTTGTGACACTTCCATTTTGAACCCATCTGTCCCTACTGTATGTGAGAAAAGACTTTACTGATAAACTAAATTCAGGTATATATATTCACACACCTGAGCCTGGAACACAGATATGGTCTCCAGCTCCTTCTCCTTTTGGTAAATCTCCTGCTTCATGGCATCAATCCGTTCCTGTTTGGCAGCTAGAGCCTCTTCAGCGGCGGTCAGACGATGCTGCAGTTCATCCACAACCTCCTTCTGCACCAGCTGAGACTGAACAACCAGAGGGCAAAGGTTAAACACATCTTACTCTCAGTTCTGGTTGATTTTTGCTCAAAGTTTTGCAGAAATCCATGTTAGAGGCAATAATTTAGAGTGATTTTATTGTATAATTCATTAATTTACCTCTCTTTTTTTCTTCTCTTCTTTTAGCTCATTGTAGTCTTCAAAAAGTTTGGTGTAGGCATCCTTCAGCTGTGCCATGTTGCTCCTGTGAGGAGGAAGAGATGGGAGTTACCAGTGAGTAAGAGTATGAATGTGCAGATACAGCCTTTGCTTAGAAGGGGACTTGGACAGAGGCCTGGGGACAATTGGGTGTTTCCAAAGTAAACGTGTAAGCTGACCTCTCTTCTCCAGCCTTCCTCTGCTCCATCAGGCTTTGGGCCTGCATGCTGTCCACCTGTAACTTCAACCGGTCATTCTCTGTCTGAATAGCCTGTTTTTCCACCAGCTGAGCCTTCAGAGTCGCCACATCTTGCTCCACCTCCCGACATCTGTATAAAGGAAGAAAATACCATTTCCTGATTAAGAAGAAGCATGCCAGCATCTTCAAAGAGGAAATACTGAAATGGACACTAAGACCATGTCCACACAAAACCGCATCTTTGCCTATCCCATCTTTTTCTTTGTCATAACCAAAAAAGTGCTTTGTAAACATAGAGTTGTTTCAGGAAATATCTGCATCCGGTAAAGGTTCATACTGTCTTCCACATACAATTATTGTAGGTATCGAAACAATCTTCATTTCCCGTCTGATAAATGAATTACCTACAATAATATCTGCGTTCACATGAAACCACTGAAAACAATGTAGTACAAATGCCAGGCCTGTATGTGGCGTTGTAATGCTCTTGCAGAAAAATGAAGAAGAAGATATGGAGCATACGCATAAAGCTTGCTTGGTTCTACTAGGTCTGATCCAATATTTCCTTCTGGTTGCCCCTCTCCGCAATAGATCCAAGAGCATGTAGTGAATATTGTTAGCTATGGTTGTTTGTTGCTTACTGTAATGAAAGAGTAGCCGAAGATTTTGATTCAGTATTTCCAATAAGCTCAATAGCTGTTGTAGCACGTACTACTCTGTAGTCTGCCATTGTTGTTGTTGTTGTGAAGTGGGGTCTTGCTTCCAGGGTGAAAGGTTAGAGAGGTGAGGCGGTGACATCATCATTTTAGAAAAGTTGTGGTTAGTCGTACAGACGAAGATGCAAAACCAGCATTTTCAAATTTGTGCACTCTGGGACCCCATTTCAGTGACTGAAAACGCCGATTTCATGTGGACGAAAGGCCTATCCGATACAAAACTTTTGTGGATATGACCAAAGCCACCTTTGTATGGACAGGGCCTAACATTTACCACTGTACTGTATGTGTGAGTGTTTGAGCATAACCTGTCCTGCAAGTTCTTCTTCATGCCTTCTGCTTCATCTAGCTTGCTCTGGGCCTGCTGCAGCTCTTTGAATAGAGTCATCATCTGAGACTTCAGATTCTCCACCTCAGACGTTGCCTTGATATTTAAAGATAATCACACACAAACACTGTGATAAGGATGTTTTTCCAAACTTTAGGCAGGTTAAGACATAAATAACTATGTTTCTTTAAATAATTAGGGAGGATCACTGCAGTTTGAGTAGTTGTACCTTCTCCTCCTTCCCAGGAGCCTCCTTGGTCTCTTCTGGCTGTGAAGTCTGTGTTGATTTTTCCACATTGCTCTTCTTTACCTCAAGCTCTCTTATTCTGTTGGATAATTTGTTGCAGTTGTTAGAAAGAGTAACGCTAAATTAAACTTATAACAATCAGATGCCTTGTAATTTCAAAGCTTTTCTTCCATCCATCAGAATAAACATTGTTTATGTTTGAGTAGTGTTCCTTTAAATGGGAGATGTGTACCTGGCTGTAGAAGTCTGCAGCTCCACCTGCAGCTGCTCGGCCCTCTGTGTCTCATTCCTCAGGGACTGGAGCAGCTGGCTGACCGTCACTTCTTCACTGTCCAGCCGGGACGCCGTCATGCTCAAGTCCAAGCGTCTGCTACGCTCAGCACCACAGACGTCGCTCACACCATCTGTGCCACCATCCTGCGATGACACAACACATCACCCAGTTAGAATTACACTTTGATTTGCACTTCTGCCACAGTCTCATGGGTGTTTCAGATTTATGTAAACATTTGATCTAGTGTTGGTTAACCATTCCTCCTCACCGTGACTGTGATGACCTCAATGAAGGAGTCTTCCCGAGAGTCTTGGTCAGCCTTAAGCTGCAGTTCAGAATTCATGGCCACCAAGTCATTCTTCTCAGCCTGCAGGCGAGCCACCTGAGCGCGCAGGGCATCAAGTTCTGAGCTCTGAAATAAGAATTTCCACCTCTTTAATCACACATTCATCATAAATAACAAATGGGTGTCTTATTTTTTGCTGCTGCAGTTGAATCTCAACTTAAAAAGCAAAAAAAAAAAGGTTTAAAAACCGCACACAGTATCATCAAAAATTGATCATTTTAATGACATACACTCACAATGACATACAACAACAAAAAACTAAATATATGTCAAATGAAAAGCAGGTTGATCCTCTACCTGCACTCCTCCTTGTGCTCCTCCAGTCCTCACCGTCTCCTCCAGTTTCTTACTGAGGTCCTGGTTTTGAATTGTAAGTGCCTCCATGCGACCACGTGCTTCCTCTAGCCTGGCCTCCAGGAAGTCCCGCTCCTCCCGCTGCTTCTCTCGCCATGCAGACAGACCTTCAAAACGTTCCTTCATAGTCAGATTGGTCTGACGCAAGGCCTCTGGAAGAGAAAAGCAGATACAGAGTTATCTGATGTATCTCACTGAAAACGTTAATCTGGTTTCTGACTCAAGCCATCAGCAAAACAAAGCCTTTGACCAGTTTTACAGGGGACTGTAGAAGGATAAGTGCAGATGTCAAACATTTTCCTAAACTTGCTCATGTGACAATCACCACCACACACACCTTTCAGGTCTCGGTTCTCCTGGATGAGGACATTCATCTGCAGCAGAGTTTCTTCCAGAGTTCCTGACTGACTGGGAGCACGAGAAATGTCACCGTTCATCATTGGACCTCCAGACGCCATGATGCTGAGAGGAACAAAGACAGGCAGTGAGGTTTGAACTTGAGGCCACTTTAAATATGGATCATTTTTGGAAGAATCATTTTAGCACATAACAGCTAACTGTCTGGGAACAGAGTGCAGCAGCAGGAAGAATATTCCATGTGAACTGCTTTAGGGTTTGTTAACAGTTGTGAATGTGCAGTCCGTTTTGAGTTTTGATCAGACAAGCTGACAAGAAATTTGGACTGTTTCGGTTTAACAGCTGTTCATTTTTCCTCTGTTCCATTTTCCTGTTTGTGTGATTAGTTGTCAGCAGATCACATTAGAAACATCTCCATACTGATTTCACTGAATGACTCAGTGTTTCAGTATGAAGTCACAGAATAGGAGTGGAGATTCTGGAAAGTAAATTATCTGAGCAGCAGATCACATGACAATTTGTGCTTTTATCAATGTGGTCTGCTACTGTGGTCAAAGACACACCTAACACTAGATAACAACATAATAACTATTTAGGATAATGGAAGCATTAAAGTACATATGTCATAGTTAACATCCAGGAAACTGGTGGAGTTAATGCTAAAACCTTCACTTAACCCTCCAGACAGCCCCTCTAACATCAAAATCGCCGTATAAACATTACTTTAATAATTCGGTTGGTCTGTTTTTACTTTCGCTTTCCGCAGGTGGGCCTGTCCAGTGTGCGACACCCAGTAAACACAGAAAAGTTAACAGTAACTTACACAACGACGACCTGCTTCAGTGTGGGCTAAACTGCGTCACATCGAGCATTAAACTGGTTAAAAGGTTTAAACTCACCTGCCGTCCGCTACAAAAGTGAACACACTGGATGTTCACTCTAAAAATACACAGACACACTCCGACAGATCCCAAAATGTGTCGCTCAACCTTGTACTGCTGCTTCTGGTTTGGAGCTGCGTCACCATGTACAGAGCCTAACAGGACACTTCCGGTAGGCGCTTTCAAAATAAAATCCTACAGAAAAAAAAAAAAAAAAACAGTACTATTACTACTACTACTACTACTACTACTACTACTACTACTACTAATAATAATAATAATGAAAATATGACTATAAATATGATGAAATGATGAATATGAAGAATAAGAAGAATAACAAGATGACTGTCCCAACTGTAAGAACATCATTGTTATTATTATTCTAAAAATAATAATAATGAAACTTTAACATACTGATTTATAGTCAAGATAACATCCCAAGTGCTTCATATGAAAATCAGTGTAGAATTAACACATAAACAAAGATAAAATATTGTTATTAATGTAAAGTAGTAAAGTTTACTGATAAATAATAAACAAATATTGAACAGGACAGTGGGGACAGCTATTCCTACATATATTTAAGACCTGCTCCTTTACAGTGAGGATAAGTATAAGTGGTCCACAAGTTAAGTTAGAAGACGTTAGTATTAACACTAGTCTGCCTCAAAAATGTACAACTGTGGGAAGGGGTTGTTACCCTCTTAAGTGATTTGTTCCGAATGCAACTGTCCAAGACTCCAGCTCTGTGTATTTCGGGTCTG
Source organism: Sphaeramia orbicularis (assembly GCF_902148855.1). Taxonomy (NCBI): domain Eukaryota; kingdom Metazoa; phylum Chordata; class Actinopteri; order Kurtiformes; family Apogonidae; genus Sphaeramia; species Sphaeramia orbicularis. The sequence goes on along the minus strand of NC_043968.1, from coordinate 25,528,112 downwards.
CTGCCAGACAATAACACTCTGACTGCAAGACAGAGACTGTGGATACGTTTAGCTACTACTACAGGATGTAGAATAATTCTGAGACACTGGAAGTCATCTAGTCCCTGCTGTTTTAAGGAATGGATTGAATTGATGACAAGAATGGCTACCTTTGAGCGAGTCACATAAAGAGTAATGGGGAGAAAAGACATTTTCAATAAAGTCTGGGGCTCCTTTCTGACGTCAATAGAGAGGATGTCTATATAAACGTAAGGCGCCGGGTCTCCAGTGTACTGACTGAGAGGTAGAATGAGAGGACAAATGTAGAACTTAAATGTAAGGCACAAGTGGTGGTTTTTTTGTTTGTTTGTTTGTTTGTTTGTTTTTTTTAGTTTGTTTGCTGGTGTTTGTTAGTGTTTGTCTTAAGTGCATATTTGAAAACCAGACAGTGGATGATGTTTACGTCTTCTATTTTGTGATGATGGCATATGTTGTACTGTCTGTCAAAATATCAATAAAAAAACAAAACAAAAAAAACTAGGCTACCTCAGAAACTCAGCTTTACACAGTGTTGTTGATGATTGTCCCTACTATAAAATATCATCCTCATCATCATTATTATTATATTATTGATCTCATTGTGAATTTGATGTTCAGTGTTATTTTCAACCATTCATGTATCTCACGGGTAAAGCTTTATTCTGAAAGCTGGTCTTCTTTACTTCCTGTCGGCGCTGCTCTCTGTCTCTAACTGGACGCAGTGTGGGCCTTACAGGTTTTCATTTCCTCGATGTGACGTCAGTAGACAGGCAGCAGATCTGGCTCCAGCCGCAGTGCATACTGACAGAGGGCAGGTCCATCCGCATGTTTCAACCTCCAGCCTGTGGGCGGAGCCAGCGGTCAGCTGACGGCGGGAATTCCCTGTAGGAGTCACCTTGTGGTGTCAAAAACATGAAATGAGGGGAGATTCCCACATGCCGTCAGTGTCATGCTTTAATTACGCGTTTAAAAGATGAATGAATAAGTAAAATATACAAAATGATTATTATCCTTTAGCAAGCAGCAGTGTCACAAGGAGCTGTCACCATTTTAACATACATCACATACAGTACACCACACTGGAGGGGAAACTGATGAAACTAAGAAACTATTTGCTTTTGAAATAATAATTAAAATAATAAATAACAAATCAAAATAATTAAAAAATAATAATTAAATCCCTGTAGGTTGTGAAAAGTAAACATTAGTCAAAATGTGACTTGTATATCAGGGTTTTCTTGTGTACAAAGGTGAATAAAAATGCACATTGAATGTTTGCTTCATAAATGTAGCCTAATAAAGCAGTAAGCTGTATTCAAGACAAGGAAAAAGCCCAGTTTTACAGTGACAACTAACATAAATGAAGAATGTCAAGTATTAAAAAAAAAAATACTGTACAGAAAATTATATTAAAAACTTTGAAGGACTATTATATTAAATTTCTATGGAAAAAAAATCACAGTTTGTATGATACTGCTTGGAAACTATATAAAACTGCATAATTATCAGAGGTAAAGTGTGCTAAATCTGAAATATTTTAATGACTTAACCTAGAAAACAAATGACTAAAGTGGTGATTGCATTTTATTTTTTCACAATACAGGATAAGTGTTACTACATACATACATAGGTTTATATATATTTGTATAATGTATTTATGTCTTACATCAAACATAATCTGATAAGTGGATCTATTTTAATATGAAGTGTTTTGAAGGAGAACTCATAGCTCAAAGACAAACAGTCCTTTTAATTAAACTCATACTCACACCATTTCATAAAACTCATAAAAACTATGGCCAACTAGTAATTTTTAATCATTCTTTTTCTTTATTAAAGCTTCTCTACTTTTATTCTAGATGCATCTTGCTTGCAGACCAGTAGACCTACAGTTGCTGTCATGTGATGCTGTTCAACCAAATGCCCGTTAGATGGCACTGTTATCAAATCAAAATCCAGTACAAGCCATTAACGCCAGAAAAGTGGTTGACTTGAGGTTGTTTCAGGAAACTGAGACCTAGTGGCTTGATTCCCTTAATATCCTATTCTACTGATTATCTTTCTTCAAGATATCATGAGCTGTCTTCTCCTTTAGTCAAATGTTTGTGCTGTATTTGCTATAAAAAGTAAACTTCGAATGTAAAAAAAAAAAAAAAAAAAAAAAAAAAAAGAAGCATAAGAGAGCAACAGTTCAGTAGATGAAAACAATTTGTATTCCATTAAGAATCATGTAAGGTTTCCTTAGATTTACTGGTCCAAGTGGAGTACATCTGTGATGTTCCCCTGTAAGAGGAACCAACCAGGACCCTGTAAACACCCCCAAAAAATTCATCCAGGCCCCTTATCCTGCAATAACCCTTCACAATCAAAAAATACCCCTGGCAGCACTTTAAGGTTGCAATTTACTCAAGTCCTTCTCAAAGACCTCTGGAATTCACTTAATATCCCTGTAACTCCTTTAAAAAAACAGAGTAACCCATAGAATCCCATCAGAGACGTCCAAACCCCAGTCAGTATCCTGGATTTCACTCAAAGACTGCACCTCTTCAGCATATATGATAATCTTATGTAATATTTTTGTCAGATTAAAAACACAAACCACTGTCATATCACAGAGTGGTCGTTTATTTCCACCTTTAAATCATCTTAGATGCTAAACAATATGGAAAGTCTGAAACTAAATTCTTAATTTCTGAATTTCACTAATATCTGATTCTGTCAATATGCTGCAAAATATATTTTGGTTACATTCATATTGACATTAATCCTCCGTGTTGACATTTTTTTTTAAAAAAACTCCTTTGACAAAATAAAGCCAAAAATGAGTAGATTTTGAATGATGGGCATCCCAAACAAAAGCTCAAATGTCTGACCCTCGTATAACTCCGTAAACGTATCACCGTGCTCACTCATGAGTCGTCGTGTCTCAGAGCAGACGGATGAGATGGACACTGAAGGAGGACTGCAACAGGTTGGAGTTGTGCAAGTTTCTGCCAACTGAGCTGATCATTTCAAGTCTGCAAATTCAGACAGGGCTAAGTTTATGTCCCGAAGAAGTCCCATTTGTCTCGTGTGCAGTTAGAAGTTATTTGTGCTTTTTTGTGCAACATCCTTAAATGTTCAAGTTGTGCAACAAGTGTTTAAAACAACTTACTCGTTCATATGTTTAAGTCACAATGCGCATGTCGGATGCTTGAAATGGAGTAATCTTAAGCGTTTAGACACAAAAAGGAAAATAATACAGCTTATAAACTTTTCTTCATTAAGGCATCACTTCAGTGTCTCTAAACAGTCGTGAGGAATCCTAAGTTGCTGCAGTATGGTTTCCAGGGCTCTGCTGCTTGTTGCGCTCGGCGTCTTTGCGCATCTGGACACTTTTACGCACGGCTGCCAGCTGCCGTCCGAGTGGCGGCCGCTGAGTGAGGGCTGCCGGGCTGAGCTGGCGGAGATCATCGTTTATGCTCGTGTGCTGGGGATCCACAGGGAGACTCTGAGCGGCGGGGCGCGGAGCATGTACAACTCACTGCCCTTTGGGTTCGGGTACGGGTACGAGGGCGCAGAGGAAGGATTACTGTACTCGGCAGAGGTGGAGCTGCTGTGTGACCAGGCTTGGGGCAGCATGCTGGAGGTGCCGGCAGGATCCAGGCTCAACCTTACCGGACTGGGCTACCTGTCCTGCCAGTCCCACACCGTGATGGAGAACTACTCATACTTCTTTTTTCTCAGGTGATGCGTAAAGATCGGATGCATCTACACAGATTAGGCATTTTATGCACGCAATTGCAATTTTTACATGCAAATCAAATAATAAGAAAATGAACCCTTTCATGCATAGTGGTCACTACAGTGGACAGCTATTCTACAGCTGTTCTATTGTTTATTCGTGGGTTTTGTTGTTTTAGTTCAATATCAGCCAACACAGTAGAGCTTATGCATCATCCCATACACTGTAATTCATACAGTTATTGTAACTTTGCTGCTCTTGATAAACCTGATCTGCAGTAACATGTTTTAGAGCAAATCAATTGCTAATTGTTATTAGACTGTAATTAACAGTTTTCTGAAACAAAAAGTTTGTTGTTGTTTTTTTTGTTTGTTTGTTTTTTTGCATATCCTCCTGAGACCCAGCAATGCATTTTGTCCTCTATATGGGACAAAAGTTTGACAGTTTAACTTAAATGCTGTCCATTGCAAAGGTCATTCCATTAAAAAAATCAATCAATAAATAAAAATGATTTTAAAAATGTATCTGAAAAAACTGTTGCATTATGCAGAAGACAATTTTTTAGTGTAAAAACGCTAAAATTGTCAATTTCCTGGGTCTCAGGAGGATATTATCTCCATGAAATGAGTAGTAACTAGCATTTGGGTACGATAAGATGTGAGAAAACAGATTAGTGACATTAAAAATGATTTTATTTCATAGTTTTCACACAGTATATCACTTTCTGATGATGAGTTTCAAGTACATGTTTCTTTGCCTAAAAAATTAAATGCATGGTGTCCACCTGAGTGGACATTTTAGTAACTCCATGAAAAATAGGTTCATAAAAAAAATTCCAATTGCATTGCTTTTTTCATGCCTAAAGAGGAATAAAAACACTCAAGAAAAAAATATTGACTAAGGTTCCCATAATTCATGCATGAAAGGGTTAAATCAATAATAAGACATTAACTCAAGCTTTACAGTTTAGGAATAAACGTTTTCTGTTTCTGTCACCTGCAGGATGGATGAGAACTACAACATCCTCCCACATGGTGTCAACTTCCAAGATGCCATTTTCCTGGACTCAACTGAGAACAGGCGCACATTTTCCAGCCTCTTTCAGTTCTCCAACTGCACCCAAGGGAGCCAACCCTTCCACACCTTTAGCCCTGAGTGGGACATCCAGGAGGACAACAGAGTAAGGCGTCATATTTTTTGGGTTACACAGTCTGTCCTTCAATGTCATGCATGAACCTCAAGGGAGATCCGTCAGTGTATAAAACATGTGGTAAGCTCCCCAGTGTTATGGGGTTTATATGAAGATTCCAGGTAAATGATCCAGATGAGGAGCAGGGTTTATGTTTTTGAAGAAGTGGGGGATTAACAAGTAAATCTGTGGAGATGTGGTTCAACCTTTGGACTTACTACTGTTGACTGTTTGTAGCGTAGTGACTTTAGAAGACTGTTGGAGCTGACAGTCTGTCTAAAGCACAGGTGTCAAACATGCGGCCCGGGGACCAAATCCGGCCTGCCAAAGGGTCCAGTCCGGCCCTTTGGATGAATTTGTGAAATGCAAAATTTACACTAAGATATTAACAATCCTTTTAGTTCAGGTTCCACATTCAGACCAATTCAATCTCAAGTGGGTCAGACCAGTCAAATACTATCATAATAACATAAAAATAATGACAACTTCAGATGTTTTTCTTTGTAAATGTAAATATTGTCATGTATTTACACTAAAGCAAAGTATAATTTTGCAAAATATGTGAATAACCTGAAATGTCTTAAGAGAAGCAAGTACAATTTTAACAATATTCTGCCTGTTACTCAATGTTTTGTGTATTTGTAGATCCACTGTGATCTGTAAGGCATAATGTACATATGTAAATGATAAACTGAGGCAGAATATTGTTAAAATTACACTTATTTTTTCAATTTGTTCATGTTATTCACATCTTTTGAAAGGATAGTTTGTCGATGTAAACCTGTTCAAAATGTAAATTAACTTTTTTTGCTCTAAAACATAGAGAAAAGTTTGGAGTTGACATTATTTATATATTATTATGTTATTATTTTACTGGTCGGGCCCATTTCAGATCAAATTTAGCTGAATGTGGCCCCTGAACTAAAAGGAGTTTGACACCCCTGGTCTAAAGTGTGTATGTGATCCCAGTGTATGTTGTGTAAAGAGTGAAACAGCAGTGTGAAGAGTTGTGTGTGTGTGTGTGTGTCCTTCTGATCCCAGGTTGACTTGCAACTGTGCTGACAGGAATGCAGAGCGGTTCAGAAGAAACACAGGTTGACTACCCTCTGGCTGTGTACACACCTTGCACACACAGAAACATATGTCACCACACGACTGCTAAATTAAGCCTTTTAAATAAGTAAAAAGTAGCATATTGTCAAAGCAGATCTCTTCCTCTCATTGTTTTAATCTTTAGAAGATGCAATGAGTGTAACATGTAAGAAATGATACGTTAAAACAGTCTCTGCATGTGGTCGGTCACATGTGGCCGTATCTCTGCTCGGCTCCTCAGGCAGACAGGATACTGACTGTCCGAAGGTCAAAGGTCAAAGAGGAGATATCCACATCTTTGACAGGCAGTCGTTTGAAAATGTGTTTGTCCACAGCTTTGATCAATATCAGTATGAATCATCCATGCACTCTGCTGACCTATGACCAGAGATAAGCTGGACTCAGCAGAGGCAGAGAGGTCTGTGGATGGGATTCAGACATTGATTATCACACTGTCTGACGGAACACAACAGCTCACCCTTCAGACAAGAAACAACACAGCGCCTGGGGATTGAATGACATGAGGTCTTAAACTCATAAAACAGCAACATTTTAATGTCCTGCACCAGTGGCATCCAAAACAATATCCAGAGTTCTTGCAATTTGATGTTTTATGTGCCACAGTATTGGATTGAGTGTAAAGTGAGGCCACTTCTTACCTAAATGAACTTAGATATGGATATGATCATGTTGGTCAGTAAATCTTGTTTTATCATTATCATGCTAAACACAAAGGTCAAGGCAGACGGCCATCCTCCAGGAGTCTGGGTCTGCTTGAGGTTTCTGCCTGTTAAAGGGAAGTTTTTCCTCGCCACTGTCACCAGTCACAAGTGTTTGCTCCTGGAGGATTCTGTTGGGTTTCTGTAAATTGGCTTAGAGTCTGGTTTTGACCAACTCTATATATAAAATGTCAAGAGATAACTTTTTTTGTGATCTGGCGCTATATAAATAAAATTTGATTGACTGAGTGATTTAATTGGTTTTCCCCTGTAAGTCGCTTTGGAAAAAAGCGTCTGCCAAATGCATAAACATAAACATAAACATAAACATAAACATAAACAAAACAGAGTCACAATGAAGAGGAGAAATCATTTCACTTATGTCATTTATTCACACTTCAGCATGTGAATATTTGCTCCAGTTAACTGTCAGCTACATCACGGGTAATATCATCGTCACAGCACTGACCAACATCATTACACATTGCAGAGCTTTTATTATATTTGCCTTCCACTGACTTGTCTCTGCTTATAACTTGGACCTGTTTAAAATGTTTTAATGTGTCTCTGTTGACATCAAACTTGATTTGGACTTGTCTTCGTTGATTGTAGAAATATCCTAGACCATTTTTTAAATTCATGTATTGACTGTTCAGAGTTGCGTGTTGAGTTAAATTGAATTGCTTCCATCATCGTTGGGATTTGAGTTCGGCTTTTGTCTTACCTTGTTAAGTTTTGTCTGTTTCCATTGGTTTGGACCTGGCTTGGACTTTAATCTGTTGACTTGGGATGAATCTAGATTAATTTGAGGCTTGATCTGACACTGTCACATTGTCTTTTGACTGTGTGTGTATTGATTAAGCTGGAATTGTGTCACTACTTCTGACTGTCTCCAGAAGACTTGAGAAAAGTAATTTGTAGTGTTATGATAGTGAGCCAAATAAGAATGTGTTTGCAATGTTGTGTGTAACCTTTAACTGTTTTATTTACGTAACAGTTTGTGACTTATCAGGATCTGTAACTGTTGTACTTTCTTTTCTTTTCTTTTCTTTTCTTTTCTTTTCTTTTCTTTTCTTTTCTTTTCTTTTCTTTCTTTTTTTTTGTTTTTACCTTACTTCTAACTGACCTAAACACTTGGCAGCATTTATAGAAGATGACACAACTGTTTCCAAAAGGGACTTTTAATGGATTTTTAAAAAAAAAAACCTTTCTGCAGCCAAAGTAAAACACATCCAGGAAGAAGTCTGATGTGGTGTCTTCTGGTACCTCTTCCTTTGAGTTTGATGTCTGCACACTGATCTATGAGCTGTGAGGTTAGAGGTCAGAAAGACTAGAGGTTAAAGAGACCTTTCATAGAGTGGACAAGCACTCACATGTAGGCCACGACCTTCAGGCAAGGCGGGACGCTAAACAGGTGTTTAGCTCTGGGAATTTATGAAGGACAATGAAATTCCTTTTTGCCTTTTGAATTTTCATGATGGTTTATTTTGGTTGTAACTAAAACATAAAAAACAACCAAGAATAATATCCTATTTATAATTTGTGTTTAAAGTTTTAAAGCATTTTGACAGTGTTTTTAGTGGCTGCATCGAGATGTCCTTAAAACACCGGACATCTCTGAGTCTGAGGTTGGGAGGTTGGTTTCTCTGGCTTCAGTCTCGTGGGAACCAGACACCCCTCCAGAGGGATAGACAACAGACTTCCTCCACTTTTCTGCCAAAACCTTCAATTAGCTTTTGTTCAAAGCTTCGTCTTATCAGCAGCATTCAGAGCAGCTTTTACTATGAGCCAAAGGTACAGGCAGCTGCGAGGTCATCCATTACTGTAAGAAAGCTCCCTTCATCTTGCACTTTCATCTTCTCAGGTCCTCATTTGAGAAGTTAGAGCAGAGATGAGTGAGATGGAACTGGGGACAAGGGAGGAAGCCAATTCTCCAAACACCCCTTAATCATCATGTTTACATGCACTTTAATGATCCAACTGTGACCAGAGTCAAGCTGTTGTTTTACTGGCATGTAAACACCTTTAACATGTTTTCTGACTCTCGTTAAGATTTTATGTGAATATAGACACAAAAAAGGACAACTCCATCTGCCAGTTTTAAACTGTAGTAAAGACTAAAGCTCAGGATGAACACAAGGTCAGACTTTGTGTATGCTAAAGAAAATAAGGGAGAAAACAGGAGAAATGGCTGCCCCGCTTTTGTTATTCTTTCTTTCATTGTTTCCCTTTTTTTTCTTTTAAGCTCTTCTTTTTTTTCTGTTTTTTGTGTCACACACACTCACAAGAGAATAAAAAACTCAGGAACACGGGGGGAGGCCTGTTGTGTCTCTTTGACGTCAATCGTGAAGTTCTAAAGACACAAACTACGAGTGAGTGTGTGTGTGTGTGTTTGTCTGGTTGGCCCTGTGGATCTCAGTATAACTGTAGAGGATAAAATCAAGTCAGCCAATAATGCTTAGATAATGAATAGTCTGTAGAAAGAAAAGACCTGTTCAGCTCACGCTGAACAGACACAAACATGTTGCTCGTTCCCGTCTCCCATTTCACTCTTTCTTTCACGGCCTCTATTTTATTCCAAAATAGACTTTCTTCTCAGTTTTCAAACTTGTTTTTTTCTTTCTTTGTCAGATTATTTTCCCAAGAATGACTGAAAGCTTTCACAATTCAGATTACTTGTGCCAAATGTCAGCTCTAGTGGCATCATCTCCTGTTTATTATGCATCCAATTGTGCAACTGGTGAAATACTTAAGAAAGCAACACAAATTACCCCTTGACATTATGAAATAATAATACAACAAAAGACAATAGAATGACCCATCTGCATTTCCTAATATTCTGAAAATCTATTCATGAGAATATGCAACGGTATCCAGTCTTATATCCTGTTAAAACTTCATAGAGCGCTAAAATATTTGAGTACATTCATGTCCTGGGCGACTAAAGACACACATTAAAATAGCTATATCTGTTACTGTGTGCAGAACAGGGAGGTCTAGTGCATATCTGACCAATTTGTTCTCAGTTGTTTGAAGTTTGTTTGCCATTATTTGAATTAATCCATATTCTTTGTAAAATATCTGACAATCTAACACCTGGCTGTAAGTGATGTCATGACCACTGGTGGTCAGTACACAAGGTCTATTAATGAAATATTAAAGTGTGTTAATAGTTAATTGACACATTAGTAGCAGACACTGGGTATGTTTCAGTCAATTTAACACATTCATTGAAATATTTACTTAGTATTACCATTATTATTATTTACTACTTAGTTTAGCTCATGACAGAGATATTTCTGACTTTGTTAACCCCAGTTAGCAGCTTATTCTGACTTTTTAGTAGATTTAATCAAGCTTTAAAACCAAAACAATAACTGTAAACCACAGTCCTGAATAAAAAGGCAATGGTCTAAAGAAACTAAAATGCTCAGTATGTAAAGTTAATAAAAATTATGTAATAATATGTTACAATTTTCACAATTTATGTCATGTTTTCAGCTAAGTGACTCAGCTGTAAATACCTATATAACCTTATGATTATCAAAGTATATAAACATAAGGTTATCAAAATCTATAAATGTGACTTTAAAGCTACATTTGTCATATTTTCACCTTAACAGTAGAAAACATGACAAAAAATATGATAATATAAAATATGGGAAAAAGGGTTGTGGCCTGGAGAGTGCCACATTAATACAGACTTTTGGAGGGGATACTGTACCTAGTTTTCTTTTACTGCAAAAAAACCCCATTGTACTTGAATTTGAGGACATTTTGCACATGCATGTATGTGTGTTCACTTGTCCTCTAAATACTGTTTATACAGATGATAGGAAACAGCAGGCAGGTGACACCCGGATGTTTTGACAGGTGGTGTACGTTTGTGTGCATGTGTGGGGCGTCCAGCTGAGAGCTTTCCTACCAGCATGAGAAAGGCTTTAAACTGTAAAAAGTATCAATGTTATGTAATATGGATTTGACTGGTTCTGGTCTCTCTTAAAGGATTAGTTCACTATGAAAAACAATACTTGCCTTTGGTCCCATATGCCATATGCATATACAGGGCGTATCAGAAAAAAGTAGGCTCTCAGAAAAAAAACAACATAAAACCAAAATGCGAAGACTTTTTGAAAATCTGGTCATATGTATTTATTGACCATGTAATTCTCCACTGATTGACACCAGTGTCCTGGGTCAGTTTTCATGCTTCAGTGAACCATGCTAATTTGAAAAATAAAAGTATTTTGCGCATGGAAGTGAAATGTGTTGCCATGGATGACAAGTTCCATTGGTCGTTTACTTGCATGCATGAAACAGGAAAAAAATAATGATATGTTAACCCCCTACCATCAATACAAAGATTTCACATTAACGACAAGTTTGAGTCTATCATACCAAACACAAGAGGTTAATACTATTAGTGAGAATTCTTTAAGCTTGTTTTAAGATGACCATTTGAAATTTTACGCATTTATGTCAGCATATGTAATTCATTGCATCATCACAGCTGAAGTGGAACTCCAGAGGCAGGACAGGGGCAGGATTAGGCGTGCTGTCGCAGATATGTTGAGGAGGGCACAAATTTGCGGGGCCCATGTGGAAGATTAAATGTGTTGGAATCCTTCACCTAACGGAAGTGTGTGCCTTCAATTAAAATCCTGAAGTGTAAAACCCAAATCTTGACTCACTGAGGAAATTTTACAATTAATTTTCAGTTTCTAACTGATGTGTGAAATCTTTGTATGGATGGTAGGGGGTTAACACATAATTATTTTTTCCCTGTTTTATGCATGCAAGTAAAAGACTGATGGAACTTGCCATCCATGGTGACAGATCTCATATTAACCCTTACACTTCCATGTGCAAAAGACTTTTATTTTGCACAAGTCAAATTAGCGTGGTTCACTGAAGCATGAAAACTGACCCGGGATACTGGTGTCAATCAAGGGAGAATTACATGGTTAATGAACACATATGACCAGATTTTCAAAATGTCTTCGCATTTTGGTTTTATGTTGTTTTTTCAGAGAGTCTACTTGTTTCTGATACATCCTATAGATGTTTCTGGTCTCATACTATGAGAGATCTGCCGCTACACAATATTCAATATAGTTACAATATTCTGTATAATTATAAATAATAGAACTGCATGAGATTAAAATGTGCTGATATCATAACATACCAGATTAGCTATTGATTTCATGTCCCAATTTAGACTGTACTGATAGTCTTTAAAATTACATGATAATGTTAACGTTAACATACTTTAAATTAGTGCATATAGCTGTTAAGTTATACATTATAATGGAAAAATAAAGGGGCATAAAATCAATGCGTTAGTTGTTGAATCTGAGGTGGAGTCATCTACTGTATAGCCACCAGGCCACGGTAAAGTCAGTTCTATGTAAATCCTATATGTTATAATAGTGGTATAGTAGTGGATATATAGTGGTATAGTACAGAAGTATAGTTGTAGTATAGTAATATAGAAGTAGTAGTAGTATATAGTAGTTGTATAGAAGCATGTATAGCAGTAAAAAGTAAAAACAAAGGTTTCATAGAAAAAAACAGCTTCTATAAACCACAGTGGTAGTATTTAGTGTGGTCTCCCTTTGCACTTAACATGTCTTTAACCCTTTTGTTCAGACAATAGGAGATTTATTGCATTTATTTTCTGATGTTTTATACCGGGTTTCATTCAACACATGTCAGATGTTTCTAACTGTTTGTGCTGCTTTGTGTCATGGGGTCAGGGGTCACAATAAAGAGTGACTTTAACCCATTTAGTTCAGTGTCTTTGTTTCTTTTAACGCTGTTGTATCTGAAGAAAAGAGAATGAGAAATATAATTGCATGCTCATTTCAACCCCACAAAACAACAAAGCTAAAATGGCAAACTTTTGCTCAGTAATATGCTTCACATTCTAAATCTTGTGTACGTGTGATGAGGAATGGCTTCAATAATACCCACCTCCTGTGCAGCTCAATACTGTATGCACAACAGCACCCAGTGAAAATGAATACACTTCATATGAATATATGAGAGTATGTTAATAGAGTAAGTCAGGTCACACATAGACCTGCACAGATACATGACCGGCCACTGGGGTCATGAGAGCATTCACCCGTGTTAACCCTGTGCGTTCAGGTCAGCTGACGTCTACCAATGACATGGAAAATAGGGCCTCTGAAACTTTAAAGTACGTGACCCATGCATCCTAAGATGGTGATGGGGGTCCACGGGGTCAGACATTCATGTTAAAAGGACACACATACACAGGATACATCATGCTGTTGTGTTTTCAGACTTGAAATGGGAGGCCTATGTGGATAAATGTCAATGATGAGGGTCAGGACCTGCACTTTATTTCCTAATCCTCCCTCCTTCCAAGTGTGTTAGGTTTGTCAGAACAGAAAAAACATGGGCAAGGGGGAAAAAAACAGCACTATGGAGATCAAAAGAACAATTCTTTTTTTCTTAGGCTGCTGGGAAAAGCACATCACCATTGCTCCCACACTACACCAGCAATTGACGAGATGGCAACTGGTGGTTTATGGTTTGTTAGCCTGTAGGGAAAACAAACAGCCTCCCAGTATGTTAACTTACTCCACCACTTTCCCTCTTATCTCTTCCAGTTGCTGTGCTCCTCGGTGCAGGCTGCTCTTTTTGAAGAGGAGGACAGAGGCCGAAAACTGCAGGAGCGCCTGGCCGCTGCAGAGAGGAGGAACAGGCAGCTGAAGGAGCGTGTTCGCAAAGTGAAACGCTCCCTGAGGAACGCACGCAAGGCCGCACGCAAGGCCGAGCAGGAGGCGCAGGAGCTGCAGGAGAAACTGAAGGCTGCAGAAAGAAGAGCAGGGCATCATCTCAATGCCATCTCACAGGAGGAACCTCCACATGGGAGATACACAATTCGCCAACAAATCAAACTTTAACTTATCTCACCTGCTTCGACATAACTGGACTTGGAAACCTTGCTGTTGAGAGTGAGAGACTGCTGGGTGGTCTTTCACAATTTGACACATCACACAATCTTTATAACTGCTTTATAAGTAAATGACTCTCTCGCTTTAAATCGTAATCACTACAGTATGACACAACCTGTAGAGTAATTTGACATAAGATGACAGGTATCCGTTTTTCAGAGGTGTGTGGCTGTGATCACATGTAGCACATGCTCTAGTGTGAGCAACAGCAGTTACAGACACAGCTGGAGCTTAATGGGTGTAAGATGTGACACAATATTCTGCGACATTTGATTTTTAGAGTTTTCAACCCAAAGTAACGTGATATATTGCTGTAGATGGAAATCAACAAAGAGTGCTATATTATTAATGCAGTACTTCAACTGTCTTCAGTCCATTTTATTGAGGAATATTTCTTGGTCAAATTTTGAGCAAAATGTAAGTGATGTTAGGGTAAAATGCTGCGCAAAACTCTTTTACCTAAAATAGTCTGATAAAGTATTTCTCAAAGTAAATGATTTCTGGGAATCTGGGGCCAATTTCTTGCCCTTCCACATATATATATATATATATGTATACTCTGATGTCACAAATATGGCAACACCTGCACACACATGTGTAAAATAATGATTCTATAATACAGGGTGTTTGTGCAGGTCTTAAAAGTTTGGAAATATGGAATTTTGAAATGCTGTTTTCCAGACTCTGAAAGTCTGGAATTTTGTATGAAAATCTTAATAAAGTATAGAAAAAAGTTTCTCAGTCAAATTTTACAATATGCTCAAAGGCACATAATCTTCTAAGATAAGGAGCACATGAGGGAAGCATATAAAAACTGGATATGATTTCACTAACCGGTCGGTACTGAAATGATTCTAGTGAAACTTGTTTGTGTGATATCCATGCACTTTTCAGATTTTCATATGTTTCGAAAACATTTCTGTCAGTAAAACATAATTTACTGCAAATTATACATTCATTCATTTATTAGAATGAACTTTTCTGCTACACACAACAGGTACAATCTCGACCAAAAAAGTAGGCACGCAAGTATAAAAGTACATAAAGTCAAGGTCTTATGGAAGAAAATAGCAGTTTTGAAGAAGTCTGGAAAAAATCTGGAATTTTTATTTGGATAAAGAACAAGCACCCCCCCTAATAATACTGTAAACTAATCAGCTTAAGGCCTTACAATAATTTGCTTGCTAAATTCACTGTAAATATATAAATTAGTGTGCAATAAGCAATGTTGGTTTACATTTTTTTCATGAGCTTTTCTAGTTTGAACCTTAGATGTGAATTGAACACTGCACAGACAGTGTATAGATGCAGGCCTGTTCGGGACTAAAAGTCAGTGTATTTAGCTGCCAGCTGCATTAATTGACCACCTTTTTTTAATTTAGCTCTTTACAGTCAGACAACCTTATGCAATTCCAAATCACTGACATAGTGTTTTGACTAGTAATTGTCAGAAACCACAGCTGAGAGTTTGAAAATTCTGGTCAAGAACTTGGTATTGAGAGATCATTAATGTTTTGCTGTATGAAAAATGCCTGCTGTCACACAACAAACTACAAAAATGAAACCAAAGGCAAAAAAGATGTGCTCGTGACTTACTAGTGCAATGATGACACACCAGACTAGACATTTAATTTTCATGCTGCTGTTAATCAACTTTTATTTCAAGTAAAATATTGAGAAAAAACTGATGTGAAAGGAGGTTCAAATTCTGTTGTGTCTGACAAAGTTCATGTATTATTAAAGCAAGCGTTCAAAGACTAGAAGGTCAGCTTTTCATGTAAATATTTTTGTATTGATGTTTTCGCACATAAATTTAAACATGGACAAGCATCAGTGTGAAGTGACTATGTTTTGAAGTGAAACATGAAGATTTGGGTCACTGGAGTGCGGGAAAATAAAGCTACACACATGCACACAGTGTTGAATGCACAGTATCAAGCTGAGAGTGCACGCAGAGGTCAGTGAGGACATTGTGCTGTATTTGACAAGGGGAAGTGAAAGTCTTTGTATGCATATGAGGTTGTATGAGGGTATGTGTTTATAGGCACCTACTGCAAAACAGACATGTATCTATTTATTTATTTTTTAAACTTGTGCGTATTATGTGTACCTGCATTGCATGTGTCCTGTTATGTTTCTGTGAGTGTCTGGTCCATCAAGTGACTGGAATGTGTTTGTGTGGGCAGCAGTGTTCTGAACAGCAGGACGTCTGCTCAGATATTCCTCTCATTTAGTCTGACGAACCAAAAACTCCGTGGATGGGGGTGGGGGGGTGCAAGTGGTCGTTACATCACGAGACTGCAGTGAGTGCAAAGAAAACAAATCACGAAAAGACGACAAAAAATGAGGCAGGATGTTAGTTTCATTGGAGAATACAACTGTCTCTGATGAAGAAGTGAGAGTTAAAAATATGATCCCATGTATGTTGTTCTGTGAGACATATTATATAACTCAGTGTTTTTCTTCTCATGGTGCTGTTATTTGGCATGCAGATCAGCACAGACTTTATACATTTAAAATACACAGAGCAAATACACCAATAGGTATTGAAAAGAGTCAGTGCACAAATATAGCTGCAGAGCTCACATGTTAGAAGAAATATAACAAACAAAATACTCAAATGGTTGTTAAATTTAGTGGAAATAATGTGTAGCTGACTGTTTTCTAAAGCATTCAATTAAGAAAGGAGTTCAATTCTTAGTTCTGTCAATCCACCTGTTGCTTTGCGTGCATTCAGCTTAGTGCACCTGGCAAAAAGCAGGAACGCAGTCGATGCCAGTGAGCTCATGAATGCACAACATTTCTTCGCCTGCACTAACCCTGTGCTCCATGTGTACGCTTGTCCATTTAGCTCTTAGTATCATTTTTAATTTTTCTCATCATAGGCGCTCAGTATTTGTGTCACCCCCTGCTGTTTGCATGCAGAACTGTCTATCCAAATAACACAGATGGCCCATTTACATTACACAGCCCACCATGATCCCACCTCCATTTCCTGTGACACTTTGCATTATCTCACCATTTCAGATGATCTGCCTGCATTTGCTGCCTCATCTATCCAATGTATGTGTCGCAGCATATGTGGCTTAGTTAAAACCCAAACAACACATCTCTGCAGGATAGGGAGAACAGAGGAGGAAGGCCTGCAGTGAAAGACGGGCTGAAGAAGAGAATGACAGGCTATGGAGGGGCGGGAGAAAGTCTTGAATTAAAGATGAGAAGAAATCAGTTTAAGAGTCAGACAGATCAGTGACTCCAAGCACATGCACGCTTAAAGCCTGACAGCCAAAGTCAACAAGACATGTTCCGCTAATAGAAATTACATTCTGCTGCTTTGCTGTGTGTGTGTGTGTATGTGATTAGACAAGCTGCTGTATGTGTGCATATGTTTTGCTATCAAAGTGTCAAAGGGGTGTGAAATACTTTGATTTCACAATTTTCATTTTGGTCCTTTGGCGTGTATGTGTGCAGAAGGAGGAGTAATTTGAATAAGCATCAACATGTGTGTGCGTGTTCCTGTGAACTGAACTAAGATGGAAGGACAGTTGGAAAGAAAATCTCCAACTGAGATGGAGGGAAAAGCTGAGGAAGTGTGATGACTTGAACTGCAGGAAACTCTGACGGGCCAAACTTTGCTGATAAAGGACCCATGATACCAGAGCGTCTCTTAAAACGGATCAGTAAGAAGATCTGGGTATCATATAGTTAGTTTAGAAGTTGACTTCCAAATGAAATACACTGAGTCTTTCTCAGATAGACGAAATAAATATGGTAGAGAACATGATGAAATTTGAAATAATACTTGGTCTGTTGAAGAATGCAATGTTCTTAACCCTTTCATGCATAGTGGTCACTACAGTGGACAGCTATTCCACAGCTGTTCTCTTGTATATTTATAGGTTTTGTTGTTTTAGTTCCATATCTTCTCTCTGTAGCACTTTGAGATTCTGCTGAATGAAAAGTGCTTTATAAATGGAATTATTTATTATTATTATTATTATTATTATTATTATTATTATTATTATTATTATTATTATTATTATACCAGCCAATACAGTGGACACTTATGCATCATTTCATCCACAGCAATTCATACCATTTCTGTAAACTTGCTGTTCTTGATAAACCTGATCTGAAGAAATACGTTTTAAATCAATTGCTAATTGTTATTAGATTGTAATTAACGGTTTTCTTAATCAAAAAGTTTTTTTTTTTTTTTTGCATATTATCTCCATGAAATTAGTAATAACTAATATCAGAGTGTGTTAAAACGTGAGAAAACATCAGATTAGCAGCATGAAAAATCTTTTTGTTTCATAGTTTTTCTTCTTCCCACTCCTTTACGAGTGCAGATGAATGATTTTGGAATTTTGAATTTGCATGTATACTGTAAATGCTCGAAATAAACAAAAAAATGAATGAATGAATGAATGAATAGTTTTCAAACAGTATATGACTTTCTGATGATGGGCTTTAAATACATGTTTCTTTGCTTCAAAAATTAAATGCATGGTGCCCATCTGAGTGGATGTTTTTCTAACTAAATGAAAAACAGGTTCATAAAAAAAAAAAAAAAATCAATCGCATTGTTTTTTTCATGCCTAAAGAGGAATAAAAACACTCAGGAAAAAACATCTCAACTCAGGTTCTCATAATTCATGCATGAAAGGGTTAACATGTTAACGACAAAGCAGAGAAAAAGACAGACTTCAAAATGGTCTCACATTGTATCAATAAACAAATATTTTTGCAAAGCCAAGTGGGAGTGGGAGTTATCTGTAATTTTAAGGTGGAGATAATCTGACATTTACCTTAACCCATAAAGACCCAGTGTGTTACTTTTGTGGCAATTCCAAAATAAATGTTTCTCTGTTTTTAACCTCTCTTATCTGATTTCTCACCATTTATTGCAATATTATGCTCTGTGTTTTGCATTTTTAAGTAAAAATCAGATATTGTTCTATATTCAATTTGCTGATCATGTAGATGTCTGTAAAAACTCAGATTAAAGTTGAGGGTTATTATATCAAAAACAGAGAAAACTGAAGAAAACATGACTTTTTTTTTAGTCAAATATATCATTAACTGAACATAAACCCAGTGTCTTCATCCACTGTCATTGATCCAACTCCATGAGTTTTACTGGCGAATCAGTGTTGTAGAAGATGATGGTGTTTCCACGGTAACCTCGGAACATCCAAATGGGTCATGTCTGATTACAGTGAAAAGATGACAAACGGCATTTTACAACAATTATGTACATGTATTGATAGGATTAGTGGATTAACAAGTATTAAACATTTTAGATCAGAAGATGATTTTGGTCATTGGCGGATGTTTGGGTCTTTATAGGTTAAGCATAAATAGTGTTAAAACAACTGACTGATAGAAAAAGCCAACAAAATGAGTAAAATCGGTTGTTCCAGATGAAAATAGCTCAAAGGAAAATAACTAACTGTAACTAAACAATCACAAATTGTAGCTGTGCAATAAGCGACAGCTAACAGTAAACTTTTAAAGTTTTTTTTTTGTATGACAGGTCACAAGTAAAGTCCACTTGTGATACACAATTTTCAGACTCATCCTACAGATTTAAAAATGATTGAAATGCATAAATATATTTATAATAAATCTCTAAACTATACAACGTAAACACTTTGAAGCTTTCATTTTTCATTGTCATTTGGCAAAAATGCTGCATAATTTCACATTCAACAACATATTTTAAAAAAAATAGCTAAAAAGATTTTACTATGGGCACGATTATTTCAGCTGATGGTGAAACAGCTGTAGAATCTCAACGAGCCAGAAACCACTGCCACAAAAACATTGATACAGCAAAAAATGCCGAGCAGTCTTGAAGTGTTTTTATCTGAACTCTTACTGAACTCTTCGACTGCAAGTGCACAACCTTAATAATGAGAATAGAGTGTAAACCAAAGGAAAATATGTTGAAGGTGAACGTAATTTTATATGGGCATTAACATCTGTAGACAGTGGGTTTTAAGAGGGTTTACTATAATAATGTGACCCTACATGTGTGAGAAAAGGCAACATCTGTCTTGTGTCTGGTAAACATCTGCTATGCAGCGTACATATTAGGCTAAATGTTGGTCAGAGTGGTTCAGAGTGTCTGGTGTCTGCTTAACATCCATGTGCAGTCTGTTGGTGTTAGAATGAAAACACAAACACGAGGCCAAGTTTCACTTACAGTCACAGAAAAAATTATTAGATCATCAAGTCATCAAAAACAATGGTTATGCAATCAAGTACTAACTCCTGTGTGTATCATGTGACTAAAACAGACAGAAAAGAAAACATGGAATGTCTAAAAGCATTGTTTTTGTCAGTACAATGCCATAGATATTGATGTAAGAACTGAAGTGATTTCGGTTATTATCAAGAAAACATGGAAAATGGATAGATATCAGGTCTGAAATTAAACTCTTATGAGCTATTTTTTTGTTTTCATTATATTTGTCCAAATAAATGTACCTTTAGTTGTATCAGGCATTAAAATGAACAACTGAAGAAAACAAGGACGGTCTAATAATTTTTTCCGCAACTGTATAACATGCAGCAGTCATAAGCCAGTCATCTTCAGTCAGATATTTTTCTTTCTTTCTTTCTTTGCCAAATCATGATTACAGTAGTGTTCTGTAAAGATGTCTGTACTATATCAGCAAACACACATTCACAGAAACAAATAATTGATGTAAAAGAGGATACAAAGCCATATTACGATCATTCAGGATTTATTCCAGGAGAAAGACAAACAAAACACAATCAGTCGCTCTGGGCTGTGTTGTCATGGTAACTCTGATATGTGCACATGATTGTCAAAGGCATCTGATATACAAGCCCCATTAACAGAAAGTAATCATCATCCTCACCATCCTCATCATCATCATTACAGCACAATAAGAACAGCAGGCAATGCCTGCTCTGAGAACATGAGGATGTCGTCATGGTGACGACGGTGCACAGGATGGGAGTTTGTGGTCACATGCAGAGAATAAATACAGCCAGCTAAGTTAGCAGGCTCTGGACAATGACACCCACAGGGAGAGACCGGGTCCCAACAAGCAGCATGTGCATGACTTTAGTCTTCAGAAGCACAACTCACTGGTAATGTTAGTTTTCACAAATGAATTATGTTAGAATGACTGACAAACCAAAAACATTGTGACTTTTTAAGTCGATCGACGCTAAAGATGTAACTTCGGTTGAATTTGGCATCAAACGAGTACAATCCAAACATTTCATGTAAACCTGCTTCCTTGTGTACTCCCAAAACATCAAAAATACAGTTAAGCCAAAATCACAATGAAATCAACATTAAAATTAAAACGACCTTTGTTGAAAAAGTACACAAATACTATAAGTGCTTTAATATGTGAACATGAGGGTGGCAAATTTTGTCTTTTTGAGCCCCTAAACAAAGTGCCAAACCTGTATAAAGCTAGTGCATCTATGTTAGCTTCTTAGCCTGACTGACTTTCCAACAGCCATACAAAGCTGAAAAGGTAAGTTAATGAAATATTTCAAGTTCACATATATTTAATTAATTAATTAATTAATTAATTAATTAATTAAGTCATTTTCATTCTATTTTGACCAGAAACATGTTTTTGTTGACTGCATTTGTGTAGCCCAGTCTTTACATCACTGTCTTTACTTGCATCACTGGTTAAATGTTGTGCATATATTTTTTAATGCTTTATAACATCATAAGTGTTTTGGTACTCAAAATGAAAAAACAAACAAACAAACAAAAAACCCCCGATCAAAACCCAGTAAACAATAATTTGCTAAATTGCACATCAAATGAGCCACAATTTTTGCACTGAAGCATGAAAAACTTCACTATACTCAAATGTACTGTTTATTGGAGTAAATGGGTCTCCATCTAGACACATTATGTCCAGTTCTATTAATACATCCATGCATTTCCCAGGTATCTAAAGGTATCAACAATGATTTTATTTCAACCTTTAAAAATGCATTGAAATATGCCATTATGAAAAACCCTTTTAGTGGACCCGGGTAACTCAACCTGTATGTCTTTACATAATACAGAGACACTAACATCATACAAGGGCATATAAGATAATGCAGACACTCATGGTGAAGTTGGATTCTTCTCAACATGCTTATGTTATCTTTTGTGGTGATGCGTCTTCTGTTTAGTGACTTTAAAAAAGGTCAAACTTGTGTGAGCTAAAAGGGGAAAAAGTGGACAAGTGAATCGCAGACGCACCACGTCCATAACAGTGTGTTTCTGAGTTGATCACAGCTTTGGATTTCTTCTTTTAGAATGGCAAAAACGTAAGCCTGAGTTCAGTAAACGATGCCTTCGCTTGTAGTTGGACTGACACTGAAGTAGTGGAGGAACACTGATGGCATTAAGCTGCACTGTGCAGCTCTGCAGATGGCAGTCACACAGTGCTGGACAGCATAAGAAAGCAAACTGCAGTGGGAATAAAGGGGATTTTAGCTTTTTTCTCTTTTTTTTTTTTTTTTACATTAAACATTCCATAGAGAATACAATCAACTTCCCTCGACTCACTCTCTCACTCATTCACTCACACATGCTTGAACAGCAAAACATTCGTAAATATTATCTTGAAAATGATCATTCATATCCACAATATATTTACAGTAGTATCTTTTACATGGAAAAAGAAATCATTCAGAAAACATATTACGTCTCTCTCATTTGAAAACCTTCAGTAAAAAAAAACAAAAATAGCAGACACAAATCCACAGAGGAGCATGAACCTGAACCCTCCGCCTGCCTCACAGCACATTCATAAAACGTCCAGACTGAAGTGGACAAAGTCACACTTAATGAAAATCAACAGTTTACAGTGTTGGCTGAAGGTAAATCACATTTAGTTCATTGAAAACAACAACAATAATAATAATTAATATTTAATTGATTGTAATTTTCTCTTGCAGGGATCAAGTATCTTCTTCAGCCATTTCATAAAGTCTTTCCCCCAAAAAACTAAACTAAACTGTAGCTGCTGATGTTGTTTCCATTGTGAAAGAGCATTGACAATGTGCTGAAAAAGGTTTTCTTAAAAAATGCATAGCAATCAATGGATTACATGGTTACAATGCATTATCAGATTAAGGTGATCATTGGAATAAAGCCCTTTAATGGTTAAAACTTCCCTTCAGTAATGCAGATTTACATGAGTCAGAGTTGAATTAATTTCCTATGGGGAAAAAAAAAGAAAAACAAAGTTAGAATAACAGCAATAAATAGATTTTCTGAAATAGCATAGCCATACGGTGTGACTCACACTAAAAGCTTAGCATTTTGTGAATGCTACGATACATGCACATTTACTTACACTCTTTACTCTAAGCTAAGGCTAATAAAACCTTATTGGGACTGTGTTGGCTGCAAGGACAACATACAAACAATGTTCTAAGTCAACAGGTGGACGAGTACCTGCCGCCTGTAGGTGCTGATATGCACCTTGACTTTATCCAAATTCTCTGACATTTATGTTTAACTGCTTAAGCTAAAAGGAATTAAACCCACTGCATCTGTGGAAGCTAAAGGTGTCCATGAGCTGATGTCAGTAGGATGTTCTGCTAAAGGACAATTCAATGGTGATTAGAGGGGTTTTATAATTTAATCTGTTACTTATTAATACAACATAAAAAAAAAATAAAAAAAATTACATTTACAGAGTACACATAACATACTGTGAGCCATCTGAGGCAGTCTGGAACTAGTTGTCAGGTTACTTTTATCCCTAGATCAACTAAATATTTACTTTCATTTTGGGGAGTGGAGGAAATGCAGTATAACCCAATATGAAAAAAGATAACAACTAGCAGCATTAAAGGAAAACTGTGTATATAAAAAAATCCAAAGAGAGGACATAGAAAAAGACCTGGACAATCCAGTGAGCTGGAGCTGTCCTTGAAAACAACATTTAAAAGTACTAAAGAATAGAGAACATGAAAGCATAGGAAATGTTCACCAATTCATTGTCAGGTTTGTGTTTAGTAGATTTCAGATTTCAGTAGATTTCAGTAAGAGAAGCTCAATATATAAAACAATAGAGCAATAGGGAAGTAAATCTCAGCTAAGGTGTTGTCTTTCTTGAACTTGTTTTGTCATTTTTAACTAACTTGTGACACCAACCTGGCATAAAACAGGCATCATGTATACTTTATAGATATTCTTCAGTTGCTCTTATCAGAGGAAATGACGATCATAAAAATGCTGAACTGAAACTGAAAGGAGTTAACTGTCAGTAACTTTCCCTCCAAAATATGTCGCAGCTGGAGTTCAGCCCTTAGTTTGACTTCATTTGTGTCTAAGAGCTTCAGATCTGACTAGTTTGGATTTAATTAATTCACTAAACACACCAAACCAAATATCCACATACCTAGAACTACTCTTTGGCTACAATTCACAATAAAGGGATAAGCAGATTTCCATTAACAAAGACATGACAGTCTGATATGCATGAATGAGCACCCAAAGGCCATTACCACCACGGACCAAACTCAAGTTTTCTCAGATCTTGTAAAGATTGAGAACCATCATAAAACAAATGAAATCAGTATCCCGTCTTACACGGACACTATGCTGACGCACAATGTTTGACAAAACCAGGAAATTGAATATTTTTAACCTCCTGTTTGAAAAGCATTAATGGAATGGCTTTTGAAGTTGGTTGCTTATATTTGGTGTTATACGTAAAAAAAAAAAAAAAAAAAAAGCGTTGAGTTCAGAAGTTTGAACTTCTTGAGTCACTCTTCCTGATCTGTTCACTGAGACAACTAATACTAGTTTGTGTGTGTCTGTCTTTTCTACACACTGGACTGCTTTGTTGTGGTGGTTGGGCGCAATTTTCATGTACACTAAGGGACAAAAGAGTTAAATCTACACTGAGTAAGTCCAAACCTAATCCTTTGTGGGGCATTATGAGTCTAAGTTTGAGTCTTTAACATTCAAGTCGTGACAACACTAGAATCAGGACGCAGCCAATGCCTCAAAAACCTGGATCATGAAATGTGATGCCATAAAGCCTGACAGAAGACAAAAACTATATCAAGGAGCTAACATTTGCCAGTGCACAGTGCAGCTGCAGATTTCCCTGAGCACTTCTGAACTGGGTGCAGTTTGACAGTGCAAGAAGGTGAAGATCTTGGCTTCGTTCATGGGGGGGAAGTAAAGTACAGCGGCAGGCAACAGCTTCTCCATCTTGGATTTTGACACCACATGGGACAAATAATCCTCATGTGGGAGGCAGTTGGATATCTAAGACATTAAAGCCACCTTGAAACGGCATCGCCTGCATGTGGCTTCTTAGTTTGGGAAGTCAAACATCTATCTACTAACATTCTGAACTGGAGGCAGTTTTTTTTTGTAGTAAATACAGACCTTCACATCCATCCTTAACCTGTTGCATGTTTGTGTAACCTGTATGTGTGGCCCTTAAAGGGTGATTGTTATATAAACCTTATAAAGTAAGAAATTGGAAACTTTTAGATAATAAATAGGTACAATGGTCTGACATCCACTATTTGTAAATGAAGTTTACAATCTCTACTCTCTCTGATAAGCATAGGTAGATGGCAGCTAATCTGTGTCTGAGAACATGTCTGACCTTCTCTGTGCAAAATAGATAAAGCGCTTAGTCATGTTTCCACATCTCAACAGTCGTATGGTACTTTTAAAGCACTTCTTAAAGCACAAACAAACAAACAAACAAGCCCATAAGGACATATAAAAGAGCTTAAAGGTGCTATGTGTAACTCTTTCCGCCTAGACTAAATCATTGCCGTATTAGAATGCAACATTAGTAAAATTACTGTAAACAAATGTTATCATCACTGTTTGGAGTGTGGAATAAAACAAAAAAACAAACTTATCCATGCTGATTCACTACACAAAAGTGGAAGGACAAACGAAAAAGGAATATGAGAAATATAAGATGAAGAAAACATAGCAAATAGTTGCAAAGTAGCGCGAGGTAGAGGCGAGCAATCCTCTTGACTATGGTTGTATTTATTTACAGTATTTATACCAAAAGAGCAGTAATAATTTGACAATAATATGTTTATATTTACACATACCACCTTTAACATCGACAGTAATAATACAAAATAAAAACAATCCAGTTGCCAACAGTCAAACCTAAATTGAAAAAAAGCTAAATAAAGTGTTGCAGGAAAGACCAGATTCAAGAGGGAAGTTGATGTTGACTGACATTGAATAATATGATCCCCCAAGCCCTACCACAAACTACCAATCACTGCTCAACCTCAGAGCAGTCCGTGCCCATTTATCATTAAATAGCTGGCTGTCAGTGGCCATGCTGCTGCTGCTGCTGCTGCTGCGGCGGCGGCGGCGGCGGCAGGATTCCTACATGGCGTCCTGGTGGGTGAACAGTATGGCGTTGTGTGGCTTGAATCTGTGGGATGGAGGTACAGTCCTCTGCTCTCCCAGGAGCAGGGCGGGGAACTGGCTGGGTGGCGCATCTGGAGGAAATGCAGTGAGGAGAGGGAAGGGATGAAGAAAAGGTGATCCTCTTCCTCTACTGTTCTCCTCCATCTCTGCCGTCTCTTGGCCTCACAGCGCTGTGGCCTCCCAGCTGGTTCCCCGCGGGACCTGGCGTCACTTGGTCTCTGTGAGCACCGGGGCGGGAACTGCCGAGGAGTGTGGTCGGTTCAGCTCCGTCCCTGCCGCAGGAGAAGAGGCTGCAGACGCCAGACTGCAGGGCGTGGCCGGTGTGGTTACACCTAAGACGAGGGAATCAATCACTTGTTAAATCAACAGCATCTCATGTGTTTTTATCTTATTAGTGTGAGTATAATGCACTTACGTTTGCTACTACTGACTCATACTCACATTCCTTGCGTGAAGCTGAAACGTTGTTGTCTGTGGAAGAGTTTTTGCTGGCGGCGGTGTTGGTGCTCTGGCTCTGTGCTGCCTGGCCGGTGTTCTGGCTCTGCGCTGGTTGGTTCTGGCCCTGCGCTGGTTGGTTCTGGCCTGTCTGGGTCTGGCCTTGGGGTGGCTTCTGTGCCTGACTTTGCCTGTTTGGGGGGTTGGAGGCGTCCATGCTGCTGCCCATGCTGCTGCCAAGCTGCAGTCGTCTCATGTGTCGAACCACCGCCGTGGCATTGAACGCTTGCTGGTGAGTCAGGAAGAAAGACACATGGAATAAATGAAAGAGGGAACAACATTGTTTTCATTTCTGGAGATCATGAACAACACTGTAAATACAGAGCTGGTGGGTAACATGGTAAAAATATCTTGCACATTTGATACAGCATGTCAAGTGTTAAAATAACACACAGATTGATATTATTTAACTTGTATCGATTGGTCCTATTGATTACACTGGTCAACAGCAAATTTATTGTTTAAGTTTTTTTTGCTGATTTAGGATAATTTTGGTGTGCTGAATCCAAAAATCACATTAATTTTGCTCAATCAGGTCAACTTTCTGAACTATGCTACATATTGGCTTCTTAGCATTTTTGCTTACATTTATGGGCATTTTCACATCATATGATACAAAATTCTTTCATATTTCTTGCAATAAACGAGTTCTGAAGATTTTACTTTTGCCAATTTATGATTGATGGTTTTTTTTAATATTACAGGTGAATGAAATGGCTTCGACTAGAAGATCTTGCAAAAATAAGCCTGAAGTATTCTGCTACATCTGCGGTGAATACACCATTGTACCTAACAGGAATCCTGTTAGAAATGATTTTTTTTCTCTTAAAACCTATTTTGGGTGAGAACTATATAAAAAATCAACTGATAAAGTCACAAAAATGTAATCAATTTTGTGAGAAGATCAAATTTTTCAAAGTCAAATTAGCAAAAAAACCTGACCTGATTGAGAAAAACAGGTGTCATTTTTGGATTTAGCGGTGCAAAATGGTCCTAATTCAGTTGAAAAAACCTAGACAACTTGCAAAAAACATTTTTTTGTAACCCAGTGTTATCAAACAACCTCTAAATGTTGTCTGACTGATCACATTACATCCAGTCAAATATGTCCAGATACTGATCCCATGCCTGTGCCACATGAAAATGGGGCTGCCTCATAAGAATACAGTGTTTCAAAGAATTGATATGAATGATTTTTTGTAAATCATGTCAAGATACAAATGTATTTTTTATTCTGATAGTGACTTTGAAGTTCATGGCTAGAATCTGCTTTGAATGAAGTGATACCAGGTCATCCTTTGCTCTTTATTAGAAACACCTGAGATTCAGGTATTGCTTTAAAAACAGCCTGAAGACTGTGGAACCTCAAGGGGAAAAGTGGATGATGAGAGTTAAATTCCTAGCCATATGGTGGGCCGCATTTTTACTACAGACTGATTCATCTTCTAAAAACCCAGACAATCGTTGGAAGAGCTGCAACGGAGCATACTATGAAAGCCTGCTGCAGTGAAGCCAAAACCACAGAGAATAAAATGCAGTAAACAAAACTGTACCCTCCATTTGCTCTTGGCGAAGTTCTTTCTGATCTGCCGGCTCACTGACTCATGGATGTTCTTGCAGAGAGCCGTATCCCCGGCAATCCTGACAAACACAGACAAGCAAAAATATAACACTTCTTGACTGTACATCAGTATCTATTGATTTGATGTCTTTTTGTGATTTTCTGTTTGACAATATATGTGTCTCTCACCAGGGGTGTCTGAGCGCCTGTTCACAGGTGAAACGCTTGGCTGGATCTTTTTCCATCAGTCTGCTGATGAAATCCTTGGCTGGAAAAACAGACAACAAATAGGTTGTTTTGTCAATAATATTACAAACAATAACACAGTTAGATAATATTTTAGATTTAGATTTTAGATTCTAGCAAAATGTCTGCAACATCTGCAAAATCTCCAGTAACTGTTCACAACATAGTTTCTTGCACCAGTATTTTTCAGACCTCACACTGACATCACTTTATTGCTATTTCATCCCCACAGACTCACAAGGACACACACATACACACACTGGAGTCTCTAACAGGTTTTCAGCAAACACCAATCAGGTTTTATTGGTGGTCTTTGCACATGGCTGTGCTGAGACCACTGACCCCCACATGCTCATACATTCCAGGCAGATGACGTCAGTGGCTGTGATGGAGTGGTGGTGTGCGGTCCACATGTACCATATGGTAAAACTGGCAGATGATAGAGTTTTTAGATGAAGAGGAAAGGCTTGGACAGGATAGACTGGCTCACCTGAGTCCGATATGTCATCCCAGTACGGCGCGTCAAACTCATAGTCAGCTTTCAGGATCTGTTCAAACAGCTTGGAGTCGTTTTCATCATAAAATGGAGGATAACCGCACAGCCTGTGGACAACAAGTTCAGTAAATATTATGATGTAAGAAGCCATTTATTACATTCATACTGTACCATAAACCTATACAATATAATGAAACCTATAGCATGAAACAATATTGTCCAGTATAATGTCACAGTTTCTAGTAAATCTAATGGTTAGCTTGGACTTCATATGATTGGTCAAATGGTGTGAGAACAGGAGCCATGTCCATCTGATTAGTCAAGTGTTTACACTTTGAGTGTAAAAGAAATTATTTTTCTTATTCATCATGATACGGGCAATCTTTTGGGATGTGTTTATTGTGCACGTTCACATAGTAATGAAATGTCATTTACCTAAGAGTACTGTACAAGGTGATTTGCTGTACAAGGTAGTTTGCAATAATATTTTTAAAACATATTAAGTTTGATCAATAACACATTAAATTAATAAGTAGAAATTTCTCAGTCATTTACATTTGTTTAGATAAAGAACTGTAAGAACATGATAGGGAACAGATGCAGAACAACATGCCGCTAAAGATCTCTGAAATGGGGACATCACAATACATACTTCTTTAACATACTCCTATGAAAAGATTTACTGAGCAACTAACAAAGTGTTGAAATACATTTCCAGAACACCAATATCAGAGCTAGTATATTTCAGCATTATATTAAGACTTGTTACATATTAATGCATCATTAGGGATGAGATGCAATTACTGCAATTTCCCAGTTTGGGATCAATAAAGTATATCTATCTATCTAAAACAAGTTTTTTGCCAAAAGGTGGGACATGTTGTACATAACTAGCCTGGATAACAGGTTTCACAGGTTTCATTTGCACCTAAGGGAAAATTCCAAGCAGAAGAAAATTTGTGAGTATCATGAATTCACCTAAAACACTTACATGTGGCATGTAAATAGAAATCCATGTAACTGGTTCTTGAATGAGGTTTACTGGCTGACGCTTGTATTTGTCATTGGAAACAAAGTGATTTCGACTACAGCAGCAGCCCCTTTGCTCACAGTATTTACCTGTATCACCTTAATTAGGTTAACGTGAGATTAGCCATTCCATCAAATTAATGAAAGCTCCAGGGTGAATCTCCATAATGAGCTAACTGAACCAACAGCAGAGTCACTGTTCAACCAAAAACATCATCCGCACCTCATTACTGAAGTTCTGGATGCACCAAGAGATTTTCATAAAAACTCATTAAAATGCCGTTCTCCATTGATACACACCAGAAAAACTATAAAAAATAAAAAACACCAGGAAGGAAGGAAGCAAGGTCATCACCTGCTGTGACAGATAAAGCTTTTCACTTTGTTTTCCAGTTTTCTCATTTGTTTAAAGCCTCACCTGTTGCACAGCTCACCCTCCACTCCACTGAGCCCACAGACACACACATTCATAAGCACACACCGAGGTCCTGCCTGGTGAGAGGAGATGCTTCCCCTCTGTCTTTACGCTTTGGATGGAGACTAAGCAGTCATTCACCATCCATCCGATTGAACACACACAGGAACAGTGAGGATCCTGGGTGATTATCATGGCTGATTACCTAATGTGATCTTTCCACCTGAGCTGCAGCTAAAAGCTAACAAGGTCTGAATCCCAACACTAATTGTGCTAATTGTCAGTGGGGAGCCATCGTTTCTCTCTGCACACACACACACGCACGCACACACGCACACATATGCACCCACCCACACACACACACACACACACACACACACACACACACACACACACACACACACACATTCTTCTCTAAGTTGCCATTTACATCAAAATTTCAATTTGTTTGCTTTTTTGCTTTTTCAGAAAAAGCTTTATTTTATATGTGAAAACAGGGATCGGTGAGGGTGTGACACTTTTACTCAACACATTAAGGTAGTAAAGATAGGCTAGTTTATGTGTGCACTGCTCTTCTGTCACCTTTCAAGCTCTGCACTACATTAACTGGGTGTGTACCCCTGACCTCTGACCCTAGGCTCTGGAAAATAATGTGTCTGCCAGGTGAAGGTCACACATATATAAGTGGAGACACAAATACAGGCACGCACACACACACACACACACACACACACACACACACACACACACACACACACACACACACCTTAAAATAATTAAAGGGGTCATATTTTGCTAAACCCACTTTTATTAGTCTTTGTTTCATTTATTTGTGTATTTGGATCCTAATAGTTCAAAAAGCTTGAATTTGAACCCTCCAGGTGCTGCAAAGCTATCTTTATATTCATTTTGGCAAAAATTGAGTGGATTTCAACAACCTGTTTTAATTCCTGCTTAATTTGTAATGTCTATAACTAGTTGCGCCATGACATTTACACATATAAGGTTAAACTTCCGACGAACATTTCTCCGAGTGCGACATAATTGTTTGTCAGCAGCAGTGGTTGTAGTCCATACTGAAAATATGTTCAAACTTCAAGCCAATTACTTAAACTGTTCAGTTGTTGGTTGAACAGGACAGAGGGGGTGGGGCGTGAAGTAGCTCATTTGCATTTAAAGGGCCAGCGCTCAAAACAACCTTTCTGGTGTCATTAGTCAGAAATAAGTTTGAAGATGGACCTATGGAGTTGAATTAATGACAAATTCAGACCCAAGTATAGCATTTACAGTTTATGTAGACCACAGGGAAATGTTTTAAAATGCATAATTCCATTTTAAAAAAAAGTAAAATATTACTCCTTTAAAGGGTACTGGTTCAGCTTGTCAATTGGATTGTCAATAGGACAGAAACTGCATGCATACCATCACCAATGCATGTCATACAAGTAAAGCTCCGAATTATGAGCCCCTTAAGATGCGGAAAATTTCCTCAAAGTGTGTTCGCTGTAAATCAAACTTTAAAAGATTCATCAGTGTCAGGACCTCCATTTGAAGGATGTTTTTTGTTGTTGAGAAAAACAGAAAGAAATGGGGTTGTCAAAGTTAACTCTTGTGTGACTCTTTCAAAAAAAAAATGCTGAAAATGTAAAATTTTAGTGATCTGAACACACCTCATCTGACTTGAATGGCTGCATCAGAACTAAACTATAAAGGATAGGATTAAAGGTAGACTGAGAGGCACCACTCTTATATTGTATCTAACAAGTAATTAAATCCTGATAAAAAAGCAAAGAAATATGTCTGAATTGCAGAAAGGCTACACAGACATTTCAAAATATTACACAGTATACTGAACAGCTAGCCCTCAAAACTCAGATCTCGGTCCTATTGAGAATCTCAGGCAGGAGCTAAAGGTCTACAATCGAAAACCATGTAATTTGAAAGAGGTGGAACCTTTTCTAGGAAGAAAGAAGAAGCATGTGGCGACCTAATTTCTAGTGAGTGAAAAATTATTTTGGATAATAATTTGGTGAAGTCATTGGTATTTGTTTACATTTCAACTCATCATCAGTTGATATCAACAAATATCGTGGAGAGTTCATCTATATTCTTTGAGAATTTGGAAGTAGTTCTACTTTACATGCTTTTAGCACTAGTCATTTTATTGCAAAGCTGTATATCGCTCATTTTTATCAAGGAAGCTGATAATTTCAACCAGAGCGGTACATCTTACAGACATTAGAATAAACTCAGATTATTGTTGAAACACATGCACATACACACATATACAATAGTTGGAGTGAGGTGGCGGTGACACAACCTAAGAAAAACAAAAAGCAGACAAAAGGAGTCGAGTCTGCAGCTCCATGTCCATACATGGCCATTCAGCAGAGCTCCATCTGGCTCTGATGACGGCACACAGCATCATCATCATCACCATCATCACACAAATAGAGAGATGGTTAAGCCAACAAACACACACACGTGCAAGCAATGAGTGTCTCAGTTTCACCTACAGTCGTGTCACATGACCATTCAGGGCACTAGGCTTAGTGTATTTTTAGCAGAGACTAGGTTAACAGAGACAATGTGAAGGTTTTTCTAAGTGATGGGAGTTTATTGTGGATTCTAATGGAAGTGAGCCACTATTGTCTTGTCTGTGGTTGTTTGGAACTGGCAAACTGCATCAGACTTTGGCTTTAATACAGTTCAAAAATTTCAATATTTTACATTTTTCACCATCGACTAATCTTTCAAGAGCGTTTTAAGCACGAGAACCATAAAGCCACAATTAAGGAGATGTAATGGCATCATAATCATCAGTCATGCAACATATTTCCACATAAAGTAGAGCCTGCAATGTGTCGCTATAGGAGAGGATGACATACAGTCTATTAGATATGACTGTATAAAGTTTATGTGTGCATGACTTGTATTTATACAATCACGGAAAAAATTATTAGATCATCAAAAGTCATCATAAACAATGGTTATGCAAACGAGTACTAACTCCTGTGTGTATCATGTGACTAAAACAAACAGAAGAGAAAACATGGAATGCCTAAAAGCACTGTTTTTGTCAGTACAATGCCATAGCTATTGATGTAAGAACTTTATTGATTTTGGTTATTATCAAGAAAACATAGACAATGGCTAGATATCAGCTCTGAAATTAAACTACTATGAGCTAATTTTATTGTTATCATTATATTTGTCCAAACAAATTTACCTTTAGTTGGATCAGGCATTAAAATGAACAAGAAACTGAAGAAAACAAGGATGGTCTAATAATTTTTTCCGCGACTGTATAAGACCTGAGAAAAAAGTGGGATTTTGACATAGAAATGATGAAAATGTATTTTTTTAGGTACAAACTGACTGTAAATCTGGTACTTACAGAATGTAGGCGATCACTCCAATGGACCAGCAGTCCACCGCCTTACTGTATGGCTTCTGCGCAAGAACCTCTGGAGCTGAGAGCAGAAAAGAGAGTCGGTTGACTTTTGGAAAAGACCTTTGTTACACAGAATTTTGATGATACAATGATACTTTAACAGCATTTTCCAGAAGCCTGATGGTTGTTAAACTAAGTAAAAATCTGTATTGTTTGGTGTTTAGGTTTTACTCTCTTGTCAGCTTGAGGCCTACTTAAACCTGCCGCCTGCTTTTTATGTGAAAATGTAGTTTTTTATTGGCCTGAAAACACACTCTCTGTGTTTATTTAAATGAAAATCACATGTTTGTTTGGTTAATGATGGGAAATTTTCTTCAGAAGTTATTGCTTCTCACGCCTCCAGAATGTTGAACCTGACATGGAAAAGAAGTGTGGTGATCTATCGTAAATTCCTCCAAAATGTAAACCCAAACACAGGAGTTAACTGCTGTTTCATAAAGTCAGATCAAGTTCTGTTGTTTTCTCTGATGTTTGTGTTTCTAAAGGAGGGCCACCTGACCTGGCCTTCCTCTGTAGCTCATTACTGAGCCCCGGACAGAGCAAATTAGTAATGACAGAGAGCTCACCATAGCATCACCTCATGCTCACAAGGTTGGCTCAAAATAGAACTGGCACACGTACACACACGTAGCAACATATGAAGAAATACTCTTCATATCTGGGGCAAAACATAAACTTTGCACATGTGTGCTGAATCAGAGTCCTGGAGTTTGTTTATAGGTCTGCCCTGACTCATTGGGATGGAGTGTATGTGTGTTATTGTTTAGCTGGATTCATAGTTAGGACATTTCTACACTCTGAGGTCATTGTGTCTGGCCAACAACACTTTAAAAAGTGAATTTTAGAGTTTGAGATGTTATTTAAGTTTAGAGTTGATCGATGGTAAATGTACACATCCAATCCAATCCAACTTTATTTGTAAAGCACTTTAAAACAACCACAGTGGACCAAAGTACAGTACAGAAAAAATTTATAAAACTAAAATAACAGAGTAAAATACAAGAATAGATTAAAAGACATAAAAGACATACAATGGGCACATGGGCAACAGATTCAATAACAATCAACATGAGGCATCTTAAGAAGGTAGTGGGACATCAGATCCCAAAATTCTACAAGTCTGTGAGCTCTACTGGAAGGATGGACACCGCTCTTCAAAAACATATGAGCCCATTTGGTGTTTTGATGATGGTTATTGAGAATGATGCCAAATATGTCTCTCTAAAGTATCCCATAGGTGTTAAGTGAACTCTCAAAAGTGTATTCATCTAAATCCTTCTCTAAATAATTGTTGATGGGCTGTTCTCGCTGACAGTCTGGTCATGTTCTACACTGATATTTTCAGCCTGTATAAGAGTTGCTCTTCTGTTTATCCTTGCATATCCCATTTATACACGAGCTTATCGCTTATTATACACGCACTGTCAAGCACATTTTGTGAGACTATTTACTGACATCTTTCCTGCAGATCTAGAAGCAGATACCACTTTACCACTTTAGTTCCTGCTGAAGCACTCCCCAGGTCTCTGTGACTGAGGCTCCTGCCACTCAACAATGAACGTACTTATACTCAAGCATAATATGCACAAGTTAATTTCAGAGTCCCTTAGATCTTTTACTCTTGTCATCCAAAATCAGATCAGACATCCAATCGTGTCACAGAGGAAGACTGGATGTTAATTACTCTACCATGCAGTGTGTAGCTGTGTGAAGTCATTATAACATTTATTCAACCTTTTCCTTAAATTTGTCACCTGTCTGCATACAAGAAATGCTGAATACTTTTTGTAATTGACTTTTTATCTGCTAAATGATATCTATGCCACCTGATAGCATTATATATGGCATTATATATCTTCAGATTAATTAATCAAAAACTAATTTCAGTAAAGAGTAAATGAATGCAGTAAATATACCAGCCTGTGCTTGCAGTGTCACATTTGACAGTAGTTTATAGCTTCTATGAACATGTTAAACTGACCTTCTATTGGAGGCTATTGTCTTTACAGAGTAACTCTGGCCAGTGGGAATGTATTTATAAATAGAGCAAAGTGGAGCAAAAAAAAAAAGAAAAAACTAAAAAAACAAACTATGCATTTGCAAATGCTTGTGATTATTTCAGCTCTGGTGTTCATTTGGTTTGTCGGTCCAGAGTTATTTAAGTGAAAGTTATTTTTAGACACACACTGTCTGCAGTGGAAATGCCCTGTGGTTAAGCATATCACTGCAGGAGGCCCGGGTTAGAACCCCACATGCACAGGATAGGACAGACAGATGACTGATGTACAGAGAGACAGAGAGAGAAAGAGGGAGACTGAAGCAAGGATTTGACCATTTAAAGTAAAAGACTGCATAGTGTGTTTTTTTTCTTACAGTGTGTGTGAGTGTACTTACCTAAGGATGTGTTTAAGTCTTTAGTATCAGTGGTTTTATGAACGTCCTATTTCAGACACTGACAGGATCATTCACTTTGAAATGAAAAACGCAATTGATCTTTGTGTGTTTCAGTGACAGATGTCTTTAGTTACGTCTGTTTGCATTCCTGTATGAGGGGTGTGTGTTGCTGTCAAAACTCCACATCTGTCTCTTATAACAGCACACACACACATGGACTAAGACACACACACAGATGCATATTACATATAAAATAAACTGTATCTGCCCATACATAAACACACAAACACTACGGCTGTTCTGCTGCGTGCTCAGGGTGTCTGCTAGGCGGCGATAAGTGCGACTGGTGTGTGTTTGTGAGGGGAGGATATAGTGTAACACACACAGACTTCCAGGTCACAATGAATGAACAAAGATGATGCAGCTACATAAACTGTGTCAGATGGAAACGACATGTGGTCATTGAATTTTTCATGTTTTTTTCTTGGTTTCAAGCCTAAAGACAACTTAGTGTACATCCAGACTGAGATGTAGTGAAATGTGGTACAACATTAATTACCCAAAATTGTATTTTTTTTAATTAGGAAGTTCATCCTGTCTTTTTCAGAAGGTATGTTTTGGGAAACAAAACACAGTGGTAACAAAGCGTTGTAGCGGAGTGAAAACCGACTATCTTACCAACATATCCTGGCGTACCGCAGGCGGTGGACATGACGTCACCACTTCCCTCCATCTTGGAAAGACCAAAGTCACTGATCATGATCTTTGACTCATCTTGGGGGTTAAAATACAGCAAGTTCTCTGGCTGGAAAGAGGAGGGAAAGGCATTTAATGTTCTTTTCAGGTCTGCTGTAAGTGTGCAGTTTGTTCACCTATATATAATTTCCACATCAAAGCCTCGTGGTGGAAAAAAATGCAGCGTTTTTAAACACAGACTTTTATCTCTGTCATCAGTATGCAGGAGTTCATCCTGACCAATCAGCTCTCTCCTAACAGCTTGGACCTGCCATTCTGACTTGTAGTGCAATGCATGTGTGGAGCCAGTAACTTTATGGTTGTAGTAAATCACTGGCTGTTAAGTGAAAGTGAACCACACCACTCCCACTGAATGTGTGTTAAAGATGTGCAGAACCCATGTGTTACCTTCAGGTCTCGGTGGACAATTCCCATCCTGTGCAGGTAGTTCACCGCATCCAGAACTTGTCTGATCAGCGTGCTTGCGTCCTTCTCTGTGTAGAAACCTTTTTCAACAATTCGGTCGAACAGCTCGCCTCCGGACACACTGCAAGAAGGGACAAACTGTGTGTCACAATATGTGTGGAAAATAAATTAAAATGCAAGCACACAGTCACACACACATGGCAGTAAGCGGTAGCAGGCTGGAGAGGGCTGTTGGGTCGAGATTTCTGGTAATTTATGAGCTGTGCATGTCTCAAGCCAAGAGTATGTGGAAGCTGTGAGCCATGTGCTACCACACACACACACACACACACACACACACACACACACACATACAAAACAACCATATACTATGCAGTCTCAACCAGACCTTGTTATATACGTTAGATATAAAAGTGTGTGTAAGCAATGTTTCCTTTGTTAACTGGAATATATACATATCTGGAATACAGTGAGATTCCATAATCAATGTACGATGTAGTTTTTAAATTGTGTTTTCCTCAGCTTTAATTGAAGGATTCCAGAGGTTTGGGGCAGGAAACAGAGGCTAAGCAGAACAAATGTGTGTGCCTTTTTGTGTTATTAAGCCATAAAGTTGAGAATATTTTACATGTTTTATCAGTTACACATGATATTAGACTATATTCTGTTGTTGGAGTTTGTACTGTTGCCTTTTGGTCAGGACTGTAATGCGCCCAAAAGCAAAACAAATAACTACGTAAAGTCTTTCATTCCTTCTACAACTGATCTCATTAACACAGATCCCATAACATTGGTTATTTTTAGAGGATTTATTTATTTGCTGATTTTATGGACCCATATGTCTCTAAATGTTTCCTTTCCATTACTG
Organism: Sphaeramia orbicularis; assembly: GCF_902148855.1. NCBI lineage: Eukaryota > Metazoa > Chordata > Actinopteri > Kurtiformes > Apogonidae > Sphaeramia > Sphaeramia orbicularis. The sequence continues at coordinate 25,489,820 of NC_043968.1, read as the reverse complement.
ATCATTGTTGTATGCATGTGAGAAAGTTGCAAACAAATTGCTCCTTTGGGATAAATAAAGATGTCTGAAATTAACTGAACTAAATAACATCCTACAACAAAGGCATTAAATATTGAAGCAGTACATATAATCTTCTGCCATATCCAGAGATCAAAATATGTCAAATGTGTTTTTTGAGAAAAAAGTTTTAAATTAGGTTTGTGAAGAGAAAAATGAAGAACGCTGGGGAAAAATTATCCGACTTTTATCTCTGGTTAATTTTCAACAGGATGAAATCAATCGCAAGTGAAAAAAAGAAGAAAATTACATTGTCAAACTGCATCTTCTCCCCTGTGGTTGATTCTTTTAATAGGTAGTTTTATGTTTGAGGACTCTCAATTTCATGAAGAGGCTTGTTCAGGTGCACATTCTTCAAGCACAGAGAGCTCATTATTTGCTCTGCAGGCCCATAGCCCCCCCTGCTGGTGGATTACCCCTACCCATATATAACAAAGCATCACCTCAAATTGTGTCCATGTTACTGGAAAAGTGCAACATGTCAAAATAAGATCAATTTTGTAACAATATAGGAGTAGTAATAAAAAAAAAAAAAAAAAAAAACAATTAATGGAAATTATGATGTGGAAGTGAAGTAGAAGTGGAGGAAGATCCAAACACACACGAGTGTTCAGTGTGTGGACTCATGGATCATGTTTATACAACAAATCAGGCAAACAGCAACGCACACGTCCGTGCACACAAAGTCGCACAGTGTATTTGTGGTGTGTCGCCAGGGAGACAGAGCAGATTAGAGCCTGTGGAAGTTAAACTCTAATGAAGTTTCTGAGAAAAAAAAAAAAAAACAGAGATCAGAATTAATTGCTAATCCCTTCTGTGACTCTTCAAAGAGGGCAGCGACTCTGCAGTTTTGTAGGCAGTCATGACAAGAAAAGGCTAAACATGCACACACAGTTGAACACACTCACACACTCGGGAGATCAGCCACCAGGCTGCATGGTTGCGTAAGCTTTTGCGTAAGGAGACCATGGCAATCAGACAGGAGCACCCACACTATTACACACATATACACACACATCAAAACATCCACGTTATGAGAAGCACACCATTCAAAGACACACGTACCACACAAGGTCACACACATGTAAGGCAAACATACACTTAATAAAAGCTGGAACAGTGATCAGTGATCCGAGTACAAAGGGTCAAAGGTTTGTAATAGCAAGTTGTTATTACAAACCTGTTATTAACAAGGTCTACATGTGCAACACTGAAATATTGTACTGTACGGTAGGAAAATAAAACAAGAAGTTTTTTGTATTGGTTTGAGGGCGTAGACGGGTAAACTTCAGATATCAGCGTTTTTCCTGAACAATTACTGCCGCATTGCCCTGTTCTTCCCGCCATCCATCTCTCCTCCGACAGCCGATCCGTTTATAGGCAGGCAGTGGTATCACTCTCTCGAGAGCTGATGGTTGTGCATCATGTCCTGACAGCGAGTCTTATTTTCAACAGAGTGTGTATGTGTGAGACAGGCTGTTCAGTGTGGCAGAGATGAAGAGCTATCACAGTTTAGGGACCTGACTGACTAATCACAGCAGAGTCAGAGATCTGACTGGAGCTGTTGAACTGCTGTGGTGATTAGTTGCCGTCAGGGGAGGAAAACCCCACTTTTGCTCTTTCAACAGAACTGCTCGACGCGGTTTCCAAGGCTGCATTTACGTGCAATTTGCCTTCTTCGATGCTCGCCCTAGTTTTTCTACACAAACACTTACAGCAGATTAAGCAACCACTAAGACCTTCATGTAAATGCTATAATTAACCTAATTGTATTTAACAACTAATCCATGTATGTATAACCTGATTAACACAGCCAGACAGCTTTGAAGAGGCACAATCATTATATTGTATTTGAGCATTGTGGTCTAATTTCATGTGGTTTATTGAACTAGTGCAGGGAACAAACAAAAATAATATTTTTTACAACGAACATTATTTCTTGTTTTAACTCTGATGATTGAATTGAAAAAAGCTTGAACTCACATAATAAATTAAAAAGTAGCAAATTGAACTGAAGCATTGAAGGTGAGCATTATGGGTATGATAGCAATGAAACTATATCAGGAAATATGATTGAAAATCTGTGTCACAATAGTAATAACAGATTTCTATTTCTTTCTTTCTTTTTTTTTTTTTTTTTTTTACAATATGACAATATAGGAATCCAAGGATAGAGGACCTCTCAGAATGTACTGGCCATGGAGCCATTGTTTGCTTTGTTATACTGAGCTAAATAAAGAAAAATTCACACAAACTCTGTTCTGTAACTGTTACATCAACTCCAGTTTTTAAACTGTAATTTGGATGGAATTATTAGATCAGTGAGGATTAACACAAGATCATCCATAAATTAAATAACATTAAAGTATTCCGTGATGGAATCAATGTTAACAAAAATCATGTTTTATAGTCATGCAATGGCTCACTTTACTTTAACAGTACCTTTGTTGAAGTGGGAAAATAGTGGCACAATGTGATGTTTCCAAACTGAGATAAAACAATTTTTTAACTGTCATAGCTCTGTCAAAGAGGAAATCTATGTCATGAAGATGGTTAGCCCTCAAACCTGTTGTTTATTCAATCAATGGCAGAACAAATAAAAGATAAAACAGGTAAAGCAGCATCATCTTCCCTTAAACCGGAGCTTCTGTCTTAAATACTGAGCAAAGCTGGTTTGTCTCTGCACTGTGTTTGTTTTTATCTTTTATTAATGTGCACTTCACAGATGGAACAACATTAAAACCCACATTGGTCTTGGGTGCATTGATCTTTCATAGCAGTCCAAAGTGATTGCTTCCCTGGTCGGGCTTACATAAGGCAAGCTGTACTGAATGGGAACCGCATAGGCGCTGTCAAACCGGATCGATCTGCCACACTGCAATTCCACAGAACGATATACAAGAATCCCCACTTCTAGTAAGATTCCTTTCATTTGATGCAAAGAACTGACATCTCAATGAACATTCATAATTACAACAAATGAGGTTACTCACTAAGTTAATGACTGGTACAAATGCAGCTATTACACAACTCGCTCCGTGCTTTGATAAAGGACATCTTTCTAGCACCACTTAGAGGGGATACGGGACAAAGATGCTTTATGCTACAGCAGATCAGTCGTATAGCGATGGTAGTAGTGTGTGCTGCTTAAAGAAGAACAGCCTTGAGCGATACAGCCAAATGAATTGGCAGTCTGAACTACTCTCTCTTCTCATGCTCTTACACTGCCTCGTCTATATTTTAACATTCTTTTCCACAGTGAAGCATTTTTGTCTCTGATTATCTGTCTGCACACATAAGAGCTTAAGACAGTGCAAAGAAAATGCATCAAAATAATTAGATCACAGTAAAAAAACCACACCCAAGAGTCTAGATGATGCCCTCAGATGATTCACATACCCGTGTAAATAAAATGTAAACTTCAGTTTAATTCAAGCTGCGTTCATTATTTTTTGGCTGCTTTGAAGCAGTGGGAGCAACTAAAATAGAATCACACATATCCTTAAAAAGTTGTTATGGGAAAAGTATTTGCAAACAAAGACACGTAGCAACAAATTTGGCTCGTTAGCAACTAAATAATCCACAATGTTCAGCAGTCTATGTTGTTCTTCTGCTGTTAGAATGAGGGCTGATACAGAAGGTTTAGCAGACTTTTTCTTCAACAAAAAATACTGCACTTTGGCTGTGAAAGCATATAAATATTGCAGGCGATAAAATCAAAACAAGGCCAAACAAACTAAAATGTAAGTACATCAAAAGGATAAATGTATGCAGTTACATTTATCTTGCTACTTATTTCCAGCATAGCAATTTAAGTTCATAAAGGAAGCTTCAAGTGTTTGTTGGCAAGTACATTTCTCAGATTACTTTTATCTTTTGACAGAATGAAAGATGTTGACATTAAAGTTAAAGATCAAGAAGAAAAATTAGTAGGGTTATTGTTTATTCATTTGCTCCAGACTAAGATGATACAGTTGACCATGTTACCATGGCAACTGACCGGTGTTACTAAGCGTATAGTACCTGAAAGGGTAAAATAAGGTAAAGAGATGGAGAATGGAGGATATCAGCAACACTTTTGGCAAAAAATACTATGAAAGAAAATAAAAGCATCTCCAAAACTCTCATTCTGTTTGTTTTTTTAACCCTTTCATGCACAGTGGTCACTCCAGTGGACAGTTCTTCTCCAGCTGTTCTCTTGTATATTCATGGGTTTTGTTGTTTTAGTTCCATATCAGCCAACATAGTGGACACTTATGCACCATCCCATAATAATACACTGACATTCAGACCATTACTGTAACTGTACTGTTCTAGATAAACCTGATCTGCACTAACATATTTGAGTGGAAATCAATTATCTGTTAGAAAAAAAAGTTTTTTTTTTCTTTTTTTTTTTGCATGTTATCTCCATGAAAAGAGTAATAACTAGCAGTAGAATATGTTAAAATGTGAGAAAACATCAGATTTTATTTTATTTCATTGTTTTCATATCACTTTCTGATATTGGGTTTTAAACATGTTTCTTTACTTCAAAAATTAAATGCATGGACATTTTTGTAACTCCATGAAAAAAAAAACCAAACCCTTGATCACATTGTTTTTTTCATGCCTATGGAGGAATAAAAACACTCAAGAAAAAAAAATCTTAACTAAGGTTCTCATAATTAATGCATGAAAGGGTTAAGTAGAATAATTTACATCTCTGCCTTCATAATATACAGTCACGGACAAAAAATATTATCCTATCAAAAGTCATCAAAAACAATGGTTATGCAATCAAGTACTAACTCCTGTGTGTATCATGGGACTAAAACGGACAGAAAAAGAAAACATGGAATGTCTAAAAGCACTGTTTTTGTCAGTACAATGCCATAGTTATTTATGTAAGAACTGAAGGGATTTTGGTTATTATCAAGAAAACGTGAAAAATGGCTAGATATCAGCTCTGAATTTAAACTCTTATGAGCTATTTTTGTTGTCCAAACAAATGTACCTTTAGTTGTACCAGGCATTAAAATGAACAAGAAATTGAAGAAAACAAGGGGTGGTGGTCTAATAATTTTTTCCACGATTGTATACCATGCATAAGCACTAACATTAAAAGACATGTAACTTCACAGTAAAGACCAAACAGAATTAAATTCATTGTTTCTCTATTATGTTAAAAATAGTTGTAAAAACAGGTGTCCGCCACCAACAAGAAAACACATACTCTGCTAACTGGTTTTACTCACGACGACAGGGAACCTAATCAAAAGGTTAACAGAATACGTAAACAGCTTTATCAGAATAAGACCTTTGATTGAAGTCTGGCCAACGCAGGGATTTCAGCTAATGCAACACACTTCTCAGTAGCCATGATGAAAAAGGCTGACTACATTCCTTAAACCTTATGTATGTCTGAAAAGACCTGAGAAAGTGTTTTTTAACCGCTCATTAATGATCAACTTTAGTAAAAGGTTGTTTGTTCATATTTACTGTAGACAGACGCATTAATGTTTTCCTCTGACAGACTGGAAAGAAAATGTCAAGATGTAGCACACTGCCTGCTGCTGAACATAAATATCATTAAATATCACTGATGTCAGCTCAAACTCCATTATAAGATGAGGTTTGACTTAACTATGTCACAGTAACCTATTTAGAAGACAAATCTACCTTATCAGCCTATAGTCAATTTCACAAAGAACATTACTGCACCACCTCCACAGCACTGGCACAATTTACAAACCACTAATGATTGGCTAATGATTAATGACCAATGCATGCAAAAATAAATGGGAACATACAAATTGTTCCCATTTACATTTTCACTGTTACTTTGATTAGTACATAGACATATCGGAACATTTCATTGTGCAGGTACAGTAGATTTGTACTAGCCACTATCCCTTTGGAATAGGGTGAAAACTCCTTGGCTTGTTTTGCTGGTTTGTATTTTTTCCAGATATATCACACATGACTTGGATGGCACTAACAGGACACTAAGCACTGCATGCAGCAACAGAGGACAGAAAAACAGCTTTGGGAGGAGGTTGTTTTAGTAGAACATTCCCATGTGGAGTATCGAGCAGAAATGACTATCCCTGCAAAAGAAACTAGCACATAAACACATGTAGTCCTTTGCCAAAACTTGCCATTTCAGCATGTAGTTAGAGCTCAGAGGATGTTATTCTTCTGAATAACAAGAAGGAAACCCGTAAATAGTCAATAGTTGTTGCTATTGAGTGACTATTTTGACAAGATATTCAGTTCAGTTACATAAGGCTGAGCAATGTATTCAGAAAATCATCAAACAAAGCAAATAAATAAATAAATAAATAAAAACATAAAAATGCACAGACACACACACATACACGCACACACATAAACATATATATATATATATATATATATATATATATATATATATATATATATATATATATATATATATAAATATATTTGATTAATTATTAATTATGACTTAGTTATCTGGCTTCTAATACAGTGAAACTTCATGACAAACATGCATAGGACATTTTCCACTGATAAGATTTTTTGCAGGACAGGTCAGGCTGACAGTTAACTAATCAGCCTTTTCACCTTTTTCTTGCATTTGCATTATACCTGAGTGTTTTTGCTTTGTTTTTCTCTACACTGTTGTTTCTAAACCCTGCTCAAAATCACATAATTTCCCAAACCAACTAATGTATCTGGACTGCATTCTGTTTCATTTCTATTCCATTTGTATGCATGTGGTATGAAAAACAGATGATTGATATCTGGTTATACCATTGTTTACTGTTGTTGTTTATATTGTAAATGCATTTCTTTCTTGAAAAGCTTAACCAGGGATTGGAGTTATTGCGTAGCTACACACTATATGGGTGCTTCTATGAAACTGGTCCCTAAAAACAGGACATGGGGGCTAAAAATTCAAACCAGATGTAGACTAATGTTATGAAGCAAGTTTGGAAGCACTTTGGGTTGATTTTAAAAATAAATATTTACTGAGATAAAAGAGGAACTATTTTTCAGATAAAACACATTTTTATATTATTTTTATACAAAAATCCGCATGTAAAAAAGGACACGAAAATATTGCGCTACTATTTTTTGGAATATCTTTTTATTCTCTCACAGGTACATTTGGGAAATCAAACTAATAATGCAAGGCTGAGTGTTTGACAAAAGTGACCACTGCTGCACATTCACTCGTGATTTATATGTGTTTAAATGGGCAGGTTCTGCATGTAACGCCAGTGGACACGATGGGTTACACATGAAACGTGGAATGAGACTGAGATTCATGAAAAACCTGCATCTGGATTAGAAAAACCACTAGGATCATCAAATTTAACACAGTGTCTTTATTTATAGCAGTATATAAGACCATTTACAGCCATGTGTTCCAGATCTAATGCACTGACACCTAGGTAGCTTTTCCTGTCCCAGTTTTAGTCCTATTTTTAGCCCCAATTTTTTTATCAAAAATTCAATAATTTTGGAATGGCTCAGGGCAACAGTATAATTTTTTTTGTATTTATCTGAGGTCATCATTAGGTACATCCTGGGGGGAAATAAGTCTAAATTTCTCTTTTATTATTGGGTCTAAAAAGCTGGCAAAGTGTCAGGTACCAAAATGAACCCAGTTTCATAGAAGCACCCATATACTCTTTATGCAGAATACCAGATGTTCTATAGGTCCACTATCTTTCACTGCATTATCCCAGATAAATAAATGAATAAATAATAATTAACAATGATAATTAAATAATTGTTCATGAGTAATGTTTTAGCTTTTGTTTTTTTTCTGATTTACTCCCTGATTCAAAGTCAAACTTCACAGCATGACTAAAATAAAATGTGTTAAGTCAAAGTATTGGTGCAGAAAATCCAGGAGCCAAACACATGTGGTAGGCGAGCAGATAATCCACTGACATTACTCTGTAAACATAGAGACTGTTGTGTAACCTACAGCCATGACTTCTACCTGTACTTGACTGAAATATTTCCAATGCGAGTGCCAAACTTCTAGACCAACTTCTCCTCTTATGTAAGCAGCAGTAACCTTGCAGAGGAGGTTAGAAGGGCACCCATGGGTGATCCACAGGCAGTCCTGCTTCCCTCTACTGCTGACCATCAAAGCAGCGATGTTACTGATGAAACCAAGGCCTTGTGGGTGTGTGGTGTGGTGTGGTGTGTGTATGTGGGAGGACGGATGGGCTTTTTGCGAGTGTGTGAAATGTTGTCATCTCAGTGGAGCTGTCACTGAAGTGAGAGTTGTGTGGTGAAGAGTGGGTGGGCAGCAGAATAAGATTAAAAGTGTGAGTTATTATGAATTTTTATATTTTATGAATAAGTCATGAAAAATAACAAATCTGTAAATGATTATTCAAATGACTTGTTTGCAGTTTGTTTGCTGCTTTCATTAAACTGGGGAAGCCAAAATTTAATTCTCTAGTACAAGAGAACTGAACAGAACTAAAATTCACATTATTTTGTTCTGTTTTATGTGACAGTCATTCAGAGTGCTTCCACAGTATTCAGCTATCTTGGGTGAATAAAAAGAAAAGTAAAAAATTAAAATAAAATAAAGCCCCTGTGGTTTAAAAGTTGAGAATTTAACATCTCACAAATCTCCATTCCACAAACCTTCAAAGTCACATACATCATTAATGAAGGTAAAAAAGAGTTTTGTATGAATTCAAGCACCAGGATGGTGGTTTTCCTTTCGACTACAATGAAGTATTATGATTTTACAGCTGCTTGAATTAGTATAGAGGTCAATAATAAGGATGTATAATGCAAATCCAGGGAAAAGGTGATTTGTGATTAATACTATCAGACTGACCTGTCCTGCAAAAAATGTTGTCAGGGAAAATGTCTTGCACATTTGACAATATGATTCACTTTATTAGAAGCCATAAAAGACGGTAATTAATCAATAACTGTGTCAATAGAGCTAGCGGAGATAGCACAAAATGTGAATTTTCTGTTTTTTTTAACCTACTGAGACCCAGGAAAGTAAAGGTTATGGGTTTTTTCATTAAATAATTGTTTTGTTGAAACAGCATAATGCAACAGTTTTTCAGATACATTTTTTATTATTATTATTATTATTTTTTTTTTTTAATCTATTTTTTATTTTAAGGAAGATCCTTTGCAGTGGGACAGTGTTTTTTTTTGTTTTGGCTTTGTTTTTACTTTTGTCCCCTACAGAGGACAAAAATACATTGCGGGGTCTCAGGAGGTTAATTTGCTTTTTTTTTTTTTTTTTTTTTTTTTTAAGTAGATTGCCCTCCAAGGCAGTGATACTTATTGTTGTTGGGGAAATATAATTTGAGTTGTAGTAATTAAAGCTGGTCAGAACACAAACCTTTAGGAAGGTGAAGCCATGTCATCAGTTATACATAGGATATTTGTCAATTCAAAAGAAAACAAATGAAATTAAGGAAATCACATGTTGATATAAAATCGTTGATATATAAGACAACACAGCCATATGTCAGCCAGTGTTGTGAATGTATTTCTCCACTAGCTGCTCAGAATGTCCCTGTGGGGCTCAACATGACCAGACTTGTAGTGATTTTCACCCATTTAAATACATTTTCACTCATTGAAAACAGTGAATGCGTCGATGTCATGGCCATTTTGGTGGTGATGGTACGTCACAACCTGCAGCTTTCATGATTTACAAACATATGTGTGATAGAATAACTGACTTGGGATGAAGCACATATATTTTTTTTTTTTCCCAAAGACAGGTCCCATGAGAAACGCAAATGATATAAAGGCCTGCATTCAGTTAGGGTTAATCAAAGTGTCATTCACCCAATAAAACAAAAAGAAGACATAAATCTCCGACTCACAGCTGCATAATCAGGTAGAGATGGTCTGGACTCTCATAAATGTCCTCCAGTGCCACAATGTTCTCATGCTTGATCCTGCAAAACAAAGGAAAGCTATTAGTAAATCCTTTTAATTCAAAGCTGTAACCCACATGAAAATAACTGAATGAGGTTTAATCCTGGTGATTGTCCTTTTGTTCTGCTTTAACACTATTTTTAAGTCAGTCTGAATATCGGGAAATCCAGACATCACAATCTGATATCCGTACCTTTACTGCACAGGAGCATTTTAGACTCTTCCGTTCTTCTATCATGAGAATGTCAGAGATTCGAGCTAATAAACGGTCAAACACAATGAGCTTCATTTCCCAAACCTATCTGCATCTTCCCTTTCCCATTCTCTTCATTTCTGCCACATCTCTGTTTCTCCATGGTTACAGCGCTGTGGTGAGAGTGTGTCCATGCTTTTTTTTTTTTTTTTTTTTTTTTTGAGTGTCAGGATGCAGAGTGTGTTATCCTAATATCTCTTAGCTTGTAGACACAGGATTGACTTTGTATGAGGGTGTGTAAGTTAATCATCCTTTGCATTGTGAGCAGAGGTAATTCCCCCTGGTCTATCTCTACCCACAGACACACACAAGCGCACACGTACACAGCAGGTGCGCAGGTGAGCATCTAACACTTATTATAAGCGTATGATCTCTGCGACGGCAGGCGAGCGATGAACTGCAGAGCCAAGACGTGACTCATACACATGCACGCACACACAGGCATACAGGTTGAAAAGGGATAATGTGTGTGTATTTAAACCCCGCCTGGGATAACGAAGGGCTGGCGGCAAACAGCCCGGGTTTAATGGCAGAGGAGAGGCAGGGTGCATTCAGAAAATCCCTCTCACATATTACAGGCTTTTTGCTAAGGTTAGCTGCTGTCATTCATCTGTTGCCGATTTATGCTGAATGACCATGTAATAAAAAGACAGAAAATAAAGCAACTGCAGCTTCAGAAAGACGCATTTCACTGTTCATCCTATCATAAATGCCTGTGGGTATTAGACAAGCAAAACAAGCAACTGGAAGACTTAAAGCTTCAGGGCATGATCCTTTCTTTGCATCATTGGCCAAAAAATCCATAATTATCTTTCAGCACTCTGTAATTCAAGTGCTCTGACAGGAAAGTATACTTCTGCCACTGACAGAAGAGTTGTGGCGATCCTAAGTGTTTTCAGGCAGGGGGGTTGAATATGTGATAATAGCTTTAATTAAAAATAAACTGTTAAGATACCTTACTCTTTTTTTTTTTTTTTAACTTCTCGGTGCCTCGATACAGAAGCAACAGCAACAGACTAACAGCTTTCAAAACTGTGATATTTCATCTTCACTTTTCCATGGCATGAATTGACGTCATTTATTCTTCTGATTTGACTGAAGAGGAGAAAGCTGAAGAGGGAAGGAATGTATATGAAATCCTGGTATTTTACCCCCAGTTTCTGGCTCTTGTTGCGTTAACCAACAGATTATTTAATGACAGTCATCATTGGTTGCATGACTGGCCTTTTTACTTTAACCCTTTCATGCATAGTGGTCACCACAGTGGACAGCTGTTCAAAAGTGTTCTCTTATGCGGATTTTGTTGTTTTAGTTCCATATCAGCCAGCACAGTGGACGCTTATGTATCATCCCATACACTGTAATTCATACCATTACTGTAAATTTGCTGTTTTAGATAAAAATGATCTGCAGTAACATGCTTGATTGTCAAAAAAAAAATGCTAATTGTTATTAAACTGTAATTAACACTTTTTTTTTTTTTTTTAAACAAAGAGGTTTGGGGATTTTTGCATACTATCTCCATGCAGGTATTGTTAAAAATGTGAGGAAACATCAGATTAGCAGCAATAAAAATGTTTTTATCTCATAGTTTTCACACAGTATATCAGTAAATACATGTTTCTTTGCTTCTAAAATTAAACACATGATGTCCAGCTGAGTGGACCTTTTTGTAACTCCATGAAAAATAGGTTCATTTAAAAAGATTGAATCACTTTTTTTTTCATGCCTACAGAGGAACAAAAACACAGGGAAAAAAAATCTCGATTAAGATTCTTATAATTCATGCATGAAAGGGTTAATTGATTAACAATGGCATTATTCCTTGACATAATAAATGGAGGTTAAAGTGCTTGTTTAACGAATGCCAGATTCATCTTTGTGTGGACCTTGAAATAATTAAAATAAAAGTAAAGAAATGTTCCACTAGAAGCATGTGGTGATAAATATGGTTATGGTTGCCTACTATACAACTGTACAAGCCTGTGGGGTCAGTGTTATGATCTGGGGTTGCTTCATTTGGTCAGGTCTAGGTTCATTAACTTTGTTTCCATAAAATGTTTGAAATAAATGTTGTGAGATTATTTAAGCTTACCAATACAATGCTACGTTGACTGCAGGCTGTAATCAAGGCTAAAATCAGTCCAACAAAATTTTTTTTGGCCAGACTATGTGGTTACATGCAGAGCCAATGCTCTCTGGCTGTATTTTCTTATTTTCCTTTTGTTTTGAAGTGTTACAGACGTTTCTGAGTGAATAACCCTGCATGATACGGGGGATGTGGGTGGAAAATGTAGCAATTCCAGTTACATTGCAGTCTCTCTGTCTGCTACAGGTGTTTATGTCTGTGAGAATGAATGCAGGCTGAGCCATAAAGACACACTGACAGGGACTTCTCAATGCAGAACGAAGTGCGTTGTTCAGGTGCATTCATTCAGAACGTACCTTTAAGACTGTGTGAAGATGTGACTACAATTATTTAACTTTTAATATGTAACTACTGTTACTGCTCTTCATGCATTCTGGCTCACATCAAAAGATAAGCACACTTGACTGTTGAAAATGTATACATACTATGCCTTTAACAACAATAAGGACTAAAAGAATTCCACCAAACGTCACAGCTTGTTTGGTCTGCTACATTACATGAATTTCAAAATTTAAATTTATCTCTTGAGATTGCATCTTGGCATTACAGCTCTGTTGCTGTGGTGTAATTTCTGTAAACTAATGGGACTAGACGGGTTATTCTTAGCACTTGGGATGGAACAATCCCTGGAAAGTCTGTGCCATGGGAAATGAGGAAGAAATGTAAACCATCAAGATGGTGGCCGCTGGTGTTTACCTTACAGGAGGTAATACAGGTGTTGTGTTTCCTCATATCTCTTGATTGAGCTCTTGTCACCAGAGCTGCCAAACAAATGTCATAGCCCTGCAGCACCATCCACTTACCACTTGATTTATGCCATAAACATAGCCATCACATTTGGACCTGCTGTCTCACACAGAGAGAGACTACAGTTTGCACAGTCATACTTTCATTTGTTTACTGTAATGACATTCATTTGTCTAACTGTCTGCATCGCTTCTTCATTACGAGAACCAAATCTCATTTTCTCTAATGTGACACAGTACAGGAAAAAAAAAGCAAATTCACTGCATTCAACAGCATAATATGTCTGTATCATAGCAAAAAAAAGCCATTGTCTATTTATTTTTCTACAGTGGATTTATTGATTTACTTTTATAAAGGTGTTTCTGAATGGTACCTTGCTTTATCCCTGTGGACTATTACAACAATGAGTAATGGCAACCCTGGCTGCTAGCTCATTTTTCTACACAAAATACAACAGCTACTTATGACCAATGTACTCACAAGAATACTTATAGATACAGTACTTTGAAAAAGACTTTGACCATGTTTAGCTTTGTTGCTTTTACAAGGTTGAAATGACGATATTTATTACCCCGCCCCCCCAAAGGAGAAGCAAGGGGTACTGTTCTTGGTTCTGTTTGTTTGTTTGCTTGCTTCTTTCTTTCTTTGTTTCTTTTTTTGTTAACACGTTAGCAGCAAAACTATTGGTTGAATTCATTCTAAATTCGGTTTATAGATTGCCACTGACCCAAAATAGATCTGACTACACTTTGGGAACAGTAGGTCAAAGTTAAATTTTTTATGAATTTTTAAAATATTTTTTCCCCCCCAGTTACTTACTATGGATGAAATTTCAAATGTCTGTAGCAGCAAAACTACTGGCTAAATTTATACCAAATTGGGTTTATAGACAGCCAATGACCCAAAATAGATGTGGTTACATTTTGGGAAATGTACGTCTAAGTCCAAACTTTTTATGATTTTTTAAAATCTTTTTTCTTCCATTTACTTAAAATGGGCAAAATTTCACGTCTATAAAACAATCAATTTTGTTTCAATTTACTTCAAACTTGTCACATATATAGAGGCAACTGATATGCTGACATCAGCACATACATAGACATGATGACATCAGTTGGATCGATGCCAAAATAAGCTTCAATATGTGCGAGGGGCAGGGTTTGTGGTGCCTGGCACCACTTGTTTCTCATTTTTCAGATGCAATAAGAAAATACAGTAAATATATGCACAACTTTAAAAGACACACAAAATCTGAAACAAATGGGTTGACACTAGTGACACTAAAGTCACTATTTATTGTGACCCCTGTCCCCACAACAAGAGGCAGCACAAACAATCAGACACATCTGACATGTGTCGAATGATGCCTTAGAAAATGAATGCAATAAATCTCATACTGTCTGAACAAAAGGGTTTAAGACTTGTTCAGTGCAAAGGGAGGTCATGCTAAATACTACCACTTTGATTTCTATTTCCATATTTTTATCCCTGAACTTTTAGTTTTTACTGCTGTACATCCACATTGTATCAAAATAGAGAAACTGAAAAATGCACGTGTGGTCATTATGACCTTACTAAACCAATAAACCTAATGCTGACCTAGGACTTTTGCACAGTACTGTAGATAAAATACTCTGCAGCTTATGTCATGTTATATTACATAGCAAACTGTATTGTTAAAAATGATGCTGTACAAAGAATAGTTCCAAATAAAACCAGTAAAATGACATATTTGATCATTCTCATATTTCTTAAAATTCAATTTGAGCCTACAGTCATACTGAAAAGACATCTGTGAGCTCTGTTTAGTAACATGACACATGGAAATCCAGTGGAAACATTGCAGCTGCTAGCGTCATCTACGCTAAATGAGACTATATGAAGTTCGCTCTTGCAGGCGGTGAGAAATAAACTGTGAGTGGATAGTAGACTACTAACAGGACACACGTCACCCCTCACAAAAATAACATCAGCATAAACCACACTAACATATAAAACAATTTACATTTAGAGAGCACAGATGCCTCCTTTTTCTGGATAATATTAACGTTAGTGCATATGAACTGCATGCCTGGGGTGTATTCAGACATAAACACCTCATAACAACCTGCGTGATAACAGCATTCATTTATTCTTTTTACAGCTGCAGGACATAAAGAGGAGAATTTATACCTTTCTTATATAATATTCAGACACAGTTCCATCTAAAGACATCATCTACTGAGTCAAATCCAGACTGAGCAGATCACTACTGCTAATAATGCTAATAATTTCTCATTGCAATGATTTCTTCTTCTTCTTCTTCTTCTTCTTCTTCTTCTTCTTCTTCTTCTTCTTCTTCTTCTTCTTCTTCTTCTTCTTCTTCTTCTTCTTCTTCTTCTTCTTCTTCTTCTTCTTCTTCTTCTTCTTCTTCTTCTTCTTCTTCTTCTTCTTCTTCTTCTTCTTCTTCTTCTTCTTCACTATTTGTTAATATTGTGCAGCTGTTCTGCACTGTGTTACACAAGCATACTGAAGTTTCAGTCGTGATCTGTACGTGTATGAATGTGTGGTAGGTGGGCTGTAGATCGTGACCTGGGGGCGGAGAGGGGGGTTTAAGGGAGGGTTGTGCACGAAAGAGAGAGGAGATGCACAGTTGCCCCGGTAACCAGGAATTAGGAGGCTTATGTGCCTGCGTGTGTGTGTGCATATGTGTTTTTGTCACAGCACTCACTTCCTCAGTACAGCAATCTCATTCTCGATGCTGCTCTCTTTCCCCTTCAGAGCCTTTTTGGGGATGCACTTCACTGCAAACATCCGTCCGGTCAGCTTCTCCTGGGCCAGGACCACCTCTGAAAACGCCCCTCTAGAAACAGACAAATAAAAAGTCACATGATTCACAAGTGAACTGTTTATATGGCATCATGTGAAATTGATGTCTTTGATGGTTCACTGCTTTTTACGTTAAGATTGTGATATTTAAGGTACGTAATGGTGAAGACAGAGTGACCAACTGAACACCCCTCACCCTCACAGTAGCCGCAAAAAAAGTCTTTTTGGTTAATGAGAAAAAAAAACTCCAGTCCACAATCTAACACAGTTGTACAGTTTTAATACTGGATGTCATCTGCTATGAAATGAAAAAATAAAACAAAACAAAACATGATGGATGTGCAGAATGAGCTGTTTATATCTAGTTTCACTTTATTTCGAATACGCAACAAAACAAGGTAATCCAACTTTAGTCCACAGAAATAAAACAGATTGCAAGAAAACATGAAAAACTTATACGCGAAAACAAAATATGGCTTCATTTGCATTTTCAAAAAGACAAAAACAGTTGAAGTAAAACACTCATCTTTAATTTTGTATAATTCCACATCAATAAAAACATAATTCTGTTTTATATATTCAGTCTCTATGATTAAATCCTCCCATTCACTGGACTTTTAAATAAGTTTTCATAAAGTAGAGAAATCAGATAAAAAAAAAAAAACATTTGGATTTATTTATGCACCTTATAAATTGTGGTGGGAGGGCAATGACCGCGCAGCTTCATCTGAAATATCTCAAGTGTATTTTTATAGTTACATTCTCACATAATCAAATAAAGTATTGTAGCTGCTGTAACATACCAAATGTGTATTTACAAGTGATTATGACTATAACATGTATTTAAAGACACCCCTTCTATTGTATATGAAAGACAAAAAAAAGAAAGAAAGAAAGAAAGAAAGAAAGAAAGACAGAGCCAGGGTAACTCAGAGGAGTTATCTGCATCTGAGGAGTTGAATCTGGAGGAAATGATAATTAAATTGCACTGCGATGGGATCTGTCAGCTGTAACATTAGAACATTAGGAATATTCTACTTATTCTCATGGAACACCTGCTATAGTTGAAATAATTTCAGCATTCTTCTATTGAATCGTAAAAAAAAATGCAAATCCTCGCAGCACTAATATTATTTATAATAATTGGAAATCTCCATTCAGCCATGTCTTTTGGTTTCCTCAGTGAATATGGGTTCATGTGCGCATCAGGAAGACAAGCCAGGTGATGAATGAAGATGAGCCTATTGCGAGTTAATCGGCCTGAACAGTGTGTTGACTCCTTTGTCAATCTGTCTTTAACTTCACCGATGTCGCATTAGCGTAAACGTCTCTTTTGCCTTATCTCCTTGCTCTCTGATTTGTCCATCCTTCTTTTTTTTTTTTTTTCCTGTTGCTGTTCAACATCCAGGCAACCTGTAGCTGACACAAACTCTGATTTATACAGGTTTAAGACCAATAATATAGTCTAAAAGAGCACAAGAAGGGCCTATAATGACGGCTCCTGGCTCTACTCTCTGCTGTTTCTGACCTTTTCTTCCCCTGCTTTTATGCAGCTCAAAATCCTTGTGCAGTTGGGGTTTTATCTGTTCCAGATTTCAGCCTTGAGACCTTTACACCTCACTGATGTGACGAATAAACCAAGCAAAAATAATAAATACTCACCTCCAAACATTTATCCTCAAAAATATTGATTCATTTAACACTTCTGTTCTGAAAGGTCATCAATGTGAGCTTCTCTTCAGATGACACAAACCCAATTCTATTAGCCCCTTAAAAATGCTACATATCACCTGCTTCTCTTCCACTTCGTAAAACTAAATTATTTAATTTAGGATATGAGATTTGACACAGTTGCTGAATCTACTGGCAAGGATTACAGGAGAAACATATTTTCAAGGTAATATCTTGGGCTACAAGATATGCATTTGGTTTTATCTTACTATTACTTGAACAATAGATGGTTCTAAATAGATGTAGGATATGATAGAAGCCAAAACAGGCCTGCTCCTAAGTGAATGGGTGGTTTAAAAAAAAAAAAAAAAAGAAAGTAGATTAGTCTCCTGACCTTGTGCTGTTAACACCTTATTTTAGATATCTGTCAAGGCTTCAGTAAATACAGCAAGATCCACTGCAAATACATTTCACACATCAGGTTGTTTTTCATACAGCTGGCTAAGCTTTCACTTTACCTTCATCCTTATTCTATTTTTTTGTTAAACGAGGTTTCCATTCATTGATGATTTCATTTGTGTGTTTTGCTGCACAAGTGCACCTAAAGTGTCTCATTCAAGGGGAAAATAAGAGGCTGTTGTGAATGAGCTCAAAATGTGTGCGCAACGCCATACGAAAGACTTCAAGCCATTTAGGGTGAAGCACATTTGACAAGCTGCCCATCTGTCACAAAGCTGAGCCTTCTGAAAAAACACCAGCGTGCAATCACAGGAGTACTCGTACGCACTGGGAATGATTCCCCTCGTTTTTCCTCACACCTCTCTGCAAGTATCTAATTTTCTTCTCACCCTGACATCTTCATCCTCCCCTTGTCATTCCCTCTCTTTGTCTCTCACCTCACGCTCGACCCATCCTTCACAGTGACAAGTGATCATACTGCTCGTTGCCCCTGGTGATCAAGGTGGACTGTCCGGCAACCAATCACAATCGCTTCAGTTCCACACATACATGCGCTCACAACCGACACCTGCTTGTACTGATAATGACTGTTGTGGCTTTTAGTGACGTCAAACTTAGACAAGTGGACCGTGCTGTTTGTATTGTTGCCTCCTTACACACACACACACACACACACACAAACACACATACACGCATAGTCGCACACACACACACTGTCAAAGCCATTCATTCATCAACCTCAGAGCATGCATCACTGAGCACCCATTGAAAAAAAAAGCCAACCAGGGATATACTGCATACATACCCGTAATCTACACTAAACTCTAATTCCCCATAATCTTAATATTCTAAATATTAAAATAACACTGTTTTTCCCTTAAAATGTGCATTTGCTCAGTGATCACATGGCTACATTAGCAGATTGCTGGTTGTGTTTAACTGTATCGCATCACTTGTATTTGCGAACATGCAGTTCACAATTCATCACCTGTGTCTTTAGATAGCACTTTCATAAATAAATATGCACAGGTGGCACACATTTGCACCTAAGCTGCTGCTCTGCATATTGAGATATTGTTATTAAATGTGGTATTTATAGTCTGTAAGCTGTTAAAACGAGGAAGAGTGACCGGCTTTTACCAGCAGCTACACTGAAACTACAGTAAAACATCTATCATGGCAGTCCTTTAAAACCTTGCATAAATGTTGTGATGTGTATAAAAATGTTATCCTAGAAATGCTAATTCTACCTAAACAAGTAACAAGTAGTTGATTAATTAATAAGTACTTTATAATTGCCAAAAAAAAATGCAACCAATTTATTAAATACTAATACAATCTGCAAGTGTTAAAGGTTCTAGCATTCCTATAAACATTCTATTCTACAATATTCTGTTTTGTAGTTGATTGATTCATTCCCTAAATGGCCCAACCTAGTGTCTTCAAACAATACAAAACTTAAAGACATTTCATTATTTGTCACAATAGTAACATCTGGGAAGCTAAAACCAGTAAATATTTTTCTTCAAAAATCATCATAAAAACACTGGTCAACAGTGGTTTTGGTACTGGGAGAAAAATATCCAATCTAACCTAAATCAGGTACGGTGCAGGATTTTTCCAGCATGTCAAGATTTTGGGAGATGCCAGTGTTTAGCTTCTGTCCCTCCTAAATGATCAAAATTCAGGGCGCTTTCAATACCTGAAGGAAAAATTTGGTGCAGGCCAGAGTGATGCAAAACTGAAAACTGGAATTTTCACTGGACCTGAGATTGAAGAACTCATTGGTGATCCTGTATTCCCCTCACAATTCAGCTCTCTTGAATTAACAGTTTGAGATTCATTTGTGCAAGTGGTACAAAATGTTCTGGGTAACCACAGGACCCCAGATAATGATCAAGTATTGGACGGATGGGTTGCAAAAAGTCACTCAGAGTTAATTTCCTCCAATGGCACCTTGATTTCTTTCCACCCAGTTTGGATGACGTAAGTGATGAGCAAGTGAATGATTTCATCCAGATAATTCTGAAACACAAATGAGGTACCAATGGGTTTCAAACCAAAAAAGATGGTGATTTGTCGTTGGTTCCTACAACAGGAAACAGTAAAATCAACAAGAGTAAGACTGTCGGAAATATTTCTGAATGATTATGGGTTAATGTTTTATTCTTCAATGAGCATAATCTTCATATCTATATGTAAATTTGACCAATTCATCACATATTATCTTCAGATTATGAATATATAATAAATAAATAAATAAATAGATTAAAAAAAAAAAAAAAAAAAAAAAAAATAATAATAATAATAATAATAATAATATAAAAGGGGTTGGTACAAGATTGGCAAATTTTAGTTAACATGTTCACATGACTTAAAATCCAAGTGTAGGGAGATTATGATTTCAGGTTTGGAATGTAGGTCATTTTTGCTGGGTAAGTTTTTGGCCACATTTAGTGATGAACTTGCCTCTTTCTTCCTCATTGTAGCTGCTAAAAAACGTGATAATGAAGGGCTATCTCTACAGCCAATGTTTTATTTGTCTGTTTTGGGCTCTATGTTTAAGGGATATTACCTCTGGTCCACACTTCAGCTTGTGGTATTATTCTTCCACACTTTCTCACTTGTCTGCAGATTCACACTTCCACACCTTTAATACTTGCAGACTGAATTAGCATTAAAATACTAAAATGCAGCCTCTCCATCAGTATCATCATTCACAGACTTTAAGGACATTTTCTCACAACAAACAGGAGTTTTGTGATCTGTTCACACATATACACAATATGGTATTAGATGGTCAAATTTTAACACCTTGCTCTGCTTTCATTAGAACTGAAAAAATATAAGACAGAGTGAAAGGCAGCAGAATGCTCTGGGAAGAAAAGCAAAAGTAGATATTAAATTGTGATTTTAAGCTTTTTCAGATTGAAAAGATACAAAAATATACATACATTACATACACTGTTCATTCAAGCTGAGTATGGGTTTGAATAACAGAGAGAAGTGAAAAAACTCAGAAGCTGAATTGAGGAAAAAGGTCAAAAGAGAGAGAGGGGAGAAATGGAGAGGGACTGTGTATGTGTGCACAATGGCAAAAAAAAAAAAAAAAAAAAGTGAATGGAAGTAGAATGGACAGGTTCACACACACGCACCACTATAACAGCAGGAACGCAGCATGTTGTACTTCACATTGTGTCAAACCTAAATTAATTTGCTTGTCACACACACAGTGAAGGACCCGCAGGCTTCATTTGATTCGAGGAAGGGAGCTTGTATAACATCTGGCAGCTAAGTTCACACACTGTGTCTGTGTGTCAGGGGTAGACTAGTAGCTGGCAGTCCCCGCTACTGCTACCAGCAGCAACAATGATTGCATTTCCCCCTGTATGAACCAGTGTAATTGTGTCAGTTGAGCTCCAGTGCCTCTGTCAGTGCTCTGAGCAGGAAATGCATTGGCAGCAACAGTGTGTGCATGTGTGTTTCTCCATCGAGCACATATCCAACAGGGAAGCAGTCTGTCTTATATACACAATAAGACACAGTAAGACAGAAATGGAGAGGCAGAGACTAGAAAAGGCTGTTGAGGTGACAAGGTGACCCTGACATGGAAGCTGTCAGGAGCCATCAGCAATCCTGAAAAACTCATCTTCTAAAGCCGTTCATTCATCAAACGCTTGAAGCACAATTCCAAAAAAAAAATGTTATCTTTATGTCACTGCTATATCATCTCAAGCATCACCACCATTTTACAAGTATTTTAAGGCTTATGTTTTAAATTGAACTGTCATTATAGGCTATGGATCACTAACCACATGCAAATCCTTTGATGTAAGCAGCTCTGGACCAGAAAGGTTTCAGAAAAAAACATATTTTGAGTGTTCCAGTGTTAAAAACAGGTATAAGATAAATGTGGAGTCGGTGACAACACATCCATTAATGCTCTTCTAGACGTTCTCAAAGTGATCAGCTACAGTAGACCTGTCATGCACTGAAGTTTTGGAATATAATTAACTTAACATTGAGAAATGTTGAAACATCTTTCATGAAAATGAAAGGTGGACCAACCACAACTATTCTTTATACACGATTTAATATGCAGCACTTCATCATTTCTCTGCCATTGTGGTTTGTGTGTGTGGGACACTTAACCTGCCTCAGCTTCATAAAAAATGTCTTTATCTAAATCATTTCTTTCTGTGGCTGCTTAATGAGTAACCTTGTTCTTTAAAACATCTCAAACTCTCTCAAACATGCAAGGAAAAAACAGTACTATTGCCTGTTTATACAGAATATTTTGACTATGATCAACAAAACTGTTAGTTGTGTAAATGGAGGTGAGGTTGAACAGCACTGAGTCCTTCAAGTAAAGTGGAAAACCTTAAAAAAAAAAAAAAAAAGCAAGAGCAAAATGACCACGTGTTCCAGACAAAGAGGCTTGTTTGCCTCAGATTCATTCAGCTCATACATGTGAGAACACACATGCATGCAGAGAAGGATAATGTCAGCTCTGTAGGCTCCTGCCTGATCAATAACTACCAGTTCAATCAAAGCAGAAGCGACCGTCTCTGAATGGACTCACGCACACACAACAGAGCCCTGATAATGACAGAGCATGAGCAAGGACAATTATACAGAGCCGAGCTAACGTCATCATAAAGCCACGAACACACATGCATGAACGTTTTTATGTGCTCTGAATACAAAGTCCTCTGCTTGAACTGTATGTTATTGTTTTTATTGAAATACAAGCAAAGGCACTTATTGAGAAATCTGTGTAAACACACAAAGGAGTTTACAGGCGGTGAATGAAGAAAAAATAAAACCCCACACAATCAGAAAATAGGGGGGATGGGACAATAGAGTAAGAGTGAAGAAATGGGAAGATTAGTGCGCAGTGACACTGACAAAGAAAGATGAAACGTGGTCGACAGGTAGGTGGTGTTGTTTGGTGGAAGAAAAAAAAACCTGGCATGTTCCAGTCGTGGGCACAAGCCAGTTGGCTCTCAGACAGAAACATCTTTCTCTACCTAGCAGCATTTTTCCTTCAAGCAAGGAATCCATGTAGGTCTGGGCAATATAGCACTGAATTAATGTGATTAGTTACAATATTTGTTCTTGGACAATGAGTAAAAGGTATTCTGTAAAATCTAAGTTATTTTTTAATTAAGAGTAACATTACTGATGAGTTATCCTTACTGAGTTACAACTGTACCATAAAAGCTGCAGCACTTCATATTTTTTAGCATCACACTGCAGGCAAAAGTAGCCCATATGTGATTTTTTTTTTATTAGTCTTAACTGCACAAATCAGACTTAGGCTACTTTCACATGGTCCCAAACTGGATATGTCTCATGTTTAGCCAAGTGTCTTCAATACAAACAGTCATGTTGCATTTCATCTGACTTTTAGCTCACTGAAATGTGAACGATGTCACAATTGGAGAAGGATTTACATCTGTAAGCACAGTGTGCTACGAGACTTCAGGACAGTAGACTATTCACATGAATCTGATGGCAGTAGCATTTAACCCTATAACGCCAAACGCATCATATTTGATACATGACTTTTGAAGCCCTCCACAGGATCAGTGTGATTTTTTTTTCTTGAAAAACCTGATGTATACAATTAGATACATCCAATACACAGATAATCCACTAGGGAGGAGGAATTCGTTCACAAAAGGCCTTTCCAGTGACACTACAAGACTGTCATTAATGAGGAAGGAGGCAAGAAAATACCAACTTGTTAGACATGTTTGTGTTATATTATGTTTTTGTTTGTTCAAAAATAATAATTTTTTACCATTGAGACCTGATGTATCAAATATGATACAAAATTGAAACTCATACATGGGAATTGATATTTGAAAAAAATTTTTTTGGTTGTTCAGATGGACCAATAAAGGCTCCAGTTTCAAAGAACTGGAATTTTCATGGTTCAGGATTTACAGGGTTAAGTTATAATGTGAACAACCTTGCAAACTTCTGAAAAAATCCCAACTGAGACTGTCAGTGTGAACGCAGCCTAATTGCAGATTTTTTCAGACAGGTGGTGAAATTAAGACTGCCAGATGTATTTACCAGTTGCTGATCAGATTCTGTCTGATATGACCTGGATGTGACTCTGAGCTCCACCCTGTGCCTCAATGTAGACTCTTGGAAAACTGGTGGCACATTTCTATAATGGAATCATGGTTAGGTTAAAGGCCAACTCACTTTATTATCCCCAAAGGGACATTCAGCCTCTGCATTTTACCCATCCTAATATGCACAGCACCTTGCACTAGTAATTTTCTCTAAGCATTTGCATTTAGCTGTCACTGAAGATGCTCTGGGACCGAGTCCAGATCTTCATCAGTACCTTGGTCAAGGGCACTGACTGGAGAATTAACCCATGGCAGCGGAAACCAGATAACTAAACTCAACATAGAAAGGATTTGGCCACAAGAAGCTGATTTGAGGAAAATGTTCAAAAGAGAGTGACTGTGTGAAAGCACGCGGCCGTCTATCTTTACATTTAGTCTTTTGATTTAGACTGAGAGGAAAGACCTGCAGAAAAAAGTGGGTATTCTTAAATTCTAGTGTTTTTTTCCCTCCTGATTTTGACTCCTTTACTAAGGCAGCGCAAATTAGCTAGAGTGCAATCCAAAAAAAAAAGCACCTACGAGAGTAATCACTTTTTGGGATAATTTACTGACAACTTGCCAGCTCATTTCAATAATGACCTGCTGCACTATGGAGACCAGAGCAATTAAACAAGATGCAGGCGCAGGGATTCTGGAAATAGCAACGCAGAACAAAGGGAGGCAGCGGAGGAAAAACTGGAGGAGTTAGTGAATGAATGTAATTGAGTGTAAAATAGTGACTAAAGTGCTCTAAAAGCACTTAATCAATGTCTAACCTGTTCATGAGGGCAGATCTGATCACTGTTGTAAGGGAGGTAAATACAGGAAGGGAAAGGTACATTCCACAGAGGAAATTAAAGAAGATAGCACACAGGAAGATGCATAGAAAAGTCACATTTTAAGGCTGTTATCGAACTGAATTCTGACATATTCATAATTTGCATCATTCTGTGGTAAAAACCTTTGCGGTAAATACATTGGTTCTATACGGCAACAGGTAGGGTGTTGTTTTTTAATATTAGTAATATAAAGGAAACATGGTGTGCTGTCTGTATTGGTCACAGATGAATGTTACTGAACTGAATGTTTGATTATATTTCAATATTTCTGTTTTTTTGCCATGAAGCCTCATAACATTACGTGAAAGTAAAACTTCCGCTTGACATGTTGATCTTGGTGATTTGGAAATGTTATATCAGTGCATCTCAGGAACAACTCTGGAGAAAATTTGAGTCGTTTCAGAGAAAATGTGAGCTGTTTTGTAGTCAGTCTGCTCCGATAGTTAAACCAGGCGCAAATGTGTTGAGACATCCTTTTTTTAGCAGCAAATAATGCTGCAATCGGCAGTAAATCTCCTTCCCAAAAAGAAATTTGAAATGGGAACTTCCACAAATACATATGGAATTGTGTCAGGCGCAAAAGTAACTGTGTCCACACCTTTTCAGAGCCAAGCTTCAGAATCTCAGCGTGTTTTTAACGCCAAATTCAGGTTTGTGCTGGCGATAAAAACCAAATCTAAAAAAATATATAAACTCTCTTACGTATTAAGACGTAAAACCTACATTATTGAAATCATATTTGAGTTTATCGAGTGGGAAACTCAATTAAAATCATAGATCATCCTTGTTGAAATTACTTGTCCATATCAGCTCATCCTTCATCCAAAGCATATGCTCAATGGTGTCTGAGCCTCCTTCTGTTTGCTAAATCAGGAAGTTGAGGAGGTGAAAGGTGTGACATCCTTTGAAAATTGACTTTGTTACATATTGAGGATGATATTCGGTAAATCTGAGCTCATGCTGCTGAATTCCAAGGCCCGCAAATACAAGTCACACACCTTCTAAATTTTCTGTTTGTTCAATATTCTGCTTTAAAATGGTCATGTTTAAGACTTTTATTGTGCTTTCTGCATTGACATTCAAGATTCCTTTTATTGTCATTGTATACACAGAGCATACACAATGAAATTCTGATGCGCTTGTAAAAGACTGTACTTCTCGAGGACAAAAAAGGGAAATATACAACGCAAAAAAGTTAAATAGTAGAAAGTAGTAAAAACAGTATAAAAAGACACACACACACTCCACCCCTGTCCCATTTTGTCAAGTTACACATCCACTTATAAGCAAGGGAGGTGCAAATTCAGTAAAAAAAAAAAAAATTGCACCACGCTGGACTTTTTTATTACATGAATTACACGTATGGGTAGAACCACTAGTACTATAAGCTATGTGATCTTTGGAGATACCTAGTAGAGCTGCATAATATATTGTTTGAGCATCGTCATCACAATGTACGTGTGCGCGATAATCACATTGCACATCCTGCAATGTAGGAGGCAAATGAACTCAACATATTCTCATCTAATTTCAACCTGGGTATCTGACACACACTACGCACAGCAATCCACCAATCCCAATCGTTCTTAATCAGTTTGCCTAAGCAGAGCACGCCCCTGCACATGGAGTGAGTCGCTGGTAACAACACTGAAAAATAAGCAACAAACAAGAAAAAAAAAAAATCACCAAAAACGAAGACTTTTTTTGATTAATTTGACCATTTACGTTGGCACCACACAGCTATTACACCCTCCTGAGTATTTTTTTATATCACAATATATATCACAGGGTTAAAAAAAAAATTGCAAAGTCAGTTTTTTCCAATATCATGCAGCCCTAATAGCTAGAAATAAAAATTCACTACAGATACCCCTCAAGGCAGAGTCTCGGCTTCAGATTTGTTCTGTCGTTATTTTCTTCTCAGGAATCTTCTCACAGTTCCTTGCATTCTGGTTTTGTTCTTGCACCGTCTTGTTCTTTTGTGTCCAAGGACTGACACTCATTACCAGAAGCCGCTGCTTTGCATTTTGGTTCCAAATGGCATCATCCTCGACAGATACATAGCAACATCTCTGTTACATGTTGTCTGGGTCAGAGGTGATGGTTTTTCCACCTCTTCATACAGTGAAAGGCAGATAAACCTGGTGGCAGGCGTGTATTCATAGACATGCGGTTACCATAGTTACATTAATAAATATAATACATTTTACAACAGTTACAATTTAATAGGAGTGGGAATGTCTTTAAATATTTGGCTTCAGTGAACATTAAGTGATGCATAAGACCACACTTTAACTGTAAAGTTAAATATTTTGGTAATTGAGGAGAACCGTTAAACAAAGAGTGATTCTGGTCATCATAATAAATCAGAAATAACACGCTTATATTTCTATTTTAAGACAAAAGCCGTTTTAAACAAGATTCTCCCAATTCCACAGAAATAAGATGTCTTTCTTCCTTTCTTTCTTTAAATGAGTAAAGGTTAAATTGTCATTACTTTTGGTATTTTGTCTACCAATATATACATTTATTTGCTGCTTTCAAACTAAGAGTATTAAGTTTTTGGTTGTGATGTTTCTGTATCAAGCCAAGTAACCAAGTATTTGATTTGTTTCCAACTATAGCATTTCTATTCAGTTTTCTTTTATACAGTTAGTGAATTCACATCGTACAAGTAGATTAAAGTAAAGTTTGTAAAGATATCACAAAGTACCTTTTTTTTGAGAATACAAATAAAAATACACAGGAACAGGGCTTTTCTAGAGTTCATTTGATGCAAAATATTATTGATTTTGCATAAATGTGCTATGTGTACCATTGTCTTGATGTGAAATGACCAACATCAGAATATAAGATTTATATCATATCATATCATATCATATCATATCATATCATATCATATCATATCATATCATATCATATCATATCATACTGCTCTATTATTCTATTATAAATTGGACAGGGCTGATGGTTGGAAAAGTGTTCAGTCAGTGGAATGGTTAGCAGAAACAGATGTGACTGTAACTTTCATCATCTTGTAACCTCTCCAAAGGGATGTCAGACTCTGTTGTCGGGTTCTGACCCAGAGGCTGAAGACTGCTGATCTGAATCACCATGGAAACAGGAGTCAAAACGCATGGGTAAGAATTTTATTAATGCTGCAGTGTGAATGCCATTGAGAAGAAAATTACAGGTAAAACATATTCACTGCTGTCACATGCATTAAAAAGAGAAAAACACACTCTCAAAGCTTTCAGCAAAATCTCACCATGACTCGTCAACAACAACATAAATAAACATTTACAGCTGAATGAAGGAAATAAAGCTAAGAGACTCCCTTCCTGCGTGTCTTCCTTCATTGCATGTGTATGTGTGTATGTGTATGTGTGCACTATAAGCTTTTGTTGCAGGCTTAAATAGCACTGTTGCCACGGCAGCAATTAAGTGCCAATTATAGTCTGTATTCTCACTGAGACTGCAATAGCAAAAGATGAAGACAAGAGAGAAAATGACTGCACATTTTTCTATGTAATTAAGACAAAATCCACAAAACCGACATGTCAACCAGAACTTGGTCTAAAGGCTCTGACAGTGTAATCCCTACCCTTGCACATAAGGGTGTGAAGAACGGGCTTCATTCCACCATCAATAGCACAACAGATGGGGCATGCATGCTGAGCTCTGCAGGACCAAATTAAACATTAAAAGAACACATGAACCAATGATCACAGGGCAGAATTATCGCTGAACATCTCATAATAAACATCCAGCACTGATGAATGAATGCGATGGGCTTATCTCAGATCTGGGATCCCAGATGGCCAAATCCAAGAGTAAGAATTTTGTGATTCTACAAAAACAACCAAAACAGATGCTGTTAGTGGAATCAGTAGTCACAAATAATACAAGACCAATAAATAACTAACAAAATAATTTAAGGAAATGTTCTGTATCCATTTAAAAGCAAAGCCCGAGGAAAAAAAACGAAACATCATTCACACTGAACACATAACAATATGTAGAAAGTGTCCAAGAAAAACTGTTAATAACACAGAGCATTTTGCTGAGATTTTTAAATTATTAGAAAATTACGGTAAAACTAGTGTGTTGACCCATGGGCAACCATGGGTTCTAGGTCCTCTATGGTTCATTCCTTTACTTTCTTTACTTTCTTGGTAAATTCCACTAGCATTTTCAGTTGAATAACCTCTCAGCTGGCATGTCTGTTTCTGCACATGAAATTTGACACCATGGCAACGTGGCCGTATTGTTTATCTGTTGCTAGGTAATCCACTTCAATGATGATTCTATGACTCTGGGCAAAGCAACGTGATTGTAAGGCTATTGTAACCCAAAATCACTAATTTCTTCCAAAATATTGGTCCTATGAACTTGCCGTTTTTGCTAATCTCTTCCTTGACCAAAAATACATAAGTATGCCAAACTGCAGCCGCCAGCTCTTTCCGGAATTTGTGTGATGCCCAAGAAACACACACAAAGAGAGTCCACTTCCCTTTTATAATACAGAAGATATGTAGTGATTCCTTAAATCTATAAACAAATTCACCATAAACCACTGTTCATTTGCAAAATAGAGAAGTGAAGTCCTGATGTTGTGATGGACTAGCTTTTACAGATTAACTTTCCCTTCACAATTTTTTGCCATTGGTCTTAATGAAAAAAACAAAACAACAAATAAACAAACACAAAAATAGACTATTCATGCACTTAGATTGCTGAGATAATAGCATAATGACAAACACTATGAACTAAGAAAATACATGGTCCATGACTGGCTTTTTACTAATGGCTTATTTTTACATGAGGGTAGCGCTGGTTCCTTGATTAAAACAATTATGAAATGATTGTATGAACAACAGTGAGAACATGTGTGAGTGTGTACCAGCAGAAAGAAGGAATTTTAGTTTAGTGTATTAGGATATTAGTTACAGCAAAGCTACAGCTATATTTCCTGGGAACATATTTACATACAGCAAGGTATCGCCGAAAACATGAAAAATGAACCAAAATAGGCAACAAAATCAAACAAAACAAAGTACTATAGAAGGTAAATGCTCCTATTACTGATTTTAATTTAGAGATTTGTTGCACAGGCAATGTGTTCAGATCCCTTTCATTTATTTCCATAATGTCAAACCATATCAACTAGAGCTGAAATGTACATCCATACATCTGACAGTCAAGCCCAGTGTTCTCAAGGTGCATCATCTTCCCCAGCTTATCAAACAATCAATCTTCACCAGTCAAATGTTATAATATTCTATACTTCTCTACTGTTCTATATGAGATGCAACCTCACAGGAAAGAAAGATAAAAACGTGGTGAATCCTGTCAGCTGTGTGTCTTCACATCCTGCATACAACAGGAAAACCAGCACAAATGGAGCCACTGAGGTATGGATTTGCCATGGCAACAGCCCTGACCACTACTGGTGGTTAGGAGACTTTCCCTCTGTTTACATTAATTGCCATGGAAACAGCCTGTTTGTGAATATGTGCATGGACCGGGCATCAGTGTGTGCATGTGTGGAAATGTAATGGAGTTAAACACAGGGAACTAAATCTGCAAAAAACTAACAAAAAAAAATCCCCATGTTTTAAAGCTACACCTACCGATGTGGCATGTCTCACAGCACTTGGTAAAAGTTTGAACATGAACAACCCGCCTCCCTCCAAAGCCCCGCCCGCTTCCCCCTGCCTGAGCTCTGATGCTCCCCTCCTCTTACCTGATGTGCGCAGAGGTGGAGGCGGAGGTCTGGTCCGCCTTGGCGTGTGAGCGGTCCCCTCCCTCAATAATCAGACACATCATCATCCACCTGCCGCGGCCCCTGTTTCATCAGTAGACCCTGTATTTAAGGGTCTGGTCTTTGCAGCGCTGGGTCAGTGCCTTCACTGCACCTCATCACCTGGGCGATGAGGTGCCCAGGCGATGGGCGCTGTGAGCGTGCAGCCTCTGCAAATTTTCCATGGACATTGGAGGTTTCATAGTCCATCCATTTATCATCCAATATAATCCTACATTGTGTAACACCAAGTACATGTACCTGTATGAGTCCCGCTGGTCATAAAAGCTGACCTTTGTGTAGACCTGTCTGTGGAGTCCAGTACACCAGACTCCTGGACTTTTATCTCCATCCTTCATTCAGACTCTGACTGCTGCAGTAGGGGGTTTCTGTTTGTTCCCCTTGGTTGTTGTTTCTGTTAATATATCTGCTTTTTCCCTTCCACATGTGCATTTCAGTCCTATCCATACACATCCTTAGACAGGAGACAGCGGTCAGTGACAGGAGGAGCAGCGCGAGTGAAGCGTCAGATTCAGAGGTACCTTATCAGATGAGGGACGGTGGTAATGGATAATTGACAGGAAGCTCAGCCAGGCTCGGCCAATTATTTCATTCGGACCGAATAAATTGATTGGTCAGACTTTTATCAGAAATATGAGCAACATATAAGAATTAAACATTTTTGAGTTTCAATACCTGGTGGATTTCTTGTACATTTTAGTTTGACACACGCTTATTAGAAGCATTTGAAGATGACAAAAGAAAAGTGTAAAAATGCCACATCATACGGTACAGCTTTAAGGTGAGGCTTAGTGAATAGAGTCTGTACAAAGTGTAAGTTACAGAGAATGTTTATATTCCACTATTATTCTGAATAGGACAAGTGTCATGTAAACAGCATATTCTGTTTAGATATGAGTAAATGCTGAAGATTTTGAGGACAAGAGTAAATTACATATCATATTTGTGTGTTTTACCAGAGGTAGTGACACACAGGCCCTATTTACAGTCAACCAGACCGACATCATCTACGGTAAGAATGGATGCTCCACAGAAAAGACCATATTTCAAGTTTTCAGATATGTAAATTCTGTAAAGGCAACATTTATAAGAAGGTGTTTGAAGGAATAGAAGAAGGAGGCTGTATTCACACTGTGGAACATATGCCACCAGAGGAAAACTCCTATTATTAGCTGACCAGCCAACAGGCCATGAGCTACTGTGAAGGCACTGCTTTTATTGTTGTCTTTATCATCTTTGTCACCATCACTGTCGTCATAGTCATCATCATAGTCGTCGTCATAGTCGTCTTCCTTGTCGTCTTCATCGTCATCTTCGTCATCGACTTCTGTTTTGTCTGCTTCGTCATCTTCTGTGTTAGCAATTTGAGAGTCTCAGTTAACCATGTGGCTAATGATGTAAGTTCATTTTAAGACAAACTTGGAGAGCACTGTTAGTGTCACAATGCACAACAATGACAGTTAAACTAACCACACAAACTCCATTGTACAATATACACACCTATACACAAGTAAACCAAACCCAGAACTAACAGCCTCTGAAACCACAAGAGCTCCAGCTGTGACACAGAAATCAATGTAATTCAGTAGGAAAAGCTGAACATGAATGTTAACAGCAACCTTACTGTTACTTGTTGTTTATTTGTTCATTAATTACAGTTTGGCAGTATCTGATGTGTGCTTAGTATGTTTAGTTCAGAACTGAAAAACTCCTCAACAGCAGCAAACAAACCAGTAGCATCTGATCTGAAAAATGTTAGTTTTATTCCTCCAGACCAATCTGACATCAGATAATCAGTTACAGCTGAATTATAAGTCTAACATGTGCTCTGTGCATCACTGTGTTTTTTACAATGACACAATCTGGTCTGTTCTGCTAACTGATTCCATTCATATTCTTTGTACCATGTCAAGCAGAAAACACACATTTTCTCAGGGCAGAAATAAATTAATAAAACATAACGTGCTGCACACTTTTAATTCCCCTCAGGCAAATACAGTGTAAGATTCTGTTGAAAGTTACTGCCCTATAGCTTAGATTAGATTGTCTTTGTGTAAAACTTATTACATACATATTTATATTTGAAAGTACTCACATATTGTAACTGCACAAGGGTGTTTCAAGCAAACATATCACCCCAACAAAGGGGTCATGTCTCCATTTCATGCCATTTGACCTTGGAAAAGTAGGTCAAGGTCACCTATTTTCAATAGGCTTCTGCTCCATGCCAAGATGCATCCACAGTAGAAATTTAGTGCAGATACATCAATGCACTCTTCAGATAATGAGATTACATCATCGAACAGACAGACAGACAGACGACAAAATGATTACAATATCCTATCGGACATTTCTGACCAAGGGGTAAAAAACCAGTGAAAAAGTAAGCAGAGCTTACTAATACCCCTGCCTGGTCGCACAACACATTGCCCTAACATGTTACCCTGCCTACTCAGGGATTCATTTTGAGTCTTGACTTCAAATGTTTTTGAAAACTTTTCAAAAATGTATAACAAAATAAAAATTTAAAAATTGAGATAATGGCACATGTGGATAATGGAACATGTGTCAAATGTGAAAAGTATAGTATATAAGTATAGTGTGTGAGAAATTGTTTGGACAAATTTTCTAAGTTGAAATTTTCAAATATTTGTAAAAAAAATCCAAAATTGAAATGAAACGGAAGGATGGATGGACTGATGGAATTCCTGGTATATTTATATACTCCCACCCATCCAGAGGGCTGGGAGTATAATTAGAAGTGTTGACACTGACAGAACATAAAACATCCAGGCAGAAGTGGAAGTTAATTACCATGGTACCAAATACCTTAACTGTGAAATGTAATACATTGATAATTTAATATTTTGGTTGATAACAAATAACAGCATTTTTTTGTGCCAATAACTATTATTTCATGCTACATATCAACCGTGCAGAAACATTTTCTCAACATTTGCAGCTTTTCTTGGAGAATATTTGAAATATTTTGCATCTCTTAAAGATGCAACACTGAAAATGTCTGTAATTTTGAAGCAAAAGCAGCAAAGCCTCCATTTAAAGCAGTGGCACAGACAGGGCTCTTTTGTTGCCAGAGTAGTGGGTGACTCAGCAGTTTGTCTCCTTTGACCTTGGAGATTCCCTCCACCACCTACACACACACACACACACACACACACGCACGCACACACAATAGTATCAAATGCGGCAAATAGGTGCAAAGCTGACTGCAGTGACAGCACACACACTGTCAGCTTGGCACAGGGGACTCCCTGTCAGCACATCAGAAAAGGAAAGTCAATTAGCCAAACAGTTATCAAATAGCTGCAAATAGGACAAATAGTTCATTCTCAAGTACAATAAAACTATTGAGCAAAACTTAACAACTTCATTAAAGAGTCCTTTTAAATATGTTACTACTGTAATAATCTGTAATTATTTGAAAAATCACAGATTGTAGGAACAACACACAGCATCTCAATAACCTGGAGATCTTATCTACCATATGCATATATTCTGTGAGTAAACATCAGTCTGTTTGCTTGAGACATCAGTTCAGAGGCATAGAGCAGGAGGCTGACAAATCCTGATTTCCCTCTGAGCCAGTGTAGAAAAAGACAGAAACTAACTTTCAGGTTACAAACCAAATATGAACAGATTGTCCATTGAAAGCTTTATTGAGACTGTTATTAAATCAGTAAGCTCAATACAACAACCACAGCAAGAGTTAGACATGTGATTAGTAATTAAGAGTCAATTCCATGATGAGGACGTGTTTTATGTCCTGTCCACACTAACATGGAACAGAAATGTACTTACTCTGTCTTGTTAAAAGTTTTACCTACACAATCATCACTTTACAAAATATTTCTGTCCACAAGACAATGCAAAACTGACTAAAAACCACTCAGTTGTTTGTGGTCAGCATTAAACTGTGGACACTGGAAGTGTGGATAATACTGAAAGTAGCAGAATACAGAGCAGTGGTTCCCAACCTTTGTTGTCTCCTGACCCCATTTTAACATCACAAATTTCTGTCAACCCCAGACATTCAAAACTGAGATTTTTTTTTGCTAAAATTAATTTGTTTTTGATTCTGTAATAGTTTGCTATACTATGTTGCAAATAAATGTTAATTTTAGATGACATTTAGTCTATATAATGTGTATTATTATGGACAGAGGCAGAAAAGCCAGGTGTAGATTACTGCACAAAGTGAGAATTTTATTTTCCTTGGTCAGGATATGTAGTCAGTCCAGCTTGGATTTACAAGGCTGACAATTAATACTGAACAAACAATAACTCAAATTATGAATTATGAAAGAGCTGCAGCATCTGAAACTGACCACAATGAACATTTGAAAGATAAACAGTACCACAGTGCTTCAGTTTCAGCTTCAGAGTTTGTCATGTCTTTTATGGATTGGGATTGTCTCTCTCAACTCACCATATATTTTTTATTAGTAAGTTTTTTTTTTTTTTTTTTTTTATCAATTACTAGAAATTTCAGGCAACCCCATTTGAATTCCAGGCAACCCCACGTGGGGTCCCGACCTCAAGGTTGAAAAACACTGATATAGAGGCTGTAATCTGTGATAAAAGTGAGCAGCAACAAGTTATTAAAGAATCTTAAGTGTTGATTCAAAAAGTCAAAGTGTATTCTTGACCTTATGTGGATTTGGCCACCTACTGTTAACTGTCACTGTTACCTACTATAAGACATACACTGATTTATACACCTGGATTTGATGCTTCAGATCATCATTATTCAAAACAATAATACACATACACAGAACTGGGTGTGACAAATGAGTTTTACTTTAGATAGTGTTTTTAAAATTCTTAGTTTTGTGATCTAAAACGCCCTTTTACATATGGATGAGAGGTCCAAATGTAGAAAAAAACCCCAACTGTTTAGCAAAATATTAACAATAATGTGGTTTGGGCATTAGATGATTGAGATCTTAACTGCCTCGGTGATGTTGGTTATATGAACACACCTCACTCAAACATTTAAAGGTGACCTGTAATGTTGTGTGGCTGTAGATTACTTTTGGCATCTCCACAGTTTGACAAGTTACTGACTCATGCACAAACATGTTCACACGTTACGTATCTGCTGAAACTATTTATTCGTTTTCCACACAGGCACATTGGTGTTTCACTCACATACATGAAAAAAAAAACAACCCAAATGACACACCCAAATACACTCACACACTAGGAAACAGGTGTTAACAAGACTGTATCACAGCAAACAGTTAGTCACTGAGCTTTATCTTGGCTCTGCTCAATAGATAACACCTGCATGTAATCACTCTCACATCACAATAGCATGATTAAAGCACACAGAGACATAAAAAGGGAGTAAACAGTAGCAGAAGGTTGCTCATGACGCGGCAGGCTGGCAGGTTGCACCAGGCAGCCAAGCACACCTGCTTCTTAGAAAGATCTGTAGGCCAGACAGTCAGACACATGCCTAAAATATGAATGTAGCATCACTAATGAACAGGGTTGAATGAAATGACGTACAATGATGTCAGCCAATGTATGAGTCACTTTAAGACTAAACCAGGTACAAGTATCCCTCTGTTGCTTCATTTTCATTTAATGTATGTCCAAAGTGTGATCAAAGTCCAGCTCAGGATATTAATACATGATAAAATAAGTAAGTATTGTAGCTTTGATTACAAGGGCTGGCATATTTCACAACTTTCATGGTTGAGTGTGCAGCATTGTGTTCTGCTCAAGGACGACTTGAGTGTGTTGTAACTGGGCCAAGCTGAGCCAGATAAACATGCACACACATATACGCAGTATTACACACACACTGCTCTAGGTACAGTAGTGGGACTCAGTGAAAGTAGGTCTGCTGTTATAACATAGGAAAAAGCCTCCAAGGTGAAGATGTGTGTGTGTGTCACTCTGTGAAGTCTAATGCTTTCCCGAGCAGAAAGGGTGTGTCTTTACGGGACGGTGATGTGTGTTGCATACACATTTTGAAGCAAAAACTTAATTAACATAAGCACGACTTTAGATTGTGTGTGTGTGTGTGTGTGTGTGTGTGTGTGCGTGCGTGTGTTTGCCTCTTTTTGGTACTGTATTTTGTGACAAGGTCTATGTGTGTATCATACTTTATATATATATATATATATATATGAGAGCATTTCCAGTCTGCCCTAAATTACCTGTCCAGAAGACAGAGTGTGTGCTGGCCAACAGTGGAGCTGCTGTGGCGCTGCTTCCATTAACGGCAGCGATCACTCACAATCTGATGGGCAACAGCTAGCTGTTACCAAGACAACCTTCTGTATGCCTGCCAAATATTATTTGGGTACGAATTGTAACGCTATAACTAATCTCTGCAATCTGACTACTATAAAATGACCATGGCAAGGCTAGGAGGAGATATTACAAAAAAGACCTACACTGTACTATAATGTACATTATTAAGTTAAGAATCAATCCCACAGTAAGATGCTGCCTCTATAAAGACATTTAACTCAAATACTTAACTATATAATACTATGCTCTGCATTTCTGTAACCATCCAAAAAGTCCACCTAACACAGAATTAGAATAAATCAAGCATGCCATTCACACAACAACCATAAAAGTCTTGGAAAAAGTCAGACTACAAGTAATTCTTTTCATTAAAAAAATGTAATCTTGTAATAATTTTGGCAATGTTATTTCAAAGATCATATCCAGCCCTGAATGTTACTGTGATTATGTCTTAAAATGACGCACGTACATTGGGAAAAGAGAAGAAGAGATTAATCACAGTGCCTTTTAGGGCTCTTTCTAAAATGTCAGCGCTTTAAACTATCAAATGTGCCAGAGTAAAATTAGGCTTTGAGAAACTAGAATCACCATCTTGCAGTCATATGTCTCCTATAACCAGTCAAGTTACAGCGAGTTGCAAAGGAGCTACAAATGAAAAATGAACACACACATCTGATACAGCAGCACAGATCGACACCATGACCACAGTTTTAAAGTACTTAACTGAATATTACTGTCAACAGTTTAGTATGTACTGTACCTATCGATCAAATGTTAAATACGGTCCCAATCTCCCCCACTGTGATGGGAAAGCAAAGTTGATTTGTGACATTTTGAATATTATAAAAATGCATAATTTCATCATTTTATCCTTCATCATTTTTAATCATATATTCTTGATTATGGTCCAAAATGTGTTCTGAGAGCTCACATGGACATTTGACCTTTGACCTGTGATAACCAAGTCAGGTCATCCTTAAGACCAAGTAGAAATTTGGGCCAAATCTGAAGGAACTCCCTAAAGCTATTCACAACAAACTGACAGATTCCAAAACCAAAGCCATTATGCCTGTTACCAGCACAGCTACATTAATAAATATATTATATGTCATTATGCATAATCATCACTTCTGACACTTTGCCAGTGTATGGTGCTGTATTTACCTGCACAGACCCTGTTCTCTGACTGCATTTTCTATTTTTCCTCTTCTTTTGCTGTGTTTGGGATGTTTCTGGGAGTCCACCTTCAGGCAATGAGCTTGTATCTCCAGCCAATAACATCATCATCAGTGTGGGTGGATGGATGGAACAATATAAAAGTGAAGCAAATTCAGTAAAAATGACTACTCTTCTCATTTACTGTTTCAGCTGTATACTGACACTATAAAGTCCTGTAGAGTTGTGTGAAGGTGTGGGTTTTTAAAATGTAACCACTCTGACAGCCTCTGCAAATAACATTATACAGTCGTGGAAAAAATGATTAGAGCATCAAAAGTCATCAAAAACAATGGTTATGCAATCAAGTACTAACTCCTGTGTGTCTCATGAGACTAAAACAGACAGAAAAGAAAACATGGAATGCCTAAAAGCACTGTTTTTGTCAGTACAATGCCATAGATATTGATGGAAGAACTAAAGTGATTTTGGTTATTATCAAGAAAACATGGAAAATGGTTAGATATTAGCTCTGAAATTAAACTCTGATGAGCTATTTTTGTTATTATCATTATATTAGTCCATTCAAATGTACCTTTAGTTGTACCAGGCATTAAAATGAACAAGAAATTGAAGAAAACAGGGATGGTCTAATAATTTTTTCTGCGACTGTATGTTTCTTTTTCACCACTGTATTTCTTACTATGGTGTTTGCTCTCAATATTCAGTGTACTGACTACTCCAAAACACCACCACGAAGGAAAAAGGAAAATAACTAACAGCTTCAGCACAAAAATGGACAGAAGTTAATGATTAAAAGTGACCACTGATCATTTCTCTACAAGTTGGTTCATCACTTTTATGTGAAATGGTCAAAGCATCAGCTGATTTGTCGGCCATCGATTCAGAACAGATGGATTAGACATCTGGCAATGGCAGGAAAACCACTACAATGTCAAAATGAAGGGAAAGAGTTTTACTAATTTTGACACACCCTGTTCTTTATCAATACATAAGTTGATGTTAATTCATATTTGTGTGTACTTGGTAAGCTTAAATGTTATGTAATCATGTACTCAGGATGGCTTCGTACAATATTTAGTGCAACTAAGATAGTCGTCAGTAACGGATTAAAGAAAAAGTCATGCAAAGTTCACAGTTACCTATAATTTATAACGATGTTGTATTAGGTACTTTAAAGTAGATATAAATATCTTCACTTTCTGTAATTTTTATAATCCAGTTCCAAGTAAAACCATTTAAATTAAAAAAATATATAAAAAATACTAATTTCTTGGTAATAGATCAAATGCCTAAAATCTCCAGGCCCCGAACTTTACATGCTATAAAAATTACTTTTCAGAAAAGGTAGCATAAAAATCTCAACATAGTATGTGGGATACACATAATAAAAAGTAAAATATGGAAAAAAGAACTTCATATATAACATTTTTCAAATTTTTACAACATTAAAAAAAGAGAAAATTGCAATTCCCAGATGTGCTTTCACTGAGCAGATATGCCCATCTTCATATGGCTGTAACTTTTTTGTCAACAGGAATTTTTCAAAACCAAAAACAGATCCAAAAACTAGACAAAATTTGCTA
Organism: Sphaeramia orbicularis; assembly: GCF_902148855.1. Taxonomy (NCBI): domain Eukaryota; kingdom Metazoa; phylum Chordata; class Actinopteri; order Kurtiformes; family Apogonidae; genus Sphaeramia; species Sphaeramia orbicularis. The sequence continues at coordinate 25,449,926 of NC_043968.1, read as the reverse complement.
AAAAATGAGCTATAATAGGGTATTGGGGGACAATTTAAATTTTCTACCATGCATGTATACCTCCCCTTGACCAGGCCCACCAGGATCTTCAAATAGTGGCAACCATGTATTTAGTTTTACTCTGACAATTGATGAATGGAAGTCTATTTTCTTCTGCAGTAAATAATGACATATATTTCACATGATTATGATTAATGACAGTGATTCTATGTGAATCCATGACAGTGACAAGTTCAAGACAATGCATTTGCCCTTTCCTAATAAAGAACATCAATCATATATTAATAACATGAGCCTAAGCTACAAATAAGAAAATAAAGCAACCAATTCCCCTCACAATTTAAACTGTAAATCTAACCTGAAATGCCGTTAAAGTATTAGACCGATAAGTGGCATCGATAAAAGTCAGAGTATCGATAAAACCTTAATGGTACTCATCCCTAATAGTATCTAAAATAACGAATAGATAATCGCCAGTAAACAACCCTCTTTTCCTTCTTTTGCAGAGTGTCCTCATGTAAGTCAGCAAAGAATCACAGCCTGTTCTCTCCTTTTATTGTGGTCTCAAAGGAGATGAGGAAGGAGGGGAAAAAAAATGTTCCTACGGAGGATGAAGCCTCACAAAGAAGAAAAAGAAGAAAAAGAAAAGAAGGGCAAAAACTCAGACAAAAAAAATGATCATTTTTAATATACTGATCCTAAACTGCTTCCCTCATTTTTCTCTTGGACATTTTTGCCTTGCACTTTTTTCCTAATGTAAGAAGAGCTGCTGTCCTCTACTCTTTATTATTTATTCTGTATTAATACAATCATCATCATCATGACCATGCACTTATTAGCCATGATTCTGCATTTAATTATGATGACACATGAGGTTAGATTTAAAGGAAAATTGTCTAAATCACTCTCTGACCCAAAACAGGAAGTGGGTGCAGTTCCTTCTATGCAAAGAGGATAGAAGGAGTAAAAATCTGGACACACACACAAAAAAAAAATCACTTCCAACATATTTGTCCTTTAGCAGTGGAAGAGGAAATCCCTGGGGAACCCTGAGGCCAGCTCCTTAGGCTTTTATGTGCTTCTTCTCCCCCACCCCCTTTGCCTTTCATTACAATTTCTTATTCCCTCTCTGTTATCTGTCCTCCTTCTTCCTTTCCCCTGTTGTCCTCCTCCTAATATTTTGTTATAGTTTGCAGTGGCTCTGTTAGAAGTAGCAGAGCCTCAAGGGGAAATATGCTAAGCAGCTTTCTGATTTGTTCTTGTGTTCAGCTAGACACTGCCTCTCCAAAAAAATCTCTCAGCAGGTATCACAAATTACTGCTGAAGTCTTAGTGTAAAAAAGTATGCACAGCTTACTTATACCCCCCCACCCATTCGCACAACACTTTGCCCCTCCTGCTCACTGATACCCTGCCTACCCAGGGATTAATTAGTCTTAACATTCAATCTTTTAAAAAGTTTTCAAAAAAATAATCGTGTGAATAGTGTCCAAGAAATCACATGGACAAATTCTCTAAGTTGAAATTCTCCAAAAAAAATAAAAAAAAACTAGAAGCACTCGGAGAGCACAGACCTCCGCCAAGGCTGATCAGTGGGCCCCCCCGTGGGCCCCCCACCCCCGATCACCCCCAAAAGTTAATCATTTCTTCCTTATCCCATTTCCAACAAACCCTGAAAATTTCATCAAAATCTGTCCATAACTTTTTGAGTTATGTTGCACACTAACGGACAGACAAACAAACAAACAGACAGACAGACAGACAGACAGACAAACAAACCCTGGCAAAAACATAACCTCCTTGGCGGAGGTAAAAATCCAAAAATTTAAATTCAGCATCCTAACTGTAGACTGCATTTCTGGTGGTGAAGCACATGTGTGTGAAATTTGAAAAGAATTGGGTGAACATTGTCGGAGAAATGGGATGGACAAAAAATCTCAGACAGACAGACGGATGGATAAAAAGTACTGACCCTGCACATGTTCATCTCTCTCCTCTCCTCTTTCACTGAGTGATTTAACCAAATGTTAAACCTTTCAGTTTAATTCTCAAATTAGTGAAATGTGTTCTCTGGACATAATACCATTTCATGTATGTACATTTTGAAATATTTGTACCACAACTTAGAACACTAATATTTCTGTGCTCCAGTATGAGGTTCTTCACCAATTTTTCATCAAACCTGTAAAACCCGAGTGATGGCCTAAGTATCACGAATCTGTTAGTCTTTCTGTGATTACTCACCTGAATCACTTCCCTCATGGTGAATAACTTTGAAGTGTACTCCACCACAAACAATCTATTTGTTTACTTACCAAACTGAAACTCAGGCTTTTTTAAAATTCCACACAGCCACAGTAGCAAGAGGCAATGAAGCTGTTTCTATGTTTGTTGCTACTGCGGCCATAATGCAACTGCGTGGAATTCTGAAAAAACCCAAGTGACAGTTTCAAGGTTCGAAGTTGTTTGCCGTGAGGGCAGCGATTCAGGTGTGTAATCACGGAAAGACTAATAGATTCGTGATACTTACGCTATCACTTGGGTTTTACAGATTTGATGAAAAATTGGTGACAAACATCATACGGAGCTTTAAACAAAACAATACAGGGTGGGGAAGCAAAATTTACAATATTTTGAGGCAGGGATTGAAAGACAGTGTATGACCAATTAGTTTATTGAAAGTCATGAGAATTTATTTGCCACAAGAAAATTTACATAATAGAAAATGTTTTTATTCTATGTGTCCTCCTTCTTTCTCAATAACTGCCTTCACACGCTTCCTGAAACTTGCGCAAGTGTTCCTCACATATTCGGGTGACAACTTCTCCCATTCTTCTTTAATAGTATCTTCCAGACTTTCTCGTAATAGTTTTGCTCATAGTCATTCTCTTCTTTCCATTATAAACAGTCTTTATGGACACTCCAACTATTTTTGAAATCTCCTTTGGTGTGACGAGTGCATTCAGCAAATCACACACTCTTTGACGTTTGCTTTCCTGATTACTCATATGGGCAAAAGTTTCTGAAAAGGTATGGATAATAGTGTTAGGTATGATAATGACATCAATATATGTTTGGTTTCAAAACAATTGACGTCGTGCCTGCTGAGAAAAAACAACTAAATGTTCATTGTAAATTTTGCTTCCCCACCCTGTAAACAATATTTATCACTCCTCTACTTTATAAAAAAGATATTTTTATGACAAACACTGCTGACTCAGTGTGTTAGACTGAAAGATCTCAACTAGACCGACACTGAATGGTTTACCCTTTTGCACAGACACTTTTGGTAATCCCCTGACTTCCTTCTAACACCGTCAGCAAGTTTGCATTTACAGTTTTGTATGAAATGCCCTTCAACTATTTAACGGCTTGCCAGGAAATGTAGTTTGTATGTATGTTTCCCTCATGCAGAATGGACAGTAATCTCTACAACCATCCCCTGACTACTCATCATACACAGGAACATGAATGTTTCAGCTGGTCTGAGATTTCCACAGCACTTTCCAGTGCTCACAGTTAGGCTAGTTTCTACTAAAAGCAGAGCTGTAACAAATTTATTTAAGCACAGATTATCCCATACTGTCCTCTGTTGGCCTCTAATGATGTTTTGAGAGGTCAATACCCTGCAGAAAGACAGTTAACAACACTGGTCATGTTCCCCGAGTCTGCTGACCTCCAGCTCCCTGTTGTCCTTGATCGGCCAGTTATGGTCATCCTACCAACTGCTAACTTCATCATAACAAGCAACATTTGTGTCCCAGCAGGCTGTGGCCCTGATTTCCCCCTGGAACAGCAGATGTTGTTGTCGAGACCCTTCAGGATTGCGCAACAGGACTGAAACCAAATCCTCCAGTCAGGAGAAACAAGCTGAAGCGTTACCATCGAGTGTCCCATTTCGTCGGCTGCAGCCACACACACCTGCTTTTATTTAGTCTCTCCATGCAAGCTTCATGCACTACATCTGTGTCTGCAGAAAAGAGACAATGGGACGTGTCTAACGTCATCATCTGCTTTTTTTGTCATTTAATAGGTCATGCGAAATGAGGAACTATCACCTGTTTCTAAATGGTTTCAGATGAATAAACACTCTCAATACCCCAAATTCCAATTTTATGATATTCTGTAATAAAAATAAGAAATATAACAACGAAAACAATTAAATATTCATCGACAACTTTGAAATAACACAGGTTTCTTGTAAAACATTTGTAGGTGTTATTGTAGATGAGTTGGAAATACCATATTGATCTTGTCTGTAAATAGACCATGAAGTCAATAGACATTCTGAGCAGAGCCCGTTCATTGATAAACAATTTCTGTTTCTTGACCTTTTATCATATCTTAATTTATTCTTATATTATTTATTGCATACTGTTTGGGCTTCTACCTGCCCCACTTATCACAATAAGATATAACTAATCCAAAAGACATTTTTAAGAATGATCAGCTTTTCTACAAGATATGACTCATCTGCTCCTCTCTTCAAAAAATTCAAACTTCTCTCCATTTTTGACGTGAATGTTTACCAGACCTTTGTCTTCATGTACAAATATGTGTACTTAACTCATGACTCATTTATAGTGTTCTCTGTTATTCACAATTATCCTACACGATACTCTAGCAAATTTTATCTTCCGTACGGGCGGACTTCTGTCAGTCAGTAGGCTATTCTCTAAAATATCGTGGACCACATCTTTGGAATAACCTACGTCCTGAACTTCAATCAACATCTTCTTTATCATTATTTTAAAAGCATTTGAAAAGGACTGTAATTTATGAAAAACTGTAATGTTTTACATCATTTGATTTTTTCCTTTGTATTATTATTAATTATATTGAATTTTTATTCTTTCTTTCTTTTTCGTGTGTTGTTTATTTTTGAGGAGGTATTTATATAAGCCTTTTTGGCTTCTATCCTCTCCTGCACAATGGTGTTATTTGCATGAAAAAAATGTTCTTGTTGTTTGTGATGTGCAAATAAATAAATAAAATAAAATGAGGAAGCAGCATTTTGTCTCTCTTTCATAGATGACAATGAAAGAGTCACAGTGGGACATCAGGGCAACTAGTCCTGGACTAACAGAGGACGTTTAAAGTCCTTTTGATGCATAATGTCAAGCTTTTTATTTTTATTTACTCACAGTACGACATGGGTGAGTGCTGTAACTTGGAAAATCTTCGAAACTGCCACAAGAAAAAGAGTATTTTCCAATGCATCATAAATCTTTGCTTTAACTCAGTCAACTTTATTATGAACATAACAGGAAACATATCAGTGTCCATATAACTGTCAGGCAGGACCATGTGTGTCACAGCAGCATGGAGACAACAGGCTTTCAACCCAGGGCCATTATAAGCTGGATGTGGTCGCAGAGAGGCTTAAAATAGAGCGCTGATCCGATAATGGACTAAAGTTTATGATCATTAATACTCATAGGTCTGAACACACACGTGTCAATGTGTGCAGAGATATGGATAGCACCCCTCCCTCTCGCCACATGCTTCATTACATTACATGACAAGGAAAGTCCCGACAGCTGGCACATGCAAATGGGTTTTTTTTTTTTGTACGATGAATTAAAAAAAAAGATGTTTCCCCTCAGTTGCTTTTAAATGCTCTGTGTTTATGTGCTTATGTGAAGGTGAGGTATGTGTGTCCTTAATGTAGCTCAAACTAACACCGTGACACCAAGATTAGATCCGCACTTTCAGTGTTAATCTGTCTAGAAATCTTCAGCTGATTAATACCTACAAGACAGACAAAAGAATCAGTGTCATGAGCAAGGGTGTCAATAACAGCTGCAGCGACAGCAACACAAATATGATACCACTCAAACAGAAATCAACCTTTTGGAAAATGTGAAAATAACCACAAAAAAACAAGTCAGACCATCGACTAGCACAAAAATATTTCAAGGTAAAACACGTCAAAGAAACAAAAAGAAACAGGTTGTGTAAACATCTGTCTAAACTAAAACACCAGCTTTCTTTCTGACCTAAGTCCATTTTTCATCTATGGCAACAACCATCTAGTTCTAGTTTTCATCTGCTAAAGACTGTTCATAAAAATTCACTTTCATTTTTACCTCCATATAAACTACTGCTCCTGCATCAATTTTTGACTTTCAAACAATTTGAAGTAGTAAACTGAAATCAAGGTACACTTACTAGCATCTTACTGTTTCCTTTGTTGTCATGGAGACGGCTGTCAGCTGTCTCCATGTGATGATGACCTCTCGGGTCATATGATGAAAACTGAGCTTTGGCGTTCACAATATTCCAAATTGGCAGCAACATAAACAGAACAACATCAACACTTAACTTTAAAAGAAAGTACAGCCATGAAAACAAAATAATATATAAATTGGTGACATGTTGTTATTACCAAAAACAACAAAATACAATATGTCCAACTCTAATTCCAATGTAATCTCTGAGACGGTTTCAGCTACATGACATTATACATCAAACAATAAACTGATCAGGGATATGACAACAGATGAAAAGCTGACAAAAACTAGTGAACAGACCCAATGGGTAGAACCATATATACTATGCTATGGCTGACAGTGTTACTTGCACACAGACATACAAGTATCGTGAAAGACGTGGGCTTGAGGTCCACTGATGAAGGCGCTTTTGTTACAGCAAACAATCTCCTTTTGTTCTATTAATAGGTTGATATTTATAACTGGGATAAAAGTAGAGAAACTTCAAAATCTACACTATATCCATGGTGACACTACTCTAGGTAAGGAAAGGACAGCTTGTTCAACATACAGGGAGGTGTGTGACAGAGACATAAAGGTGGGGGGGCTCTGCAGTCCCAGAAACAGTGCAGAGAACAGTGCCAGCAGCAGGGAAGTAGAGCATCAATTAAGGGCAGCGTGCCCTAGATGGCACCGTGACGTTCCCACAATGCATCACCATCACCGCTACCACTTTACTTTCTGTCTCTATCTGACTCACAAGGACCACAGACGCAGCAATTTGGAAAGACCTTCCACTGAGTGCTTATTGTCCCTGACCTCTTACACTTAACCCAGAGCCTTAAACAAAGATTTCATCAACACCGTAGTCCACACTTCACTGAGGACCAGGGGCTAAAAGGCACATATAAATACACTTTTGGTCCTCTTTGGCCCACTGCCTTTTTCTGTTTTGATGTTCTTTTGCCATTGTTCTCACTGTGTTCTCCCCCACTGAGAGCTGAAGCATACCTGAGACTCACACACACTGATCTGAACAAACACACCCACGCTCACACAAAAAGCACACTCCTGTCTATATTGAATTATTGAGTAGTGAGCAACAGGGACACACACAGCAGAAACATCAGGGGAGGGTAATAAGACACTGAGGAGAACCTCACACACGCGTACGCACGCCCATACACACACCTTCCACCATAAACTAATACCGGTAAGATTAATCCAGTGGCCACTAAACAGTATGCCACACATTGAGGAGAGGCATTAAAGGAACAAAAGAAGTGCGTAAGTACACACCGACTCTCGTCAGTGTGGGGAAGGTAGTGTGACCAGACAAAGCAAGAGGGGTCAGACAACCTGTCAGCCATTCTGACATCACTTCCTATCGCTACAGATACGACTCAGAAAACCTGACGCAGGGCACATTCAGCAAGGCAGCAACACTCAGCTCAGCCAGAACACTGCTTTCCCACATGTGCCACTGCATCTGAAGACACCACTGTTACCAGAGAAATCAACTATAGGCCTCTGGGAATTCAGAATATGTTAGTTTATGAAATCACAAAATTGCTGCTTTTATTCTTCATCCGCTATCATCTGTTTCTTATTCCACCACCCCATCACACACACACACACACACACACACACAAACACACACACACACACTCTCCTCCTTGGCCTTTTTCTGCTGATGCATCAGGTTCAAAGATCTGCAAGCAGCTTTGGTTAATGTGTGGCTACAACATGGCCGACTCAGATCGCAGAGTCCTGTACTAGTGTGCGCACTAAAAGCATCTCAGCCCAAAATTCAGGTGTTTTCAAAAGAACAAACTCATCTAACCAGCCCTCCATCTTCCCCATTACACCATGTGAGTGAACTTTCTTCCTGTCATGGGGAGTTTTCCTAATCCAAATACAGTTAATCCCAATCTGGACGTGACCCCTCCAGGCTGCCGTCCAGCCAGACACAACTCAGTCCTCACAGCGGGGAAACAACAGACGCTACACTGGGACCGGCTGTCGGAGCTTTAGGAGGCATTTGCTGCTGACCTGTATACTGTTACTGTTAAATGAATGAAGCAGAGAGGGAAAAAGAACAGCAGGAAAAAGAAGAAAAGCAAATAGGTGGAGGTAAATGAGAAAAGAAGGGATATCCTTACATGTGTATGGATATTAACATAAAAAGTCTTCTAAGAGGAGTAACTAAAACAGTGAATCTGCTGCTGCTGCTGCTGCTGAGAGACTGAAATTCCTGCGGTCTGGTAAAGCCCTGCTGTCATCAACATGAAAATCCCCTGCAGGAATATTACAGAATGTGCTAAAGAAGGCAAACCATTATAACACTATGATCTCACCAGTAAATCCAACATAAACAAAGAATAATATAAAAAAAAAAAAAAAATACTATGAGGACTTACTGACCCCTCTGTTTATCATAAAATATTCCCAATACAGTAACAACTAATGCAAGGAGTTTGTATGAATAGTACACATAAGCTCTTTAACGTTACTAATTCAGTGATGCAAGCAATATTTACATCCCCTGTCCATATCAGTATGTTAAATTACAGTGTAGGTATGTCTTGTTAATGAAAATGCCCGGTCTTCAACAGCTGATTGGCACAGATGTACACACTGAGCTGTAAGTGGTTATTAAAGCACAAGTGCAATGACATGTAACAGTAATATTAAAGGAAGGCATGAAGGGTCTGTATTAAAGCAACACACACTACATGGAGACATTACAGTTAAACAGAGCTGCCTATTATTATAGTAATCCCACAACAGAGAAGAGACATGAGGCAGTGATGTGATTACAACCCCCTGCTGCAAACACAAACATCCAACAAGTCTCAGCATGAATATTACAGGAATACAACTGAGTATTGACAACAGATGAAAAGAATATCATCACATCAGTATAACAAGGCAGCAAAGAGCCAAAAGGTCAGAAAAAAAAAAGAAAAAAAAAAAAAAACTCAATATGCAACCCAGGATCCACGAGGGAATATGAATAAAATATCACAGAGAAGTTAGTTCAAGCAGATAATACTCACGTGCCCAAGACTTCTTTAAAATCAAAGATCTTCTTGATATCATCGACTTGTTTTTTCCATGTCTCCCCTCTGCCGGTGTCTCCGTTCTCCCGAGCCATGGCGCTGCTTTACCGGCCCGAGTCCGTCCGACACTGGGCTGCGGGAGGAGGGATGCGGGAAGGGGAGGAAAAAAAAAATAAAAAATAAAAGGGGAAACAGAGGAGTGGAGATAAACACTGCAGACACTGAAGCCGAGCTGAGAGTGACAGACGGGCTGACGGGAGTCCTGCTGCTCTGAGCTGGGCTGCGGCAGGACCATGTGAGTCCTCCTCCTGCAGGTTACTGTGTCCCTGCTGTCTCCCTCCTCCTCCTCTTCTTCACTCCCTCCTCTCCCTCCTCTCCCTCCTCCCCCTCCTCCCCACGGGTGTTTGGACAATAGCAGCCGTAGATGCGCAAATACACTATACAGCTTCCGGTTAGTGACTTTCACAATAATAATAATAATAATAATAATAATAATAATAATAATAATAATAATAATACTAACAACAACAACAATAATAATAATAATAATAATAATAATAATAATAATAATAATAATAATAATAATAATAATAATAACCCTCCGGTATCCGGGTGCACATTTTAGGCACATTTTGCACTTCATTAAAAAAAAAATTCATATTATTTTTCACAATTTAAATAAGGTTAGAATTTAAAACTTGCTCATTTTTGCATGATCTTTGAAATTCTGGCCACCAACTAAAATTTGCACATTGTAAACAAAAGAAAATTACAAGACTAGCATCTGTCTCCCAAGTGTGCCAAAAACGCACTATTTCTTCCATTTGATATTTACGATTAGGGCTGACCTTGATTTACAAAAAATAAAATCAAATTAGAGCAGAAAAATAAATCAATATATAATATTTAATAGTTTGATTTATAGGTGTGCCTTTTTGGCACACTTGGTGACAGATGCTTGTATTTTTGAACATTTGACCTGGCACCAAAAATAATCATGCAAATTAACTAATGTTGGAGTTAATCTTTGACATATGCCAGGCTGCAAAAATCAAATAATATGTGATCCACTTTTTATGTAGTATATTGAACTTTTTTGTTTGTTTGTTTGTTTTTTTGCATCCAAAAAAATGGTTTGTTTACATTACAAACATGGCATTTAAAGGGTTAAAAAATGTGACAGTTATTGAGTATTTGGTATTTTTATTTACGGCTCAAACTGTATGAAAATTGTTTTTGACATTATTCCACAAGTGTGCAAAAAAGGCACACTTGGTGCTCAGTAAGGGCCTTGCTGGACGGGATACCAGAGGGATAATAATAATAATAATAATAATAATAATAATAATAATAATAATAATAATAATAATAATAATAATAATGGGTTACAAAAAAATGTTTTTTGCAAGTTGTCTAGGTTTTTTCAACTGAATTAGGACTATTTTGCACCGCTAAATCCAAAAATGACATCTGTTTTTTTCAATCAGGTCAGGGTTTTTTTTGCTAATATGATTTTGAAAAATTTGATCTTCTCACAAAATTGATTACATTTAATTACATTAACACCAAAATAAGATTAGTAAGCATACTTTATGAAACTTGTGACTTGATTCCTGTTAGGTACAATGGTGTATTCACCGCAGATGTAGCAGAATACGTCAGGCTTATTTTTGCAAGATCTTCTAGTTGAAGCCATTTCATTCACCTGTAATATTAAAAAAAAAAAACAATCATAAATTGGCAAAAGTAAAATCTTCAGAACTCGTTTATTGCAAGAAATATGAAAGAATTTTGTATTACATGATGTGAAAATGCCCATAAATGTAAGCAAAAATGTTAAAAAGCCAAGGAGGGTGAAGTGCCTTACCCAAGGACACAACGGACTGACTAGGATAGAGCGGGATTCGAGCCTCCAACCCTTCGGTTATTGGACAACCCGCTCTACCACCTGAGCCATGACCGACCAAAAAAGTCTGGTTCATGCAACATGAGACTAGACTAGACTAGACTAGAATAGAATAGAATAGAATAGACTAGAATAGAATAGAATAGAATAGAATAGAATAGAATAGAATAGAATAGAATTTGTCACAGCAAAACACTATATGGACTGAACATATATAGCACATTTTCTACATCTTCATGGTGCCCAAAGAGCTTTACAATGGGCTCAATGCACAGTCCCACTACTTCCTGAAGTTCAGGTGGCTCCTTTATTTCCTGTCTTTCATTATTGGACACACTGATTAATCCAGGTAACATAACATAACATAACATAACATAACATAACATAACATAACATAACATAACATAACATCACATCACATCACATCACATCACATAACATAACATAACATTTAAGTACCTGGGTGTTCATCTGAACTATAAACTGGACTGGACTGATAACACCACTGTACTTTACAAAAAAAGGTCAGAGCAGGCTCTATCTGCTCAGGAGGCTGAGGTCCTTTTGGGGTGCGGGGGCACTTCTGAAGCCCTTTTATCCTCCTGAGACCCAGCAATGCATTTTTGTCCTCTGTAGGTAAAAGTTTCATAGTTTTACTTAAAAAAAAAAATGCTGGCCATTGCAAAGGACAATCCATTAAAAAAATGTTAAAAAAAATAAATTAATACAAATTATTTCAAAAATGTATCTGAAAAAACTGTTGCATTATGTAGTTTCCAATCAAGAAAATTGTTTAACATAAAAAAAAAAAAAAAAAAATTCACTTTCCTGGGTCTCAGGAGGATATGACTCTATTGTGGTCTCTGCCATCTTCTATGGTGTGGTCTGCTCGGGGAGCAGCATCACAGCAGCTGACAGGAAGAGGCTGGACAAACTGAGAAAGAAGGTTAGCACTGTTCAGGGATGTCCTCTGGAACCTGTTGAGGTGGGGGAGAGGAGGTTGACAGCCAAATTGTCCTCCATGATGGATGAAGACTCCCATCCACTCCAACACACACTCACTGCACAAAGGAGCTCCATTAGGGACAAGATGATACACCCCGAGTGTGTGAAGGAGAGGTATCACAGGTCTTTCCTTCCTGCAGATGTAAGGCTCCACAACAGAAACTGCTCCAAATCACAGTGCAATAAACCGTATCCCTATCCAACCTGTGGCATGATCAGGATGTGCACAGCTGTAAATAGTATATATAGCTTTTTTGATTTCTCTTTATTTTAAAAAGGCTTATCTTATCTTATCTTATCTTATCTTATCTTATCTTATCTTATAATATAAAATAGTAGAATAGAATAGAATAAAATAGAATAGAATAGAATAGAATAGAATAGAATAGTTTAACAAAATTTTGTTTACATCTCTGTGAAGTGCCCAAAATAAAAACAGTTAATAATATAAAAATCTAAATAGAATGGAGCTGGAGGTTACTAAGGGTAAATGTGCAATATGGATAGAAATATGAGTTATAACTGTACAGGGGTTGGACAAAATAATGGAAACACCTTAAAACATCAACAAAATATAATTTAATATGGTGTAGGTCCGCCTTTTGCGGCAATTACAGCCTCAATTCTCCGAGGTATTGATTCATACAACTTTTGAATTGTTTCCAAAGGAATTTTAAGCCATTCTTCAGTTAGAATACCCTCCAACTCTTTTAGAGACGATGGCGGTGGAAATCAACATCTTACTTGAATCTCTAAAACTGACCATAAATGCTCAATAATGTTGAGGTCTGGGGACTGTGCCGGCCATACGAGATGCTCAACTTCATTAGAATGTTCCTCATGCCATTCTTTAACAATTCTAGCTGTATGGATTGGGGCATTATCATCTTGAGGTGAAGGTGTTTCCATTATTTTGTCCAACCCCTGTATATATAAACAAGACAAAGCACAAAAATATGGATATAAAATAGTAGAAATGTGTGCAATGTGGTGCAATTACTTCCAGCATAAATATATTAAATTCATGGTGGCTTGGGTGACAATGTAACTGATGGGGTGATTGAACATAAAAATGACAGGATTTTATTGCTTAGTCATTTTATTCTGCCACAGATTATTGCTATTTCTCAATTTTGTTATGGTAATATTTCAGAAAAAGTATTATAAAACTAAGGATGGAGTTGTCACAGGTTATTATGCTTATCTTATGTAAGATGATGCAGAACACATCAGTCCAGAGAACTAAACAAAACAGGTGTTTATGGTTTGTATAGTATTTTAACTAAATCCTGTGCAATATCACAATATCATCAACAATATCATAACTGCACATGGGATTGGTATAGTTATGAATGACTTAAACCTAGTGACTGATGGTTATTTATTGATTGTAAGCTTTTATTTGTTGATTGTCAGGTTTTATTCATTTCGTTTATTAATCAAAGCTGTACTCATGGCAATAAATGTATGTATGTGACACTACTGAGACTAAGACATATTTCCCCACGTAATAAAGTGTACTGTACTGTATTGTATTCATTTCAGTATTTTTATTTTTTGATGTAGTGCTTTGTAGATGACATTGTTTATATAAGACCTTATTGCTTTGCAGGGCAGTGCATTAATTCCTGTTCCAGTAACTTCATTCACAACATGTGCAAAGCAAGATATCTCTTCGATGAAAGTTATTAAGATGTGTTTTATTATGAAGGCAAAATCCCTTCATTTCCTGCACAGATCTGCTCACTCCTCTGCAGCTTCACCACAGACTTAGTACCACCTGCAACAATATAAACGCCTTTAATTGCTGCACTGTTGGTTTGTCTTCGGGGTTTCCACTGTCATAGAAGCACATTTTATGCATTTTTAGTACATTTCCCCCCGTTTTATGTCTCTGCTGAGAGTATTTACTGTTTAACAACCCCGACAGTATGTATTACTACTGCATGCATGTAGATAAAAGGAGCTGATGTGATACTGTACATGCATTGTGATGGAGAGACAGGCATGAATATGTGCACCTTGGTGTTCGCAATGCACCACTCTACTGATGCATGTATCACTTTTTGGGATTCAGACATCTGTGGGGGGATCAAGGGTGACACCGGATGCTTCACACGGTTGTCCGGGTTTAACTGGACACATAACACCTGGATTACAAAGTTTCAGTTTGCAGAAGAGCACTGATCCCAGGACTCTGACAGCTGCAGGCACTGAGGTCATGTCAGGCCAAGCCACCGCCAAAACACACACTGGACCTGAATACTAGGCCTGCAACACTGAGGAGAGGAGAGGAGAGGAAACAAGGAGAGGAGAGGAGAGGAGAGGAGAGGAGAGGAGAGGAGAGGAGAGGAGAGGAGAGGAGAGGAGAGGAGAGGAGAGGAGAGGAGAGGAGAGGAGAGGAGGGACAGTGTTGCAGCCTCAGCTACTCATGAGTATTCCGGCTGCAAACTACTGCAGCTCTTCCCCAGCGCAACCAAGGAAAACTCCTCTCCCCCCTCCTCCTCCTTTACTCTGAGTCAGCAAATCTGACCTCCCCCCTGATGAAAGATGATTACCAAGCTGCAAAGGAAGAAAGAGGAGAGGAAGACATCGAAGGCCCGTTTTAAAAAACAAAACAGGATGAAGGTCAGTGCAGATGTAGGTATGGAAATCCTCCTTAAAAGCTGAAATGCTGCCACTCATTTTAGGTTTTTCCACTCATGCAGAAATAATCTCAAGTGGGTGGACTAAAAGGGGTGGGGCCAGAGGAGAGGCAGAGGTTTGTGGATGTCATTTATGTTTTATGTCAGTTTTGACCTTGTCCACAAACGTGCTATGGTTCCATGATACGAACTATTCAGAGGGCAGAGAATGAACATCTATGTCTAAATGGTTCACATCGTCTGCATAAACACTTGTTAACATGCTCTGCAGATATACTGTACCACCAGAAGCCTAGATTGAGGTATTCGACATGTTTAAGATACACATTGACAGTATACAGGTGGACTACTTTTGGACAAACTACGCTTTCAGTCGCTGGGACTGAATATTGGAACAGTTTACCACTCAATATAATAGACTCACTATCAATTCTTCCTTCAAATCACAACTTAAACATTGGATGAAGGAAAACCAAGCCTGTGACCATCAGTGGATTGTCCACACTGTGTTGTTTTGTGTGTTTTTATAACATTTTGCCTTTTGTCAGTCATCTTTCTTGTCACCTGCCTAGGGACTACAGATGGAAATGAGCACTTTTGCTACAATCTGGCATATTTACAGCTACAATTGTTGAGCATGTTCATTAATGTGCAGTCCTTTTTTTTAATTTATGGCCTTACTCTTTCATGGTGCTTTTTTTCCTCAATGGTAATCAACATGCTTTAGACATGTCAATCACCCATTCACACACCAGTGGGGCCCCTTTACACAGCACAGAGATCATTGGGTGACCATTGAGCAATTAAAAATTGGCCCGATCTCTCAACAATCTCCTAAGCCTTGAAAAGGCCATTTCTGTGTAAATGTTTGGGAGACCCTGGTGTACTCGGTGTGCCTTTGGCCCCCTACTTTAAACTGTCTGATCAGTGCGATCAGGCCATCAAGGATCATTGAGATAGTCTTTCTCATTCCCTCATTGATCTCTCAACCATCTCTACCTTTGGGGTGGAAAGATTTGGCATTCAATAAAAGATTGCTGAGAGATCATTGGGAGGTCGATGAGATCATTTAGAGCTCCTTGAGCGTTCATTGAGAGATTGCTTCCCTTGGCAATTGTTGATTGTTTTGGACCAAGTCTAAACTTTGAGGAGACCATGGCAATCACTGGAAGATCATTGAAAGATCTCGGTCATCGCTGGGCGCTCATTAAAAGATCATTGAGAGAGCTGGCCATTTTTTTCATCGATTGCCACCCCTGTGTAAAGGAGGTTTAAAACGTCAATGGGAGCAACTGTGGGGCTCAGTGTCTTGCTCAAGGACACTTCGATATGTAGAATGGGGTAAAAGACTAAACTACCGACGGTCCAGTTTGTAGATGATTTGCTATACCTGCTGAGACACAGCCGCCCACTAACACTGGCATGATTCACATTCATAACCTGTTCTTTGACTTTGTTAAGATGTAGATGTAAGTGCAAACTAAACAGTTATACATTCCAACAGCGCTGGTCAAAGTTTGCAGTTTGACTTAAATTTGGCAGGGACTACTAAATAAAGTGTTGTGTTTACCAGACATTATCCCCATGTGTGCAGGTGCTGCATATTATCAGTGAGACTCATAGGCCTCCGCCTCCATGTCTGGACAGTATGTTTACAGCCAGATTTCATTTTTGTAATGATGATTAATATGCATATTCCCAATAATATGTGCCTTGCATACTGTTCCAGATCCACTGCATTTCTCCGGGGAGCTGTAACTCTCATCACACCAGCACTTTCCATCTCCCTGTAATTGCTCTATCAATCTAGTGGAGGAAAAAAAACAAAACAAATAAAATGAACTGCCATGCGTCATGTGCACAGCTCATTTAGCTCCCGGCGTAATGAGAGTTGTTGCGTAAAAGCACAATCAATTTCTAATGTGCTAGTTTACAGCACCCACCAGACTGACAGCCGAGTCAATACACGACAAGAAGTTTAATGGTGTTTTTCAGAGCAACAGTCTACAGCAATGCATGATGGGAAAAAACAAACCGTTAAAGAGCGCCGGAGTGGCTCGAAGCGATGAGTGTCAAAATTGCTCAGAGGAAACTGGCTGGGAGAGATGGAGAATCAGGGATGGTCGCAAAGAAATATTCAATGTGACTGATGAAAAGAGTTAGTGTTAAATAAAGAACCCCTGTAACACACGCACCATGTTCATCTTAAACGTATTTAGGCTGAATGGAAGACACATGAACTACACACTTGAATAAAGTATAAAAGCAGGCATTATTTTACAGTATAAGTGAATTCTTTCCCCATTTAAAAAAAAAAAAAAAAATCTACCAACCAACTCCACTAGAGAGTGTCTCAATGGCTGTAAGGATCAGCGAGTAAGCTCTTAGCGGCGCCGGGCACAGAGCAAGTTGACAGAACAATTCATCCTCATCATGATCCGCTAATTTAACATGAGTGAGCTATTTGAGAAATCGCAGGTACAAAGCAACAGGGCGGGGAGGACATATCATGCAGGGGACATCATATGGAGGTTGATGACACAAGTAGCTATTCTTCAGGTCACTGTGGAGCATTCTCCTCCTCTTCCTCTTCCTCACATTCTTCCTGTTGGCTTTTTGTCTGCAGAGGGCAGAGCAGAGGGTGAAACTTTAACACTTACATGATAATAGTTGTTTACAGGGCTTTGCATTTGGTCAAAGTAAAGTTTTAATATTCAACAACTTCACTGATGAAGAGTGACAAGATGTGTTAGCTGATGTCCTGAAACATTAAATCCTGTTGCTAAACAACTTTGATTATTTCCTGTCTTTCAAAGTTCAGGCCACCAGTTTGTAACAGACTCATTTTTCAGACGCCTAAACTGATCATCATGTGTAAAAGGTGCAGAATGTTCATTAAAACCCTGTCTATGTGCATGTTCCCACTCATTTTCCTTCTTTGATTACACAACTAACTAGACATCATCAGAACATGTGTAATGATGCAGTGAATGACAGGATGGCTAGTGACTTGAGTTCCATGTTAATTACCTCCGCCAAGGAGGTTATGTTTTTGCCAGGGTTTGTTTGTTTGTTTGTCTGTCCGTTAGTGTGCAACATAACTCAAAAAGTTAAGGACAGATTTGGATGAAATTTTCAGGGTTTGTTGGAAATGGGATAAGGAAGAAATGATTAAATTTTGGTGGTGATCGGGGGTGGGGGGGCCCACGGGGGGGGCCACTGATCAGCCTTGGCGGAGGTCTGCGCTCTCCGAGTGCTTCTAGTTATTATCTGTTCCCTCATCATGACCAAAAACACAAACACTACCAGCAGTTGTTTCAGTTCCCAGTGGGATGTGCAGCTCTGTATGATGTCCTACCAGCTTGAGGAAGTCAATCAGCTTGTAGGCGTCTTCTCCAGTGGAGAGGTCGACAAAGTCCCGTGGGATTCTGTAGCTCAGACAAGGACTGGGCTGCACTGTCACTTCACTGGTGGTGTACCGAAACGCAGGGCCTTCCTGCAACCACACACATATACACGGTCCCTGTAGCATCCATGTTAAAGTTCTCACTTCAACTTGGCTTCGCCACAACAAACACGATGGCTGACCTGATGCTGGTTGAGTTCTCCACCTGACGTCAGCTCCTCCCAGCTGAACAGCAGCGAGTCTGTCACTTCACCAAACGGGTTCAGGTCAATGAGCCACACTCTTCCCTACAACACACAAACAAAATACATGAGTGCAACTTTAAAGCCACATTTTTTTCTAATTTAAAAACAAAAACAAAAAAACGTGTACGGTATGCTTACCTGACTATCTCTGTACACGTCAAACACAACTGTAAAACAGAGAAAACACAACATTATTATAAACGACCACATTTCCAGTACATTGCAGCGTCTGCTAGCTTCAGTGATACAAAGTAAGGGTATAAAGAAACTTTTAATGGTGGCTAGATATTAAAGTTTAAAGACATACATAGCTGAAAAATTATGTCGCACATTTAATCAGTCTTTCCGTTCACTTTTTACCGCCTTAATGATCCTGTTTTCAAATATAAATATTTAATGACTTTAAAAAGTAGGATGGAGGAGGAGGAAAATGGCCATCAGAAGTTTGGTAGAATGAAAAGAGACTAATGCTCACAGTCTTCATCCAGGAAGTTGTACTGGATGTGCTGGCTGAAGAAGTCCTGTATGGCCTGACAGACGGGCTCCTCCTGCTTCAGGATGTGCTGATAATACTGAGTGTAGTCTCTCTGGGAGATTGCTGGAAACAGACCAATACAACATCAGTAGGGCTCAAATTTAGACTGACAACTCCTAATGTTGTCTGGTAAATGTAAGAGTGAATTTTTCTGGGACAGGCCAATGGTCACATATCAAGTCAGAATCAAGCCATTTCTTCAAGAGATAAAGAGCAGTGATCAAAAAAGTATATTCAGAGTTTGTTGAGATTAACTATCTATCTGCCAAGCATGTCGACCAAAAAATTCTGAAATTATTTTAGAAATCATGTCATCTACATCAGCAATCTGGAAATTAAATACCACAAATCAAAGAGTTGTTCATTTTTATTTCATATCATTAATTAATGAGGCTTAATTCTCCATAATAGAAGTATGAAGTACAATCTTGTTTATAAATTTAAATCAACTGGATATTAATTAACTGGATCATATATACTTCCTGTTTGTAGGTTGTGGTCCCAAAGTTAAGCAACCACACCCAACTGTCAGAATCTCTGACCTCTTAGCTCAGATCTTTACTGAGGTTTCATCATTTTTGTTGAAGGCAATGTTTTGTATAAACAAAGGCCTTACTTGCACTAGAAATATTTGTGGGACCTTACTCAGATTTGATTGTTGGGTATTTTGGTTACCTATCTGGATCCAGATTCCAGGGAAATAACTGGACCAAGTTGCAGGGAATCAGTAGGCTCTATCATATGATATCAATGTGTAATGGAGCAAATGTGAAATTAAACAGTTTGAAACTGCTGCTGCCACAAGTGCCTGAAACCCTGGGCATGGCTTTTTCGGCAGTTAGGGTGTAAATATGAACAAATTTGCACACTAGATATGACATCCATGCATCATGGTTAATATTGCCATGTCAGGTTTTGCAATTTCGGAGCCCATCATAGCACAATTCAATCTTCATAACAGAGAAACTGCTTCACAAAAATAATTAACATTTATTGCCCGTGGTGACAGATCAGTCTTTCACATCTATGCATTTACATAGTCATATCATACAGTGTTGTGAAAGTGAATGTGAGAGCTAAGTTTTACCAATCAGTTTATTTTCTTTGACAAAGCAGCGAAACTCTCCACCTGGAATCAGCTCACTCCACTTTCTTAAGACGAGCTGAGGACAGATGACACAGTGCAGAGATGTGATGACATACATAGACGGCATAAGATCTATTCTAACATGCATTGTGTCACAGACAAATCACCCCAGAAACAGTAGGTTGATGAAGACTAAGTCACTTTAAATCACTCCTGGAGGATAAGACCTGAGGCCTTTCAATCTAACTATACAACATTAAATTACCTCATAGTTGATGACAGGATCTGGGGAATCCTGGTCACTACATTGAAGGAAACTGCAGGAAGAAGTGACAACAGCAAGACAAATTTAACCACGGTGCAGACACATTTATCACATTACTTTTTCTTACTCTCCCTCTCCATCACACACACAACAACAGCTTTGCAAACACTTGATACTGCAGTAAATCAGATACTGCATCAGTGTTTGTCATGCAGAGCAGAGAGCACTGAAGCATCAATCTACTTAACAGCACTGTCAACAGATGCCATGCGAGTTTTACTGCAGATTCCAATCAAGGTCGCATGCCAAGCCTGGCTATTTTTGAAATTGGTTGTCATCAAAATGTTAAATTTACAGGTGTTAGTGTTAATGGATACAAATACTTACGGCTGTGTGAGGTCGTGGGTGATAAAGTCTGAACTTTTGAAAAGCAGGAATATGTCACTTAGGCTGCAACACTGAAGGGAACTGTTTAGTGCAATCCAGTTAGCATCCTGAAATAGATACACAGACATATTTGTCATACATTAACACTTAATAATTTCAGAAGAGAGCAGTAATAATTTGTCACAAAGCAGAGGAGTGCAGCCTTTTACCCGTGGGGCGCTCCAGTTAAGTTTGGGAAAGATACTCCCACCCAGAGCATTTATGGCTTCCAGTACTTTAGAGGTGAATTCTGGGAACTCTGGAGCCTAACAGACACAAAGATGCATTATCATGCAATATGTACAGAATTTGATTACCATTAACACAACAGTATTTGTGCAGAAGAGAGTGGTAATGAGCTATAAAAATGAAGAAGGCTTCAAGCTGAGTGTAAACATTCAATATACTCACAGTAACAGTGGTGGTTGTCTCGTCATCTGACCACTAGAGGGAAGTAGAGATAAAATCTGGATTACACGATGTAAATGCTATTTACCACATTTATTAAACTGTGGTAATTATTATTTAATGTACATATGTGCAACTTCAAAATCATCAAAGCAGTTAGCTTTCAGGATATGCAATGTCTGTCGAAAAGTGCCCATTAGGACTGATTTTGGCATCTGCTGAGTAATTATGGTATCAGTAATTTTGTGTTTTACAGTTGGATGGAATACTATGGTATTGTACATTACTATTATTTTGTTTACTTTAAAAAAAATGTAATAAATGATAATATTGGTTTTGTTTTTTAAGTCTGTGCCAAGCAGACATGTTCCTGTATATCTGGAGAATATGACTGATTGATTGTGATTTGTAGCTCTATTTTGCAGAATACTAAATCTACAGAGAAGAATTTATGTTGAACACTGGGGTCTGTGATATGGCCAAAACCTTCTATTACACTGTGTATATACAGTACAGCACCTGTATCACAATGACAGAACATATCAAAATATGGAAACTGTTTTGTAAATTCAGTTATGAAAAGTCATCACATTTGATTATGTTCTCATTTTCTACCTAATTATTATTATTATTTTTATTTTTATTTTTTTTTTTATCTTAGAATTGCTACACAAACCGTTTCTGCTCAATATAACCCAATTGTGCATCAGGTTCATTCTCCTCCATGTTTGTTGGTGTTGCCTTCATGCAGTTATGCTGTCTGTATCCATGTGGAAGAGCTCAGGCAACCAATGACACAAAATATTGTGATAAATTGCAGTTGTGCAGCACCAGTTGGATGTGTAACAGCTTTCTGCCTCAGACTAAATGTACTGTAACTGTAATTATTAATTGCTAGTTTCCTGTAAAAAAAAAAAAAAAGAAGAAAGGAGCCCCCCGCAGACTCTAATATAGGTCTGTGTACCTGGACGTCTTCCTCTGCATCCGAATCACTGTTGTTGGTGTGTGTCTGCTGTGTGTTATGGTCACTGACGGAGCAAAAAACAACAAAGACACGTGTCAGTTTAGAAGCTGCTTTACAAATGAGAGAGAAAGTTCCCTCATGTAAGACAAAAACAGCTTTGAGGATAAACTGATTTTCATCACCTCCCGGAGACTACCAGTGTTCCGTCGTCCAGTAAATAGTCTATCACATTCTGAGGCAGGGGAAGGATCAAACTGCAAGACAAGACAAAGGTAACATCCAATTTACTGTTGATAACACAACAAATTACATGCTACCAGTTTTTTTTTCCCCCAACAGATGGACTGATACGTAAACTATACACTAAGATGAAGATGAGCATGAGCAGCTCTTTTTTTGTAGCTAACACAACGTTAGCCACTAGAGTTAGCCATTTTAGCTCTATTTTAAATTAGCAATATTACAAATGTTTGTCGGAGTTTCTGTACGCTGGGTCGCTGTTTACCTTTTAATAGTATGTTTCTTGAATATCGGATACCAGACCGAAAACTGACAGTTAACAACTTGCTCCTTCTTCATGCTGCAATTTCCTGTGACGGAAGTGTGCCCATCAGTAAATAGCGTCCGACCATTTTGTTAAAATTCAATCTCCCGTTTCTTATTTAAAGGGATTATTTTCATGATATGTCTGTATTTTATGTCTAAACTGAAAACACAATTTTAAACAGTTAGAATGATTGACAGTAATGGCATAAGGTATTTTTTTTTATCAGAAGGGGAAACATTTTGAGGTGCACAGGTAGGCGTAAACTAAAAAACACCATCCGTTTATATAGATCGTTTATTGAGAGAAGAAATCACTATACCGTTATTTAACAAACCGGCATTAAGTTGTTTTGTACAGTCTGCAGCAGTTATTTATTATCTAGCTTTAAGCCTCATGTTCACAATAGACTAAACTACATATAAGTGCAAGTCATTTTTAACTTTGAAAATTTATTTAAAATCACTACTCTATTTTTTTCAGGACATTTCTTTTCAACAATGAATAAAAATAACAATGGATATCAATACGTGTTGAAAGGGAAATGAAACAATCAAGAAATAGAAATCACATATGTAAAATATAATTAAATGAGGTGGAGGCTTTGTAATAATAAAAGAAATCAGTTAACCTAAAAGTGGATTTTCTTCCTTTGTCATCGCTCCAGTGGGCTTTCCGGTAGCCGGAAATAGCAACAGAGTGAGTACTCTTACTTTTTCTACAGTACCAAAACTTGATCGTTTGGGATTTCACGTGAGTTAGGTTTAGTTTTTTCCCCATGGATGTTTAATAATTTATGTAAGGTTGTCTGAAAATTTTAATTAATATTACGTTTTATGCATCCAGCTAATGTAAAATGAACAAAGACAGGGACAGTAAGCCGGCTGTGGAATGAAACTAGGGCATTTGAAGTTGGTTGGGTTTGCATTATTGTAGCAGCTAATTGAGCAACTCATGATCAGACGTCAGTGAAGTCAGCACTCAGACCAGGGTTAGAACTCTGAATATCATGGAAACACCACACATCCTGTAACCAAGCTTTCCGCTGATTGACTCGAAGCATTCTAATTCGACTCTTTTTTTTGTTGTTGTTGTTTGTTTTTTTGCTTAGCAGTTTAGGCTAAAAATGAGCAACGCCGAGGAGCCTAAAGTGACCACAGAACCGCACATAGTAAATGAAGAGGTATGTTTGTGTTTTTAATGTGCATAGACGGGTTCCTTATTAAAAACCTGCTGTTACCTGCCATACAATACTCTATGAAATTAAAGAAACTTCTGCTATCCTTAACTGCCCAGGCCTGCTGCAATTTAACGCTTTTTTTTTTTTTTTTGCCTAACTCTGTTCTGCCTCTACTTTTATATTTTACACTGCACTAAGCGTTTATTCAGGTAATAAACTACTTAACATCACAAAGACACATTGTTTAGCAGTGATTGTGCAAGTTTTACATTACATAATCAACTGCACAATGGATTTGTTAAGTTCAGTTGCTTCCAGTGTGTTTTTCTTTTCTTTTTTCTTTTTTTTGCTGATTTGGCTTTTCAGAAGTAACATCTGTGACTGTAACAATACATTGTTATCTGTACCATGTCAAAATCGATGTATTTATACTTCCTTTTCTGTTCCAGCTTATAGCAGCAGGGAAATGGGTAAAATTAGAGAAGACAACATATGTTGACCCTGCTGGAAACACAAGGTATTTTTGCCTTTTCTTTCACTGACATGACTTCACAGCGCTGTACAACAGATTCATTACTCCTTGTTTTTATTTTATTAGAACCTGGGAAACTGTAAAACGGACCACAAGGCGAACCAACACCGCAGCAGATGGTGAGCTTCCTTTTTTCTGTTTTCTAATTTTACTGGTCAGTTTGGCCTGAAAACTGACCAGCTGGAGATGTGGGACAGAGCTGTAACAAAACTGTCCTGCAGGTGTTGGAATCATCGCCCTGCTGAAACGAACTCTCCACAAAGACTGCGTGGTGATGGTGAAGCAGTTTCGCCCTCCAATGGGATGCCACACCCTGGAGTTTCCTGCAGGTCAGTAAAATGTCCTCCCCATGCATGGTAGATTGATTTGTATAGGATAACTATGGAGGATGTGAAGAGTCGTTTATGTTATATGTCTTTTTTAGTGTCAGAGCTAATAAAGTCTGTCACTCCCTTCCACTCACATTTGGCCTGTTAGGAGTTGTGAATAGACTACTTTCTTGTGATGGCATTGTCTCTGCTGAGTTCAGGGTTGATTGATGAGGGGGAGACCCCGGAGGTAGCTGCTCTGAGGGAGCTGAAGGAGGAAACTGGTTACAAAGGAGAAGTAGTTGGAGTCACTCCAGGTATGATTGGACACATATCTACTCTTGCTGTATCGTATCTCGTGTGTGTTAGAGAGGTTCATGGGTCAGCATTGAGATAGAAATAATGACCCACTTATGCACAGATATGATTCATTCTAGTTGTATAGGCAGTAATTATCTTGGTTCGATTGCAGTGACCTGTCTGGACCCTGGTCTGTCTAACTGCACCACTCAGATAGTCCTAGTTAACATCAATGGAGATGAAATGGAGAATATCAACCCAACACAACAGCTGGGTGAGAATTCACTAACTGTATCTTTAAAAATATCATGTAGTGCCTCTCATTCAACTCATTTGAATAACCTTGTTCCTCTTTCCTCTTCCACAGGTGATGGAGGTGAGTTACTGTATGATTCTCAGGATTTCAGAATTTATGTTTTACCCTCTCGTCAAAAATGATCACACCTTTATTATCTCTTTTCAGAGTTTGTTGAAGTCATTCTTTTACCCCTCGATGAATTCCAGATGAAAATAGATGGTGAGGCTGCTTTTTTTAAGATGTATTGTTGCTATGTAGTATAATAATGGGATTGGTGCAGTTAGAAATACACTAACATACTGTTTGTTTGATTCTGCAGAGCTGTTGAAGAAAGAAAAAATCATAGTAGATTCAAAGGTGTACATCTTTGCAATGGGAATGGTTCAGGCTTTCTTCAAGCCAAGGGAGCTCCCCGTCCTCAAGCAGTGAAGAGAAGAATTCAGGCTGAGGATGAAAGAAAGAAATAGTTTTGTTACATAGGGCTCCTGCGCAGGACTGGAAAATATATCAATGTACTGAAAAGGAAATGAATTTCACTATTGAATTAAACAGATGTAAAAGAAGTCA
Organism: Sphaeramia orbicularis; assembly: GCF_902148855.1. Taxonomy (NCBI): domain Eukaryota; kingdom Metazoa; phylum Chordata; class Actinopteri; order Kurtiformes; family Apogonidae; genus Sphaeramia; species Sphaeramia orbicularis. Next base: position 25,424,032 of record NC_043968.1, on the reverse strand, counting down.
AGTAAAAAGTAAAAGAAGACTGGAAGAATAACAAAGGGTGGGACCACGAAATCTTTTGATCAAATCAAGATGTAAAGGTTGTAGAACAGCCTGAGTTAGAACCTGAACCTATGAAGGAGCCCTAATCATATGACGAGTACTGGATCACTCTTTGCTCTCAGTGTGAAGATACTACCTTATACGATACAGCCTAATGCACATTCAGCGTAAACACAAACGTAAATAAATATACACCTGAGACAGCTGGATATTTCACATCACAACCAGCTAAACTGATAATTATGTCCAAGTACCACAATAACACACAATACAATTTACAGCAATGTGGGCCAAATTCTCTTTTATGTTTGCATGAAGGACACAGAATATTTTTTCAGGCTTCAATCTTGTGTGTTTAGAAGCGACAAACTCATTTTCTGGTATTTCATGATGGGCTGCACTTTGTTGGTATATTTATGATGAAATTATTGTAAAACATTCCTTAACATGTGCAGACGTACTGTTGTACTGGAAAAAGAACTCCTCAACCAACATGACTGACATGTGCAACACATGAAAATATGTAGCTGATTTTAAAACATGAACAGCTAGTGTGATTTACAGTTGTTTTCTATTTTTTCCACCAAAGCTGAATCATTAGGCAAGTGCTCACTATATTGGATTTCTCATAAGAGCATGTTTGGAACTGGAAGAATGCAGTTATAGTAGCGGTACTTAAAGATGGGTGCTACACTAGAATAATTAACAAAAGTGTTTTGTGTCTTAACAGTCAATGAAGTAATTTTAACCATAGGAAATGTCATATTTAATCTACAAAAGATACTGTAATGATTTACATTGATGCATAGAAAATGTCCAATGCTCCCTGTGCAAACAGGTAATGATGTACTTAACTGATACTGAAACTGTACTAACTAGCAACTCAAAATGACCAGTGAATAAATAACTTGTCTTTGTACTTACCTGAATCTGTTCTTCTGATTTGTCAGCAGCCACTACGGATTTACAATTAGGTCTTTCATTCACTCTTCAGGTTTTGCTTTTTTACATTAAACAATTGTCTTGATTGGAAACTGCATCATGCAACAGTTTTTTCAGATGCATTTTAAAAAATATATTTTTATACATTTATTCATTTTTAATGGAATGTCCTTTGCTATGTACAGCATTTTTTAAGTAAAACTGTCAAACTTTTGTCCTTTACAGAGTAATATTTTTAGTCGTTTTAAGTAATATGTATTTTTTTAACTTATGTGGTCATCAGGACATCAGTGGTTCTTTACTGCCCTCCAGTGGTCACAATAAATAACTGCAAAACTAGTAAGTAAAAACACACTTCAGAATCACTTTCAATGGCCAAGTTTGTGCACACAAACAACTCATTTGACTCCGGCTTATCCTTCGCTCTTGTATACTGTAGACTAATATGTATAAAAAATGTAGGGTAAAAGTAAAAAGTTAAAAAGAAGGCTTTCCACCCACAAACTGTACAAACAGTCATCTTCTGAACTGCTTTATCCTCGAGAGGGTTGCAGGGGCCCATCCCAGCTCTGTGCAAATAGTGTGAAGAACACATGGTATACAGACAATACTGTAAAAGTATAAAAACAGCAGAGCAGTATAAAAGGCTAATAGTGCAACTGATGTAACTGTATTCTAATAATTTTATTGTGATCATTAACTTACATATGAAATATATTGATTTTCAGTGTTTTGCTTTTTATTTATATGTACTAACAGTACTTTGTATGTATTGAACCTACGTCATCCACAGTAATTATAGCAAAATGATAAGTTACAAACCTTTCTTTTTGTGGGGACCATCCACAGACTGTGCTGCACCTCATCTGGCATTGTTCATACACCAAGAAACTGTGGAGGGACTTCAGCAGATTTATTATCGACCGTGTTTTCAGAGACTTTGTCATATCTTCGAAAGATTAATTATTTTGTTTCTACAGATACTCCAAAAAGGAAGAAAATCACTTAAAAAAAAAAAAAATTCTCTTACTTGTTAAATTTTTTATTTACAAATGTAAGTTTTGTGATACAAAACCAAATTTTATTTACTTTTGGAATGATGTGGAACATTATTTAAAGCTTTTTGATAAATCTGGAAACAAAAAAGCTATAAAAGCCACCAATATTTGTTCTGATTTAGACATTGTATTATAATTGTATAACCCTTCCCTCTGGAAAATTTGCTGTTATTTTCCCTTGTTGTATACATTGACTGTATACTATACCTCGTTGAATAAAGATTTGTCTAAAAAAAAAAAAAAAAGAAAAAAGTTAAGTTACAAACCAGTAACACTAGTTGTGAGCAGGGGGCGCTACAGACATAAGAAGTCACAACTAACCATTTTATAAACCGCCGAAGAAGAAAATCTGACCAATCACGACATCTCTACATGAACATAAACAGTTTCGGAAACTACTGATGCCTTCTCGGTGTGTGCGTTTACAAAATGAGAAAGACTGCATAAATATACATCTACTTTGGTGACTACACCCGGTTTACGCATTTCAGGTATACAGTTCTTCCTCATTTAATAAATATAATATGTTAAAACCAACTAGCGGTAGTCGTTTTCTACTCTGTTTGTATTGGACTTCATGTTTCGGTTCTTTTGTTTTTTTTTTTTTTCCTTTGCACTAAACTAAAACCACGATGTGATTCTTTTTCAAAGGTTTGACTCATGCAAATCAAACTCCAGTCTTCTAAATTTAAAAGCTACTTAGTTTGGCCAGTAAAACGCGAATGCCATGGCCTCGAAGATGGAGGTTGCTGTTAAAGGTAAGTTGCTGTTCTTCCAGACCATTGTATTGGGTGGATTCAACACCTTAGGTAGTGAATATCGTGTCCCACAACAGGTTTTTTCCCCTGTATCAAAAGTTGTGTCTTGATATACAAAATAATCTCAAAGTTAAACGATATTTGTAGCATGTCTAAACTTTAATCAGACTCTACCAATGGTACATGATTTGTTGCTTGTAGTGTGTTTACTTGAGAGTTTACTCAAGAGTGATAAAACTAGGATGTCTAATTGTTTCAGTATGGAGAATTATGTGTATGCCATTGTCTAAAAATTGCTGCAGTATGGTTGACTTTGTGTCCAGTTAAATATAGAATGGTATGCTAACATGATATATGTGTGGTTTTTCCAGGGAAGGCCAAAAGGAGGCACCTGAATGCAGAGGAATGCGATGAACTGGGACGACATCCAGATGGAACTGGTGCCCTCACACAGCCCCACACTGTAAACTCGAGACAGCGTAACAGGGACCCTAATCGTGGGCTTTATCCCAAAACTCCAACCAAGCGACAGAAATGTGGTAATCTACAGTGAACACCCTGCTATCATTCTTTATCGTTTCAGATAATATGACAGATGCTTTGCTCTTTCACTTTTAACCATTGTTTTTAAAATACTTTGTGTATCTTCAGCATCGGCCTCAGGAAGTCCTGCTGGGGGTCAGAAAGCCATCAATGACTTCTTCAGTGTGACAAAAGTCATCAGTTCTAGTCCAAATAAATCCTCCCAGCCCTGTTCATCCACACATATGAATGGAGTCAGAGGAGAGTTATTTCCCAAAGCAGACCCTGAGAGAGAAAATGATGATGATGAGGAGGATGATGATGCCAGTTTGTTAGCTGCTGTGTTGGTGACTGAGTCTAAGGCAAAGGAGGAAATGGAAGTGACTGATGACACTAGTCTGTTACCTACACAAAGTGTTTTAGAGACCAAAGAAATGGTGGAGGAGATGGACTATCTGGAGGGAATAACATCAGAGATGTTTGACGATGATGACGATTTTCTTCAGTGTAGCAATGCAAAGGGACCCCAGGAACATATTGATGAAGAGGAGGTGGAAGCACTCCTTGATGCTCACTATGGACTTCTGGGCAGTGGCAGAGACTTGCTTCAGCCCCAGGGTTGTATTGACGATCTACCGGAAGAGGTGCTGAGACACGTCCTATGTTTTGTCCCTGCACAAGACCTTTACCGCAATGTCAGTCTGGTGTGTCATCGCTGGCGGAACATAGTTGAGGACACAAAGGTTAAACAAACTTCAGTGTCATTATGAGATTCATTAGGTTTCATTATGAAAAGTTCTCACACGTATTTGATGCTTCTCATGTGCAGTTTGTTCCTAACAAGAAACGGTACTACCGGTACACAGTGAGAGAGAAGAACACTATGGCGGACATCTTCTCCATCCTGAAGAGTAATGGCATAAATGATCGAGCATCAAACCAAAACAGCATACGAAATCTAGTTACGTAAGTCTGCATTTCCTTTCTAGTTAATATATTTCCAACACTACACATACAAATGAAAACTAAAAAGCAGAATGATAGGGAAAGCAACTCTCGACAGGGCCTTGGAAAAAATGATGAAATGCTATTATGTAGTATGACCAGTGCTGACTCAGTTTTGTAATCCTAATTTTATTTATTTATTTTTTTTTTAGTTTAATGGCACACTATAAGGTTGGTGAACGGGTGAGACCAGAAGATGTTCTGGAGTGTGTAAAGAAACACCGTCTTTTCCCTCAGGCTGAGGCTTCCATCAGATTACGAATCCCCAACATTCAGAAGAGCATTAACCTTGGCATTGAGGTCTGACACAATTATTGTTTTTTAATCACTAGAAAACGAATTTATGATTTAACACTTTAAATACTATTAGGATTTCCTGGCCATTATACATGTGCATTGTATTGTATAAATTGAACCTAATTAAAATTTTGGATTTTGTCTGATGTCCAGGGTCCCAACCCGTATGCAGCCATGGCTGTGATCCTGATCCTCAATGAGACCGTTGATGACGTGCAGTCCTTGGTGTCTCTGCTTACAGTCTGCATGTCATACACAGCTATCACAGAGTACCTTTGCTACATGGCTACGATGCTGCTCGCTTTAAAGAGGAGCAACATACGAATTAGTAACAGGTACCACCCACAAATATATATTTAAATTCACATTTTAGTTTTTGGCAGTCTATGAACAATTCCTCTTTTCTTGTGCTTCTCCAGGGTGCATTACAACATCTACTATGTACTTCACTTGATGGAAAATGGTCCTTTTTCAGTCACTGTTGATCAGAGCAGGTGAGGCCCTGGACTTTAACGATAAAGTGTATGACAAAACTTGCCCTCTTTGCACTCTGCTTTGTTAATCTTTCAAAGTATATTAACAAGAGTGGGTCTTCTGTCTTTTACTTCCCATTATTGCAGGAAAAGGTAAGTTTACGGAGTAGTTAAGAATATCTGAATGCTTCTCACAAATGACATTGAACAAACACTCTTACTAAAATAGAATGAAAATTCTGATTGAATTCTTGATTAAATAAAGATGAATTTAACTTGTTTAAATTCTAGGCCAGTCAAGACAGCTAAGTGGATATAACTGAATTGGTGTAGAGATATCTACAAGGCATTGTTGTGCATGTGTGTTTCTTCTAGGCAACCACAGATTCAACTCACACATGAACAGCAGCAGATCCTTAGCCATGACATCCACAAAGACCATGTTGTCAAGATCATGGCTTTTGCAGGTACAGTAGTAATCAGAGTGTTTATATCTCATCATGGGAATGACCGTTTTAAACACACCAGTATATCTCAAGGCACTGTAAAACATTGTAAAATAACTCAAATACACAGGGGCAATCGTTCATCCTCAAATAAGGAATTTTAAGAAACTGTTAAGTTGAACTGAGTTCACAAGTACTACTTTGTGAAAACTGTTGTGATTTACGTTACATCTTTTTACTTCACAAGATTGCATGTATTCGTGACAGAAGAATGTCTCAGTTTAACTTTGTAGTCAGACTGTAAATTTTGAGTGTCAGTAATTTGTAATTATTGGTGCTACTGTACATGATGTCAGTCTGATGTTCAAATCAGTTCTCAAATGTCACACTGTCTGCAACAGGTACAGGGAAGACAACTACATTGGTGAAGTATGCTGAGCAGCGGCCAGACCTCCGCTTCCTTTATGTTGCCTTCAACAAGTCAGTAGCCACAGAGGCAACGCGACGCTTCCCCAGAAATGTGGCCTGTAAGACTGTCCACTCCTTAGCCTTCAAAGATGTTGGGATTAGGTGAGAACCAAGGGCTTTTTGTAGCACTATAAATGAATATAGTTTTACAGATGTTTTAAACTCATCTTTATCCTTATTTCTACTTTTTTCCTTAACATGATTTGTTATGCATCTCTGATCTTCATAGGTATCACATTGGCAAGAAGCTAACGTCTAATTTGAACGCATTCGTTATCAACTCCGTTCTGCCTAAAGGCCGTGGTGGCTTTTTGAAGTCCAAAATTGTGCTCACAACTCTCAATACTTTTATGGCCTCAGTGGACCCAGCCATCACCACCAGTCACGTCCCCAGCACATACAGAACTAACCGCAACACCAAGGGATACATAGATTCTGATGAAAAAGTGGTATGAACATTTTTGAGTGGTACACTCTAGCTTCTTCCTACATTGTAAGGCCATAAAGTCCTGTTCAAACTTTTTGTCTGTTTGATGAATTCCTAGCTTTTTGCACGTGATACAGAGGTAATCTGGACAAAAATGAAGGATCTCAGAGAGAAGAGACATGAAGCTCACTATATGACTCATGATGGTATGTCAGTAAGAGAAGGGAATTCCTGTTTATTTAATTATTAACAAAAGCATTTTATCAATATTCAGTGGAACTGTTTTATTTTTCCAGGTTACCTGAAGTTATGGCAACTCCAAAAGCCATGTCTTTCCAATCAGTATGATGCCATTTTTATTGATGAGGCCCAGGACTGTACTCCAGGTAAAGATGTATGCTTGTGGTACAGTTGTACATGACTTGTTAAAAAATGTAATAGGTAGATGACGCCTCTCTCTCTCACCTCCAGTTGTACTGGATATTCTCCTGTCCCAGAGATGTGGGAAAATCCTTGTTGGAGATCCTCATCAACAGATCTACACATTTAAAGGAGCTGTTAATGCCTTGCAGGATGTTGATCACACACACATCTTCTACCTGACACAGGTTAATACTAGCAAACCAAAATAAATAACAAATGTATTTATGACTGTATCCAAATTGTAGACTCACAATTATGATATATATTCCTTTCCCTCTGTCTCTGTTTGAGGGTGAATATTAATTATTAGAGGGTCAGTCTGAATAATTCTAATAATGTCTTTGTTCAGAGTTTTAGGTTTGGTGCTGAGATTGCCTATGTGGGTGCTGCCATCCTTAAAGTATGCAAGAAAGTCCAGAAGATTCTTGTAGGAGGAAGGCAGAAGGGTAAAAACATTCACCTTTCAATTATCGCTTTTAATGTTCATGAAAATTACTCATACATTGGTAAATTTCAGCATAATTTATTCATGGAATGGGAAAGAATTTTGGATATTTGTTTATGTGTTTATTTTTACTACTCACTGTACAGGTGGTGTGAGTGACGACACTGCAGTCAGGGTTGCGGAGGCTGTGAGGACTGGTGTGAGTCTTTGCCGTGGGAAGACGGCCATTCTGTCAAGATGCAATTTCACTGTGTTTACAGAAGCTGTCCGCCTGACTGACATCAATCCACAGTGTCGTATACATTTTGTTGGAGTGAGTGGATATAACAGCAATTCCTTATCTGTAATTAACACTTGTATGCAACAACAAGGGCTGGTTCTCATTTAATTAAAGCATTTACAGTATTACTTATAAACTCCCTTAAATGTATAACTTAGCCTTCCAAAGTCTCATACTGGGTAGATGCTTACAGGTCTACTTTCCCTGTAGGGTGTCAGAGGTATTGGCCTAGATAAGATCAACGACATCTGGAAGCTGATGCAAAAGGCACAACCGGGAGCCCAAGGCGCAAATGAACAAGCAATATGTAAGCCTCTTTTACAGGAACATCTTTATCCTGTCATTTATTTTCATAAATTCTGATAAAAACACTGATGTTAAATTCTTGCTTCAGTAGGCATCAGGGATCCCCTGATTCGCTCCTTTGCAAAGAAGATGGGCTTCTGGGGCCTGAAGGCCTACGCTACACAGACTGAGGACCGTGAGCTAGAAGGCAAACTTAGTATAGTTGAAAAATACAGACATCGCATTCCTGCATTGGTGGAACGCTTCACTATGTGCAGTGAAGAAGACTTTCTCAAAGCAGGTACACACATGCAAACTCCAGAAAGTCATATGTAAGACAGTAAGAAACATGAAGACATGAATGTTTGCTTTTCATTACAGACTTCATCCTTGGAACAGTTCACAAGGCCAAAGGAATGGAGTTTGACACTGTGATGGTGACTGATGACTTTGTCAAGGTGCCCTCTTCCTGGCACAATGTGCACCATTTCCCTGACTTCTCATTCGGTATGTTTCTACAAACAGATATTTCTGTTGATTTTTATCTGGACTGTATTTTGCATATAGTGATCTGTATTTTATATTGATTGATATTATCGTGATGGAATTAAGAGTTAAATATCAGCTTTTTAAAGCTTTGTTTCTCATGGTGACTCAAAGGTGTTAATTTGGGAGGAGAAAAAAGTCAAAGTTTTTAAGTCACCGATTATCAGCTTGATCATCAAATGGTTTAAACCTTTTTATGATGTTTTTTTTAATATATATTTTTTAGTTATTTAGGATTAACTAGCACAAATAAAGCCTCGTGAGGAATCTCTGCTTTTATTTTAATTTTAACTGACAACTAATATGACTTGTTAAAGATATATATATATAAAATCTTTTTCTCACCCACCTGTGCGGTGCCTCCTTTACACTCGGGTCCTCTACCAGAGGTCTGGGAGCCTGAGGGTTCTATGCAGGATGTTAGCTGTTCCTAGGATTGTGCTCTTTTGGACAGAGATCTCTGATGTTGTTCCTGGTATCTGCTGTAGCCGTCCTCTCAGCTTGGGGGTCACTGCCCCTAGTGCCCCGATCAATACTGGGGCCACTGCTGCATTCACACCCCACATTTTCTCTATCTCCTCTTTCAGCCCTTGGTATTTCTCAAGCTTCTTGTGTTCTTTCTTTTATATATATATATATATATATATATATATATATATATATATGTATATGTATATGTATATATATATATATATATATATATATATATATATATATATATATGTATATGTATATGTATATATATATATATATATATATGTATATATGTATATGTATATATATATATATATATATATATATATATATATATATATGTATATATGTATATGTATATATATATATATATATATATATATATATATATATATATATGTATATATGTATATGTATATATATATATATATATATATATATATATATATATATATATATATATATATATATGTATATATGTATATATATATATATATATATATGTATATATGTATGTATATATGTATATATATAATTTTTTTTTTTTTTTTTTTTTCTTACTTCCTAGCTCAAGATCCGGAGGATGAGTGGAACCTGCTTTATGTGGCTGTGACTCGTGCCAGGACGTCACTAATAATCACCAGGAATATCCACCGCATCCTCACATTTGATGGAGTAAGAGATAGTACACAGTTCACTACATGCTTTATTCTTAATACTTCTGAAATAATTTTTAGGCTATTTTTTCAGCATTTTCTGTTTTATATGACAGATAGTAGTAATAGATGATAAATGTAGGAGAACAGAGAGGGGATGACACGCATCAATGGGCCGGGGAATTGAATGTGTCCTCTTCAGTATATGCTCTGCCAGATGAGCCATTGGCATGCCCTGTTCTGCAGATCAGTGTATCTCCACACTGGCCATAGAGCATTTCATAGGAAATGCTCAGATTTGTCAGAACATTCATTTGGAGTCAAAGGATGAAGCGATTATTGGTGATCAGGGGTCATTGTTAGGCTACCTCACAAAACATATCTTACTTGTCTTAATGCAAGAATTGACGCAGTACTCCTTGATGCAAAGAGTAAAATTCAGGGTGCGGATCAATCCTCACACTGTAAATTTGTTTTTGTTTGTGCTAAATGTCCAGGGGGAAAATCTGATATCATCAAAGATTTTGTCAAACTTTTGTTAAAAATCTTCTTTGTCAAATGTAAATAATATTTCAAAGAAAATACATGACAGAAAAAAAGTGAAATGAAGCTACAAGAATATATCCTCATTCAAAACAGCCCTGTAACGCAGAACTGGATGAGAGCAGACTTTTTATCAACTAGCCCAGAAACGAGATAACACATTTTGCCTTGCATTGGGGTTAATGAGCTAGTGAACGAGCCCAGAAACGCAATAACGCATTTTGTGTTGTGTTGGGCTTAATGATTTAAGGAGTGAGCACAGAAACGAGTCTCTGGAAGGTATATCTAGTGACTCTATGTCGTCTTGTCGAACGTATGTGTGTCCTGATTTCATGTAGGTTACTTCTCAACAATGCCTCAGTTGCAGTCCTCCATGAAGCTTTCTCATGTAACTTCCAGGGTGTTATGACACAGAAGTATTATGTTACCATGGTCCCTAACTTCATATCTCTGCACTTCATTATTAAGATCACTGTTTTGGTATCTAACTACACACATCTTTGTACAACTGAAATCTGGTGTCAAGATGGAGTGAATGAATAAACTCATGCGCATGGAGCTGAAGGGAGTAAAGGTGTTTATTAACATAAAAACAAATATGAGAAAGGAAACACAAAACCTGGGGTTGAAACCTCAGAGTCCACAGGGAGACAGGATCAGGATGGTGAGAGTCTGAGTTTTGGCTATGAGGTGAAATGGGATGAAAGTGCAAGAGAGTCTATGGAGGTTTGAAGCATGACCTGGCACCGCACTGGAGCATGGGTGCCCCTTCTGTGGGCCCCTGATGAAGATCTGCTTCAGGTGAGGTGCCAGCACGTGCTGATGAGTCTGAGGGAGGGGTCAGCGGTGACGCAGGAACGCTCTGTGACGCCTGGAGGGTCAGTGATGTTTGGAGATGAAACAGCAGGTTTTGTCTGGTATATGAAATTGACTGATGATGGCTTTGCTGGAGCGGAAGTTTGACTGAAAACTAACATCTTGAAATAAACAGAACAAGATGTTTTGTTTCATGGGAGGCTTTAATTTAGGGAGAAAGTCTTCATGTTTTCAGTGATAAATGTGCTTCCCACAGTGAAAGCACAAAGAAACATAAATACATTCCACAACAGAAATGTTTAATTCATCCTGTATTTAGATGCAAGTCTGTTGAAAAGCACAGACTTTCTTTCTGCCAAATCTTGTTGCTTCAGTGCGTCACGTCTATTATTGGCCTTATGTCATGTGAACCAAGCTGCTCTTCTGTGACTTTTCTTTTTAATATGTGATATTTATTGACCAGATGCAGTGGATCAAATCAGTGAGATCTGATGGTTAAATGTATAGGTGTCCATATCAGTGTTGGGGCTGGTCTTGATGCTGTAGTGCTTTTATCTTATGCACAGTAAAACACAATAACTGGATGTGTTTCCTGTCCTTCCAATATCCACAAATGCTCGGATGAAAACCAGATAGTGAAACTAACAGAACACTGTCTGTAGAGAGGAAAAAAATCAGTGTGGAGGGCCTATGTCCAGATCCATGTCAAACAGATGTTACAGTCAAAGCTTTGTGATCATAAACCTTTGTGAGATCTAGAGGAATACTACAAAGGAAAGACGCATGTTCAGCAGTTCATTCCTTTGACACAGTGAGCTTCAGTCTGAGGTTTAAACGGCCAATACTAATACTGTCAGTTCAGTCAAAATGACTTCAGTGTCAGTAAAATCAGAAAATCATTGAAAGGGTCATATTTTACTAAACCCACTTTTATTAGTCTTTAGTTCATTTATTTGTGTATTTGGACCCTAATTGTTCATAAAGTTTGAATTTGAACTCTCCAGGTGCTGCAAAGCTATCCTTATATTCATTTGGACAAAAATCAAGCACATTTCTACAACCCGTTTTAATTCCTGCTTAATTTGTTACGTTTATAACTAGTTCCATCATGACATTTGCACAGATAAGGTCAAGACTTCCCACAAACATTTCTCCGAGTACGACATAATTGTTTGTCAGCAGCAGCAGTTGTAGTCCATACTGAAAATATGTCCAAACTTTCAGGCTGATTGTCTAAAATGTTCAGGTGTTGGTGGTATTAATGAACACAGGTGGCTGAACAGGACAGAATAGCACGGTCAGTAACCTGGAGGGGATGGGGCAGGAAGTGGCTAATATGCATTTAAAGGGCCAGCGCTCAAAACGACCTTTCAGGTGTCATTACTCAGAAATAGGGTTGAAGATGGACCTGTGGGGTTGAATTGATGAAGAATTCAGACCCAAGCATAGCATTTACAGTTTATGTAGACCACAGGGAAATGTTTTAAAATGCGTAATTCCAATTTAAAAAAAAGCAAAATATCAGTCCTTTAAAGAAGTTTGTCAAATTAACAGGGTCCAATGAGTTTTCCATATTATGTTCCTTAGTAGATCCCATCTCAAAATAAAAAGCTTTTTTAGAGATTAAAGAGTTCTGTCAACTAAATGCTAGAGTCTTTAATGACAAGGAGGTACAGGAAGTGTTGGTTGTGTTAACAGCATACATTTGTTAAATACTGGATCGTCATACACCATTTTGTCCATGTTTAAGTCTGGTGCAAGAAAAATTACATTGTCCAGATATTCACTCAGTCAGTATACATACTAAGTATGATAAAGAAAGGTGTATTTTCACGTACACAAAGATGGAACCATGGTAAAATGAATACCCTGATCACCTTAAGTGGGAACTATAATTGATGCACTGTGAACTACAGATGACCTTAGTGCCTTGGCTGTAGGCTGTAAAAGGCCTCCGTACATGTGAGGCCAGCCTCACAGGCTACACATAATAAGTTCAGGGGAAACATTCCATTGTAGCAGCCATTTAACCAGTCTGCACTTTGCCAGTGTACAGTTCTTTGTCACTCAGACTAACTTTTTTTCATCTGTATCCTCAAAATAAAAGGAGCATATAGATTGTATGTACTGTCTGACAGAGGAACAACACTGAAGCTGCATCTTCACATCTACTCTCTGTATAAAACTCTAATTTGCACTCTGTACATATTACAATATAAATCCTCACTGTAAATAATATCCATAATACATATATTTTAATAGACCGGATCTCTGTACACATCTACCCAGTTATTCATATTTATCTTATACTATTCTCAACCCATTGTTGTCCTTGTCTCTAGTTGAATGTTTGTTTATATTAGGTCTGTGTTTAAGTGGGTTTATGTTGAAATTGTACATTGTGAGGTAAGAAAAACCAGCGCCAAATTCGTCGTATGTGTTCACGTACATGGCCAATAAAGCTGATTCTGAAAAGCCTAAAGTTGTGTGGTCTTCAAGCACATCTATCAACAGCCTTGTCTGATTCCTCATGGGAAAATGTGCAGCTGTGTGGCTATTTAGATGTGGTTTAGATAACATAAGTGTTTAAATACACATTTTGGATCCTGGAGTATACTTGCATTATTGTTGGTTTCAGATGGATTGTACTAGATTACACTGGTAAACTTTGTTATTGCTTGCTTTTCTTAAAATACAATTCCAGTGTGTGTTCTTTAAATGTCCAGGATGTAAGACATAGTGGGCATTGAGGATTAATAATTCATGGCACATTAAGTTTTATGAGTTCCATTCCCAGATGAACCAGAGCCTGTGTGGAGTTTGCATGTTCTCCCTGTGCCATTTAGATTTCACTATCGGATGTGGGCTTGGTAAAAGTTTCCTGTCAGTGCCCTTGACCAAGGTACCTCCATAGAACTCATCTAAACTAAACAGCCCGGAACAGTCACACCAAACACTGACCTTTCAGGTTTTTTTGGGTCTAGCTGCTTGGTGCCCACTTTGTGTACAGATTATAATAAAAATGCATGCTAACAGCCTGAGTTTAAAATGACCATACAGAAATCGACTAACTAAACTGTCTGTCTTGTCTCCCACTATCCACTTACTTCAGGATTACTTCCTGAAATCTGAGATGCCCAGCTCCCTGCTGAAGTCTAATGATCCTCTCCCATGCCGTGTTGGGAATTGTCCAAACTGCATCACACCAGGCTCATCTTTCATCATGTGCAAGAGAAGGATGGAATATGTAAGAACACAACAAACCACACTTATGAAAAGAAAAACAATCATACAAGATGCTGCTTGCAGAGGTTTTAGTTTTTAATTGACACTGCTGTGTTTTTGTCCAGACTGATGGTGCGTCTTCAGAGGGCCCCCTGTGTGAAAGATGTGTGTGGACACGAATTGGCCCAACTGCCTTCCTCATGACTGATGATGTGCTTTCAATGGCAGAAATACCAGAAATGTTCAACCCACCAGGTCCCCACATCATGCTCCTTGCTCTCTTCTGACAAGACCATGAGTAAACATGTGATGAGTGTGAGGTTACACAGCAGTTTTTATTTTTCAAATCATTTTAAATTCATGTTTACACTGGTAACCTTTTTCAAAGGATAAGTGGTCAGGAACAACTCACTGCTCAGTGGGGTGAATTGTTTTTTTTTTTTTTTTTTTAAATCATTTTTATGTGCTAGATAAAGGGATGGGGGTGTTTGGTGGTGTTATTTCCAGCTCAGATGTTGTGAATGCATAACTGAGAGCTCAACAAGAGCTCTGTGTTGATAATGACATTGTTTGACTTTAATAGAGTGCTTTTATTGCCTGTTTAAAAAATATCTGTAAAAGACCACTAATAAAAAAGACCATTCAAATAATGTCATATTGATAGTAAAAGGTCATTTTAAGTTTGTAGCTGTTTGTGTTATATACAGTCTCTCAAAGTGTGTCTATGCTTACCACCCATTTATGACAGCTGTGGGATTTGGTGGGTGGTGGACACTGCCAAACATCTGTTAACAATCACACTCAGCCTTTCAGAAACACTTGAGTACTAAAAAGGAAATAAAATAGAACAGAAATACCCAGATATTTACGCACCCGAGAGGAAGTTCATTTGTCCTTCAGTTCAGGAGAAGAGAGAAAATGAAGGAAACATTAAAAAACACCTCAAGTCACCACAACTACTTATAAACATTGAATTAAGACCAGTGTGCTTAATGCAAAAAACCAACACCTATGGTGGATGTGACCTGAAATGACTTCTGATAAAGATCACAGAATTAACATCGGTCTGGCCTTGTTGCTTAGAAAATGTTTTGCTTGTTCCTCAAACAGCTGCGTACAGATGGAGCTTGCAAAGTCGGAAATGCAGGCTGTAGGAAAAATACAACATCTGTTCAGACAATGAATACATTCATAATAGTGTTACCGTTAAAGACCTAGTTTTTATCAATAGCCTTGTTACTTTTGTAACAGCAGGCAGTGTCTATCTTACATTTTAACACAGGTCTCTAAATTAGTGGTGCAGGCTATCGTTAAGAACCACTAGACTATGTTGTCAAGTTTTTACATGTCTGACAGAAACTGAAGCACACAAAATATTGACAAAAGAGGATACTTGTACAATTTTATTTATCATTGTCATAACTGTTGCAATTCTACAGACGCACAGAACTGAATCCCTTCACATGTAAAAGGTTAATGTAAAATATACTGTGTATAGGAGTGTTGTTACTAACAGTAATGACTGCAGTGGTATACAGTTCACAGTAAAATGTCCTCAAAGATTAAAAAAACAAACAAACCCAACAACGATTAGGGGAAGTGATGTGTACTGTGAATGGTTCATCTTTCCTGAGAACTGGCTTTTTCTTAGAATATCTGACCCAAGAGTGGTTTTATAAATTCTCTTCACAACATTGTAAAGAGCCAAAGAATGTGCTGCACTGGATGAGTTACTCAGTATGACACAGGATGTAACCCATCCGATCTGTCACTTCCACTGTATCAGACTCTACAACACGTAAGTCGATGACAGACAGGCTGAACACTTGTACTGGACAACTACTAAGTATATTTCAGACTATTTTTAAATAAGCCAATTACTTATTTTCCTTTTAATGTAGTTATACTTCGAAGTTTAGGACTTGATTGACTTGCACTTTCCTGAAGGGATCAATCAAGTTGATCTCTAGTCTGAATTTAAAACTTTCCATATTTTTCTATTTACCTGAGTAACATTAGGTTCAGTTGCTCATTGTGGTAAAACCCCTGCATCTACCTGAATGTCTAATAATATACAGACAATAATGAATGAATGAATGAATAATGATGAGCTGCTCCGGTGGTTCTTTGCTAAGGGGAATGTTAAATGTCATGAAAATGTTTCAGATGGTCAAGACGGTCTTTAACACTGTACAGCAAAAAAACAACAAAAAAAAACATCTGCTTGTGGAGGAAAACGCCTGGTCCTGACTAAATCACACATGCCAAATCTCAAATCAGAATTTCTCCAGCATGTGAAGATTTGAGAAAAGAAAAAACTAAATCTCCAACTTTGTGCCTTTTTTATTTCATTCACAATTTGTAGGTAATAGATGCTAAACTGGTCAAATTTGCTTATGGACATGAAGATCAAGGTCAGTGAAGAATAAACCTAATAACCCATGTTTGAGTTGAAGCTCTTTTGGAACCAGTCTTCACTTTTGTACTCAGTATCTTGTGCTGATCTTTGGTTGTATATTTGCTTCACCTGTTCATGAAGATTCTTCAGTTCTCCAACTAATCTGAGAGAGGCTTCTGCAGGGATATAATACACAGATATTGGAGATATATTGGATTGTATGTTTGCTGCTACTTGATGATAGCAGAGGATAGCAGATGAGAAATTTAGCTAATATTCACCAAGGTCTGAGGCCAGAGATAGACCGATAGAACTGGTGTTGACTCTGAGGATGCCCTTCACTAAGATATTTTAATTCAGTGTAAAAGAGGACAACCTTGTTGACAAAATCAGATGTCGCTTTCATTAGTTGGGAAACTTGGGAAATTTATGAACTCTGACAATATGAACTGGTACCTGCTACATAAAAAGGCATGAAACCACCAACACCACCCAGACAGACTAAATATTCCAAACACAGGTGCAATTGGTTGTCACTAGGGATGTAACTATTATCGGTATAACGACACACTGCGGTAAAATTGCAGATGGTTAGTATTACCGTTTAAATTCTAATTATCATGATAACCGTGTTTGATTACCGCACTTTTAGGGGAAAAAATGCCTATGTAAAGCTATGCTTTTATGTTAAATATTTGAGTATAGTTTTAATTCATTACAATTTTGATTGTATATACCTAATATTTGGAACCAATACTCACTTTTAAAGTCTTTGAAAAGGTTCATTAAGCATCTGTGTGTTATTTATGCAATAAAGTATATACATTTTTAAAATTAGATTTTACTCATATTTTTTTTTTGTGTCCTGGAATTTTATGTTGATATCGTAGGTTAAAGTGAAAAAAATAATAGGTAGATTATAGATGAAGTTGTGCTGAAAAAAAAAAGATACCAAACATGGGTATAGTAAACATTTCTGTATATAGTATATAAAGGCAAAATCAAAAGGACTGAAAAACGACCAAAATAGGCTCAGACCACTAAGGGTTAATATTTGAATGTTTCTGACAACAGAAAGTAGATTGTGCCGATTATTTTATTTGTTTGTTTGTTTTTCAAAATACAACTTGGTTAAATTATTTCAGTGTGTGTATAAGTACTTTTTGAACATTTTGAGCAAAATTTCAACAGTACCGCAATAATAATGATATCCGTGATAATTTTGGTCACAATAACCGTGATATGAAATTTTCATATCATTACATCCCTAGTTGTCACATTCATTCATTCATTTTCCAAAAAGCTTAATCCTTGAGTGGGTCATGGTGATACTGGAGCCTATCCCAGCTACCACTGTGCGAAGGCAGGGTACACCATGAATATGCCACCAGTTCATGGCAGAATTGATGTATAGAGATGAACAACTACTCACCTGAACAGTCACACCGACAGGCGATTTAAACTGACCAGTTAACCTACAGTATTAAGTGCATGTATTTGGGCAGTGGGAGGAAGCTGGAGAACCCAGAGAGAACCCTCGCTGACATGGGGAGAACATGCAAACTACACACAGAAAGGTACTTCTGCACTTTGAACTTACAGAACTAAAGCACTGATGTGATATGTTGCTAATGGCTATATATTGTCTTTTGTAAAACTCAAAACATGCTGGAGAAATTGTGATTTCAATGCCTCAATGAACCAGATACCAAGACACAAAGTGTACAACAAAATGTTTGTTTAGCAAATATGTTCCCAACCCACAAACCCTGACATCAGAAGGACTCCCTTTTTGATATTTACATTTATTATTAAAGTTGTAATATAAAAATATCCCTTCTGCATTAAAATATCTAAAAATGACTAGGCCTGCATTAAATACAGTATTTTGTCGCCTAGTGCCCTTACATTATATCAAATATTTCCTTGTGTGTTCGAATTCAGAGAAATCCAGTTTCATTCCACGTCATGGCCCCTGTCCCATGGTCACCTGTTATATGAGTCTTATTCATTTTTCTAATGACAAAATGAATGTAACATGAAAAACACTTGAACACAAATACCTCATCTGTAAACACATTTTCTGCACAAGTCACATCACATTTTCATTGGCAAGCATAGTGAAAACATCTCATTTGATCATTCACTCCTTTACCATATTGTCCACTACTCTGGTGCATTGCTCCTTTTACATTACTTTTATAGTTTTATATTTTAGCACTGCCTCAGAAGTTGCCTCCACAGTTAGCCCCAAATACCTCATGATTGCCCCATTTAACCAAGCAACTACTTACATTTAACACTGGCTTGTTATAGCACCAGACTGATGGTCACATTTCCCTTTTAATACATTTAACTGAACTGTGGGTAGGGGGTAGAGGATACAACCAGCATGTGTCATATCCAGCCACCACAGTCTTTAATCCTTTTGGAATGTAATGGACCCTCTGAGCCTCGGTGATGCTCAGCCGTTCTCCTTGACAATCACAGCTGTTCAGGTGGACACCTCAGTCAGGATCCTATGGTGTTCATGGGTACCAGTTCATCTGATGTGTGCAGTGGAATCTTTCTTGTCCTCCTATAAGAAAATGTTCAGTGATGAAAACATATGCTGGAATTAATGCAAAAAAAAGGAGCTTTTGAGTGCTAGAAACTGTTAACGTTTTACGCGTTGGCGTGTAATTAATGTCTAAAAATTCCAATTTGATCCTGTTAACAAGATTTTTCCAAGCTTACCGTCTGTAAAAGAAGCTGCCAATACCGATCAAAAGAATGATAATCACTCCAGCTACAACTGCGCTCATTACTGCCAATAACAGAGGAGACAAAGAGTCGACATCAAACTAGCATCCCTATGTGGTCCTGTTCAAATAATAACCAAACTGTGTCTGACACTTGGTGCATCTTCCGACTGCCGCCTACATCATTATATACGATAATAAACATTCCAGATGAAAGGTTGTATGTTAGTATGACCTGTAATTTCCATGCAGTTTAATACAGTAATAGTACTTACCATTGGTCACGACAGCACTGGTGCTGTGACTATGAGCTGCGGTGCTGTTATCTGTGTTTGACAGTATGGAGGGTTTGGTCGTTTGGTCCGCCCCTCTAGTCTCTGTCACATGTTGATTATTCGTTATTTAGTTTTGCAGTGGCATACTTTGGATTTCCAAATAGAGATCTATTAATGTTATATCATTACTAAAGCTTGAACATGCAAGATAACAATTTTATCACACCACCATAAGCTAACAAGAACAGACTTGAACCAGCCCGAAACATGTCATGACAACCAAGCATAATACAGTATGTAGACTGGATGATAAATAAAAATTCCTTACCCTGTGTGGGATCTGACAGGACCTGAAAACCAGGTGAAGTTTGTTCTACGCGGCCTGTTTCTGCAGCAAGTGAGGCTGAGATGGTGGCGCTCTGGGTCCTCTGTACTGTAGGAGGAGCTGCTGCATTTAAGAGAAGCCCACAGTTTTACTTGCCAACTATTTTTACAGCAAACACTACCTCTGTTATTAGACTGTCACTATCACTACTATCACTATCACTACTATCACTATCACTTTTGTTCTGTAAAACTAATGCAGCCCAAGCAGGAGCAGAACAGGTCAGCACAAAGCCACATTATCACCTGCTCAACTGCACGTTCAGATAAGATAATGTCCGCAAAAACAGAAATTTGGTTCACATATCTGCAAGATAAGACCAAGATATAACCAAAAACATAAAGACACATACAGAAGCACAATATAGAAGCCAGAAGGACAAAGTATATTGACATTGTATTTAATTAATGTTGGAAAAGAATCTTCTGCTAAAATGTAAAATATATCCAGATAAACTCACTTGTCTCTGTGCTGTTTGGTGGTTGTGTGGAGGTTCTCACCGGTTCAACTGAAACACAGAAAATTTCAATTTGTTTTTCATCTGCAACTTGACATTTCAAATGAGTCAGAGGTAGAAATATTGCATTATAAGAAAAATGTATGTCCATTATATGGAAAAGGGCACAAAAGAGTTTTTATATTTGTTCCTCCTGAAAACATCTTGGCCAATCACATGGCAGCAATTCACTGCTTTCATGTAGACATAGTTAAGATGATCTGCTGAAGCTCACGCCGAGCATCAGAATGAGGAGATAAGGTTATGTAAGTGACTTGAAATGTGCTGTGGTTGCTAGCACCAGACAGGCTTGTCTGAGTTTTTCATAAACTTTGCTGATCTACAGGGATTTTCACACACAACCAGGTGTAGGATTTGAATGAGAATGAAAGAGAATGGTCAGACAGAGAGAAAATATCCAGTTAGTGGCAGTTCTGTCAAGTTCACTGACAAGATGAAAAACCTTGTTGATATTGGAATCCAGCTCACCCCACATCCAAATCCCATATTTCTTCTCTGGTCCAGCCCCTCTCATTCCACTATGGACCAAAAATCCCCGAGCCTCCACTGCCCATGGATCATCACGTCTGTGAGTCTGACTGATGTGTGTCGGGTCCAGACTACAGTACTGATACAAATAATCCCCCCCCCCCAGGAAAAGTCAGAGCCCTATGGAAATAAGGTTGCCTTTTCAATCCCGATGATGACAGATAACAGAAAAATGCTGTTAAGTAACCGAAGGAGAAATGTGGGTCTATCAAAACACAGAAAACGGTTTTCAAATGAGGTAAACATACTGTGTAAGCCACAGCCTGCCCCCATACATGATACTTTTAAAACTCTTAAATTAGCTTTATTAAATGTTAGGTCTTTAGCAGGGAAAACATTTTTAGTCAATGTTTTTATTACTAAGCACAGCCTTGATTTTATGTTTTTAACTGAAACCTGGTTGGACCAAAAATAACAGTGCAACTATTCTTCTTGAGTCAACCCCTCCCAAATTCAGTTTTATCAGTGAGGCTAGGATAAACAGAAGAGGGGAAGTTGCAGTCTTATTCAAGGAATTATATCAGTGTAAGCAGCTATGTCTTGGAATTTTCCCTTCTTTGGAATGTGTGGCTGTACAGCTTAAGGCATCATCCAGGGTCATGCTTTTAAATATTTATCGCCCCCCCCAAATACTGTGCAGACTTTTATGATGATTTTAGTGAACTGCTGTCTATGATCTGAGTTGATTTTGACTGTATAATTATTGTTGGTGATTTTAACATCCAGGTTGACAACTTTCAGAACAAAGGGACTAAAGACCTGAGTAACACTCTGGACAATTTTGGGCTGACTCAGCATGTAACTGAGGCTACATACATTAAGGGGCACACACTGGACTTATTGATCTTGAAGGGTCTGGGCATCTCCAAGATTAGTGTGTGTGATGTGGTCTTGTCTGATCATTGCTGTGTTTTCTTTGCAAGTACAATTTCAGTTTACACAAACATCTCAAAGGTGGTGATCAGAAAACGTTGTATAACTGATAACACCAATAAGGTCTTTAACCAGGTCTTCTCTAATACCCGCCCTGTCAGGGGGTTCAGTCAATGAGCTTATCACTAGCTTCAGTGCTAAGATACTTAATATTATGGATTCCATTGCTCCCACTAAGGTGAAGGTTATCTCTGGAAGGAAAAAGGCTCCATGAAGAAATTCCACACTGGTAAAAATGAAAAAAAAAAAAAGAGTGTCGGAAAGCCGAGCGAAGATGGAGAAAAACAAATCTACAGGTTCATTATGACATCTATAAAAAGAAACTTCACTCTTACAATTTACAACGAAGGAATGCAAGGAAGTCGTATTTTTCTGACATTATCACCAAAAACAGTCATAGTGCTCGGGCATTATTTGCTACAGTCGACAGGCTAACAAACCATCCTGTGTCAGTAGCACCTGAACTTTATTCCACCAAGGCCTGCCATGACTTGCCAAATTCTTTACAGACAAAATCCAAAAATATTAGACAAGTAGTTGGTTCATCAGCAGCAGGTTCAGGATATATACTGTGTCCACTGAAAACCAGTTCAAACACCACAACGCAGTTTTATCCCATTCATAGTAAAGTTCTGGAGGACATCTCACGTCAACTGAACTCCTCCTCCTTCTGTTTGGACATCCTGCCCACAGATTTTCTTAAAAAGGTCTCAAAGACTTTGGAGTCAGATCTGTTGCAGATTGTGAACTCGTCTTTAGTGTCAGGTGTTTTCCCAGAGTTACTGAAAACAGCTGTAATTAAACCTCTGCTAAAAAAAGAGACAATCTAGACAAGACACAAATGAACTACAGACCCATCTCCAGTCTCCCATTTTTAAGTAAGATGATTGAAAAAGCTGTTTTTTATCAGCTAAATGACTTTTTAACACAACTGCTATGGTGTCTTCCAGTCAGGTTTTAGACAGCAACACAGCACTGAGACTGCTCTGACCAAAGTGATGAATGACATCTGTTTGAACACAGACAATGGAAACATGTCAGTGCTAGTTTTACTGGACCTCGGTGCTGCGTTTGATACAGTCAACCACATTATATTACTGAAACGACTGGAGAACTGGGTGGGTCTGACTGGCCCTGTACTAAACTGGTTCAAGACATATTTAGAGAACAGGAAGTACTTTGTGTCATTAGGTAACTTTACATCTGAGCAGACAAGAATTACATGTGGTGTTCCCCAAGGCTCCATTATGGTGCAGGTTATAAAGAACAACAATATTAGTTACCATAGCTATTCAGATGACACACAGATCTATATCACAATGTCACTTGGAGACCAAGGCCCTGTACAGGCTCTCGGTAAATGCATTAAGGAGATTGATGAGTGTGCCACAACTTTCATCAGATGAACAAAAACAGAACTGCAGGTAATTGTCTTTGGAGCCAAAGAGAAATGACTGCAGGTCACCACAGAGCTTCAGTCTATAGACCTAAAAACCACCAACCAGGCTAGAAATGTGGGTGTAGTGATGGACTCAGACCTAAATTTTGAAAAACACATCAAAGTAGTCACAAAATCAGCCTACTATCACCTTAAGAACATCTCAAGGATAAAAGATCTGATGTCTCAGCAGGACCTGGAAAAACTAGTCCATGCATTCATCTTCAGTCAACTTGATTATTGTAACAGTGTCTTTACAGGTCTACCTAAAAAATCCATTAGACAACTGCAGCTCATTCAGAACTCTGCTGCTAGAGTCCTTACTAAGACCAGAAAAGTGGACCACATCAGTCCAACTCTGAGGTCCTTCCACTGGCTGCCTGTCCGTCAGAGGATAGACTTTAAAGTTCTGTTGCTGGTCTATAAAGCTCTGAATGGTTTAGGACCAAAATACATCAGTGACCTCCTGACCCAGTATGAACCCACCAGACCCCTCAGGTCATCTGGATCCGGTCTTTTATCAGTTCCCAGAGTCAGAACCAGACACGGAGAAGCTGCGTTCAGCTTCTATGCTCCACATGTCTGGAACAAACTCCCAGAAAACCAGGTTAAAGACCCACTTGTTCTCAGCTGCATTTGAATAGAGTTTTTATTCATCAGTTCAGATCTGCACTGTTTCTTTTAAGATAAAAGTTTCTATCTGTTTTATCTGTTTATCTGTTTACCTATTTATCTGATTTTGTTTTGTTTTGTTTGTTTGTTTTTCTCATGCCTATACTTTTCATTGCTTCCATGCTGTAATGCTTTAATGTTTCATGTAAAGCACTTCCAATTGTCTTGTACATGAAATGTGCTATATAATTAAACCTGCCTTGCCTTCTGTCAGTGAAAATCCCACATGTATGCTAGAGGTCAGAGCGGAATGGCCAGACAGGTTTGAGTGGACGGACAGACAGGCAGCATTATCTCAAATAACCCATGATTACATCTAAGGCAGGGGTCACCAATCCTGGTCCTCGAGGGCTACTATCCTGCATGTTTTAGATGTTTCCCTCTTCCAGCACACCTGACGGTTGTTATCAGACTTCTGCAGAGCTTGATGATAGGCTTATCATTTGAATCAGGTGTGCTGGAAGAGGGATGCATCTAAAACATGCAGGATAGTAGCCCTCGAGGACCAGGATTAGTGACCCCTGATCTAAGGTATGAGGAGGAGACTGGTCACTTTATAAGGTGCTAGAGAAATGTACCTAATTAAGTGGCCAGTGTGTGTTTATAAATTGTAAAACCAAAGGTAATTCAGTGCTTTACGTAAACAAAAAATCCAGCAGGAAATAAACTGCTTAAAAAAAATACAAAAATACAATGCAAAAAATAAAGAAGCCAGAAAGACAAAACATAATGTAACTATTTAATTAATGTTGGAAAAGAATCTTATGCTAAAATGTAAAATATGTACAGATAAACTCACTTGTCTCTGTGCTGTTTGGTGGTTGTGTTGAGGTTCTCACCGGCTCAGCTGCATGTAAGAGAAACCCACAGTTTTACTCAGCATCAGTGTTTACAGCAAACACTACCTCTGTCATTAGGTCATTAGACTGTTGTTTCTACGGTCATCACTGTTCTGTAAAACTAATGCAACCCAAGCAGGAACGGAACAGGTCAGCACAAAGCCACAATATCACCTGCTCAACTGCACGTTTAGATAAGATAATGTCCACAAAAACAGAAATTTGGTTCACATATCTGTAAGATAAGCCCAAGATATAACAAAAACATAAAGACACATACAGAAGCACAATATAGAAGCCAGAAAGACAAAATACACTGACACTGTATTTAATTAATGTTGGAAAAGGATCTTATGCTAAAATGTAAAATAAGTACAGATAAACTCACTTGTCTCTGTGCTCTTTGGTGGTTGTGTAGAGGTTCTCACCGGTTCAGCTGAAACACAGAAAATTTCAATTTGTTTTTCATCTGCAACTTGACATTTCAAATGAGTCAGAAGTAGAATTATTGCATTATAAGAAAAACACATCTGGCAGGGCTTGTGAGATCACTGCTTATTCCAAAACCACAATACAATCAATCCAAACACCACTTAAGTTTCAACCAACATCTCTCAGCTTGTTTTGGACTTTGCATTGGACCACAGGAGACAGGAGTTCCTTACAAACCAAACCACAAATTGGCCCTCTTCTTCGACACGAAATGTTATTCCTGTGTGCTAACATAATTAAAAGAGCAAATACAATTGTGCAACACCTTAACAATATATATATATTTTTTTTTACTAAGCAGGTGAACATAATGTAATGACTCTTCATGTAATGATTTACATGAAATTATCAATTATAGAAGTGGAGTATCTTGTTATAGAAGTAGTATCTTGTACCCTGGCTAGAGGTGTTGAACAATGTACAGTCATGTGAAAAAAACATGAGGACAACCCAATAAATATTCAGGTCTTATTGAGGAATATTCACATATTGATGTCTAATCTTGTTATTTAGCTCTGGAAAAGTAAGTGATGTAATTGCAGGTAAACAATAAAAAATGACCGTGTTTTACTCATTAAACAAAACATAACAAATGCATATTCTAATTGAAGAAAAAGTTTACACCTTACCCCCTAATAGCTAGTGTTCCCCCCTTTGGCTGAAATAATTTCAGTAAGATGCTTCTTGGTGCCATCTACTAGTCTCTGACATTGGGATGGAGGAGATGTTTAAGGGGTTTCTTGCATGATACATGTACTTGTACCTGTTTCAAGTCCCCCGTCAGCATCTTCATGGGATGATGGGCTTTGACTCAGGACCCAGCATTCTTTAGTTTTTAGCCAGTCCTTGGTGGACTTACTGGTAGCCTATGTTTTGGGTCATTGTCATATTGCATGTTCCTCAAGTGCCCTCTGATACATGTTAGGATTCATGGTGGATTCTATGATCATGAACTGGTCAGGTCCTGCTACAACACTTCCACCTGGAATGCCGTATTTGTTTTTTTGTCAAACATGTCCTCTGTTCTGGTATCCAAATAATTACATTTGTAGATTAATCTGTCCAAAGAACATTGTTCCAGAAGTCCTTGTCTTTGTCTGTGTTCCCTCAGGAAAACTTCTGCCAGACCTTCATGTTGTTCTTAGAGGGCAAAGGTTTCCTCCTTGTACGTCTCCCTTGAAAGTGAAACTTATGGAGTCTCTTTCTGATTGTAGAGGCATGCACTTTCATATTAACAGTAGTAAGAACCTGCTGTAAGTCCTGTAATAACATGTTAGAGTTTTTTGTGGCTATTTTTTGCATCTTGCAGTCTGCACTTGGGGTGAAGTTGTTTTGAAAGCCAGATGTGGGCAAGTTGGCAGTTGTTTTGGATGTCCTCTACTTGTAGACTATTTTTCAGACAGTAAAATGGCTGATTTCATATTGCTTTGAGATCTTTTTAAATTCCTTACCAGACTCATAAGCTGTTACAATTTTCTTTCTGAAGGCCTCAGATAGCTCTGTTGACCTCACTGTGGTGTTCGCTTTCACTTCAGCAGTCAAGAGGACACCAAACTGTCAGAAGTTCACATATACAGGGATGTCCAACCCTGCTCCTCGAGAGCTACTATCCTGCATGTTTTAGATGTTTCCCTCTTCCAACACGCCTATCATCAAGCTCTGCAGAAGCCTGATAACGACCCGTCAGGTGTGCTGGAAGAGAGAAACATCTAAAACGGGGGTATTCAAATCCGGTCCTCGAGGGCCGATATCCCGCATGTTTTAGATATTTCCCTCTTCCAGCACACCTGGAAGCCATTACATCATTATCAGGCTTGATGATGAGCTGATCATTAATTGAACCAGGTGTGCTGGAAGAGGGAAATATGTAAAACATGCAGGATACCAGCCCCTGAGGACCAGATTTGAATACCCCTGATCTAAAATATGCAGGACAGTAACTCTCGAAGACCAGGGTTGGTGACCCCTGACATAGTACAAGCCTCCTTCAAAATGCTGAGAAATTGTTCTAACCATGTGCACCTGATGTGATACACCTGCATTTGATTTTAGCCATTTTAAGTGGAAATAAAGGTGGAAATGTCCTAATTTATTCTTCGCCAGAAACTGCATTTTTAAAATATATAATCATATGTAACAGAAATTCTTAGTCATGTCTTTGGCTTTATTTGTTTAGTTACATTACTTGAATCTCTCAGTATTGTTAAAATTGATATTAAATATCTATAAGTCCAAATTTGTAAAAAAAAAAAAAAAAAAAAAAAAAACAACTCACAAGCTTTCAAAAGCATGTTGCAATTTTTTCACGTGACTGTATTTTGCAATCATTCATGTGTTAGTGATTTTGTAAACTCCGGTCTAACTAGTTTCAGAGAGGGCCACTGTAAACTGTGTTCTCATCTTACGCTGCTGTTAAGTAACACTCCAGAGTGTTGTAAATAATCAATATACATGAATGAATTCTTTTTCTGCGTGGGAAAATTATTCTAG
The DNA here is from genome assembly GCF_902148855.1 of Sphaeramia orbicularis. NCBI lineage: Eukaryota > Metazoa > Chordata > Actinopteri > Kurtiformes > Apogonidae > Sphaeramia > Sphaeramia orbicularis. The sequence continues at coordinate 25,396,196 of NC_043968.1, read as the reverse complement.
GGAGCTCTATGAACAAGCCTTTATATGAAAAATACAGTCAAGTCAAGTTTATTTGCATTTACTGACATGTTAGGTTCTTGCCCTCCTCACATAACCATCTGTGCACTTGTAATGAAAAGTGTTGTTAATTTGATAGTGCCTCTGTAATGGAGACTGAGTTAGAGGCTACTGAGGAATTTCAGGACATAAACAGTTGTTGTCTGAAAGAAGAAACGGAAGGAGTACACAGTGCAATTGCAATATGATTGCAGAGATGGCTACAAAAGAAATACAAACGATTAAGAGAGAAAAATATTTCTTGTTTCATCTTACACAAGCTTTTTCTACTGGTGTAGATTTCAGCAAGATCTTTATGAGAGCAGAAGTTGTAAACATATGTCCAACAGTTCTTCTATAATAAATATACCACCTTTAGTTGCTATTAGGATCAAGTTTGGTTTTCCATCTAGAAAGAAAGAAAATATAATTTGGTCACAGCTACCATTCTACTACCAGAAACTAGGATTCATACACTGTTATTGCTGCTTGTCATATCAGTACCGGACTCTTGTATGTTTTGTCTGTCTTGTGTGTCACTTCCTGTTTTATTTTGTTAATCCTCCTCTTGTGTCATGTCTGGTGTCTTCGCCTCCTCTCCCTGATTGTTTCACCTGTGTTGATTACCTGTCTCCGCCCTGATTTGTTCCACCTGTGTCTCATTGTCTTCCCTCCCTTCTGTGTATTTAAGCCCTGTGTTTTCCCCTGTCCTGTGCCAGTTTGTATTCCTTCCTTGTGTTGTGATTACCTACCAGCGATTCTCTGAACCTGTTTGTCTGCCTGTCTGTTCGTTCCTGACCCGGATTGTTCCTCGTTCTCTGAGCCTGCCTGATCCCCATTGATACCTCTGCCTGATTCTGCCTCACTGGTTTTTTCGACTTATTGCCTGGACTCTCGGTTAGTGCTTTAGCTTTTTCCCCATGTACCGTTGCCTGTTTTTTGGATTCCCTGTGTATGACCTGGTCTGTCCCCTGACATTTCTCTGTTTATTCCTAGTCGGGTTCCCCTCGTGTGCTCCCGACCTGGGCAGAGAGATCCCCTTGCTGGATTCGGACGCCGTGACGAATTCACACAGTCTAATCTACAAGGATTCTTTAAAGAAACCTTTTTGTGAACTGTTTATCCTGTCCGTGTTTAATAAACACTCATTTTCTTATTTCCTGTCTGTTGGTTGTGCATTTGGGTCCAAGTCTTGTGTCTCTGGTTCTAACACTGCTACATTAACCACAAAATATCTAAGGGCTGAAAAATAGAAACAGAAATTATTGAATAGGTCTTACTTTTTGCAACAAAGTGGAAATGCAATTAAAGGTATTCATATTCATACTGAGAAATGTTTTTTTTCCTTGAGAATTATTTATCACTAAGAGTGGATGTGGAACAAGCATGACACACTGATTAACTGAGACTGGGCGTGGTTGCCAAGATAATCATCTGATGTGACACAGACCTGCAGTTTGTGATTATGTGGAGAATAAATGACAAATACAAATAGGATGTGTTCTGTGAGCTTTGTACCCTGTGTGTAGTCTGATGGGACCTGCAGACCAGGTGAGGTTAGCTCCATGTTGTCTGTTTGTGCAGACACTGAAGCTGAGATGGTGGTGCTCTGGGTCATCTGTTCAGTGGAGGAAGGTGCTGCGTAGAAGGGAGGGAAGTGAAGACTTTTACTCAGCAACTCTTTTAATGCAAATATTACATCTGTCAATATATCATGAGAGTGCTGCCTTTACTGACATTTCTGTTATTTGTAAAGCTCAAAGCAAAGGAGGTACAAGTGCACACAGACCAACAGTTCATTTCAGGACTGCCAAACATGTCACATTACTGAAATGTAGGACAAAACACAGCTGTATCTCATTTCATACTGAACCACAGTATCAATCTTCCTGGAACACATGCAGGATACACAGATATACTCACTTTATTCAAACTCTAAGGGCCTGATTTACTAAAGGTTTGAGCGTGTAAAAACGTGCACAAACTTGACTGCGCGAGTAGATGCAAAAATTTATTTAGCATGCACAATGTGATTTACCAAACCTGAAACTGACTGCGATGGCTGATTTATGTCTATACCCATGTGAAAGGCAGGTTTTAACTCGCACAGCTCCGCACGAAACTGGCTGCAGTTGTTGTGGAGAGGAGGTGGCATAGGCACAACCAAAGGCCACGCAGAGAACCAGTCTGTTCTGATCACATCAACATTTAAGGAATGATGGAAGAAAAAAAAAATTGAGACATATGGCGCTTAGAGAAAACAAAAGGTCTTACTCTTTCCAACTGACATTTTTCGAGGAACACAAAAAAACAACACAGGTTAAAAACATATTTTTTTAATAATACAATGAAATATCCAGTTCTACATAAGTATCACACATAACTGAAAATGGCCATCATTTGATTTCCAATAAATATATAAATTATCTCATGACAAAAGCTTTACAAATACAATATTGCATATCTTTAATTTACACACAGAAAATGCTGCTTAAATAAAACGCTGCCTTGATGGCATACATTTTACATTATGTGACAAGTCATTCATAGTGGACGCTTTCAATATGAGGGTGAGTCAAATAGATTGAGAACTTTACCTGGTCAAACAACCTGTCTCTGCATGCATTCCTTCATTCAGGACTAGTATCTAAATTCTACAAAGAAACAAAAGTAATGAAACTGAAATTACACAGCTCTGCCCCACCTGTGGGGCATGTTTTTCGCCCTCTACTTACAAAAGACTGCTGCGTTTCCTGCTATCATGTTCTGTGGACAACACAGTGATGGATATATTCTGTCTGTCCATAACATAGATAGGTTTAACATCTGTTAGGATAATAAAATATGATTCCAGCTTCTCCACTGGGATGATGATATGCTGTTTGATGCTAAAATAAATATCCTTTGCTGAACTAAACAATCTAAACACAGTCATCAGCTTTACTGTGTGAAATTATAGTCACTATTGTCAGCATTTTTTAAACAAATTATAAATAAAATAAGCTCTATTGTAGACATGCCATTTCATTGGGCTCAGTAGCTTTAAGGCACATATATGCAGACATCTGTCATTGCACATGAAGTAGCTAAGGAGCAGAGGTGGGGAATCCCAGGTTCATCAAGTCAAAGTCCTGCCATGTATTGGTTTCAACCTGTTCACTAAACCAGCCTATTTTTATGAACACAAGTTCTCATCCAGGTAGATGGGATATTTAGTGGAATCACCTGTGTTAAGTGAAGAGGTTGGAACCAGTATATGGCAGGACTTTGACTTGACGAACCTGGAATTACCCATCTCTGCTAAGGAGGAAGAGACGGTCATGTATTAGTCACTCATTTGGTGGTTCACACCCTGTTGACATGACCAATGAGAGCAAATACACTACTTTACTTGATCATAAGCAAAATGTTATTCTATTCTTCATTCAGATGAATTCCTATGCCTTTAAATTAGTCATGTTATGCCAAAACCATGTTCCTTCTATTGGCTTTTTTCTGTTTCATTCCAATATCTGTTGGCACATACTGTGAGTTGATTGAAGCCACACAAAGGTAATTAATTAACACTAGTGGGCAGGTCATTAATAATATTCCGTATGTGAGCTGTGAAAATTTCTTTGATAACTGTCCGGAAATCTGTTCAGAAAAAGGCTGCAGAGGCTCAGTGGATTAGCAAGTACAAACAAGAACTGTCAAATCAAATCAGTCAATATGCAAGGAAACAGAGATGATGCCATGTTTCTGTCTAATTCTGTGTTAAAGTGACTCACTCTTCACTGCTTGGAAACTTTGGAAGGTGCTTTTTTTTGTTTTCTAAAAAAAGCTCCAAAAACTTTCATTTCTTGCTGCTCACTGTGCCAGCTGCTTATCATCTACTCTGTTTCTTCACATGAACCACAACTCATGGGTGACATTTCCTCTTCCATTTGGTAATCCGTCTGCGGCGGGATGTTTGTTCTTCTCCTGGTATGAAGAGAAAGGCGAGGTCAGTAGTGAGACAATAACTGTGAAGAGTTCAAAGGAAACTGAAACTCAAATATACAAAGTGCTTGTTCACCAAATGCAATATCCCACACAGCCTGTTTCACACCTGAATGTACTTATTCATCCAGCGATAGAAATTGCAATGTTGCATAATCCCAAAACTCCAGACAAAGATTTTAAGAGATAAATTAAATATTTACTATATTTATATTAAACATGAATAATTAAGAAGGACGTTTTCATCTGTTTCTTCAGTTTGAGCAGATTATCTTTGGGACACTTAATACAAGTAGGTTTAGTAGGTTTTAACAGCAGTGCATTTTATCCTGAAATAATCTTAAAAACACTAGACTTGGCAATAACTACAGGCCAATTTCCAAGTTGCTGTTTCTTTCAAAGGCAAAGCAATTAGTATTGTTGATGAACAACACCTTTTCAGTCAGGTTTTCACCAGCTGCACTGCACTGAAAGGGCTCTAACAATCTCCTGTTTCAGGCTCATTCTAGTGAAATTAGTGTCTTGCTGTTAGATTAGAGCGCAGCCTTTGATACAGTTAATTATACTTTCTTTATTGACAGGCTTTTTACTTGGGCAGGTATCTCTGAGAAGGCTCTAAAGTGGTTCAGATGTTTTTGGGGTTTTTTTTTAAGCAAATTTACCATTTTCTGCATCCAGTGGGTCCAGGTTGTCTTAACAGGAGATCTGACTAGTGGGGTGCCTCAGGGGTTGGTACTTGGCCCAGTCTTGTTTTCTCTTCATATGCTCCCTCTTGGTTTCCTATTTCACTGCTTTAACATTTCATTACATTTTTATGCTGATGAGCCTCTGTTGTACTTGTCCCTAAGGTGCAAAGTCTAAATGTATTAAATGATCTCTGCTACTGCCTTGTAGACATCAAAAATTGGATGCCGGTGAATCGCCTCATATTAAATGAGAGGAAAACTATGATTCTAATTTGTCTGACTAATAAAGTGTCAACTGAAGAACAGCCTGAATTGACCTCTTTAGCAGTCTATATTAAGTCCACTTGGGTCTTGGGGGACCTCGGTGTTCTATTCAACTGTATCCTGCCTGTATCCTGGTCTTTAAAATCCTTTGTGGGTTAGCCCTGCCCCATTACAGGAATTTGTACAAATACCCCAAAACAGATGAATCAGGGCTAGTTCCCGTGGTGACTATAATTCCATCCAGAGGACGCACCTTTGGACAAGCTGTGTTTTCACGCTGTCCCTCTCAAACTTGGAACACATTACCAATCATTATCCGCAACCCGCCCACACTCAGCTCATTCACTAAACGTCTAAAATCATGGTTATTGGACGATCAAACCTTCCTCCACAATGTCCTGTAAAGTCATCTGGCACTCTGAAATTGCGTGTGTATGTATGTATGTATGTATGTTGTGTACAGTGTAGCATAAATGTATAATGTGTTTTATTTGTCTGTTGAATGAGTACAGTGGACTATACTGTTTTATGTGATCTATGTTGTTTTTTGTAGGGACTAAAGATGGAAATTAGCCTTGGTTATAATCTTGCGTATTGGCACATATTGTGTTTATTAACCCTTTAAACTCTAAGCCTAAAATGGTCCACCTGGACTTTTTTCTTATTTTGACTAACTAAACGGTTAGAAAATATGCTGTGAGTGACTCCGTTTTTTACAGCGCACTTTTTTCCAGATCTTTCAAAATCTAGCAATCATTTACAATTTACCGCATGTTATGATACTGCTGAAATGGCTTCTTCTCCAGCTTCTAGTACAGGTATGAGTGAAATTACTGTAATGACCTGACAGAACCTATAAAAGTGCAATGTCTCAAGTTTCAGAAACCATTGGAATTTTTCCAATTGCACAAATAGTGAAAGAGTTACAGCCATCCAAACTGAATATGCGCAGGGTGTGTCAGTAACGATGAGTCAGGTTTTAAAGAGTTAATATGCACTGTCCCTTTGAAAAAAATAGACTTCAAACTTCAAACTCTTGGCTGAAATTCAACAAACCTATCACAAATGGTGTGCGGTCATGTTTTTTTTCTCCATTTATAAAACATTAAATCAAAATTTAGGCACGTTTTCTTTTAAATATGCTAAGTCTCTGATATATTTGTAATCATCTGGAACACATCATTCCTGCTCTAGTGGCACTGCACTGACTTTTGTCAAATATTAGATTAATTTCAAGATTTTATTAACAACTTAATGGGAAAGCCACAGATTTTATTGCTGAGTTTCTAGTACCGTACACTAGAAATACGTACCATATGTCTAGTAACCATTCAAAGGCTGGATCTTGGAATACAAACTCTAAAATTGGACTGTGCCTTTTAAGTTTGCTCCCCAAAACTATGGAACTCATTAACCATAGATATCTGCCTTTTTGAATCAATCAACCTTTAAACCATGTTATCCAGGGGAGTTTTTATGTATTTTATAACGGTTTCTGACATGTTTTATGTATTAGCATTGGATATTTTTTCTGGTGTTTATGCAATATTTATGTGTGTTTTGTATTTCTTACACTGTTAATTTGTTGCTGCATTTATGTTGTGAATTACTTCTACTTTTTATACTGTGTATTGTTTCATCTTGTAAAGCACTTAATCTATATTGGCTCCAACAGGACAACACCTTGTTTTCTCCTGAGAAATACACATATATCTCCACATCTTTGTATTTTACTATCAACATGTGTAAATATGCACTCCAGGAAAATGTGCACAAATGTTTATGAAAATGATGGATGTATTTATGTCAGCAGGTGTACGGGACATGATCTGATGCAACATGAGAATATATCTGAATGATCTGACATGGACTGAAACAGGACAAAACCCAAACTAACTCAACCCTCTTATCATGATGGGATAACATTGTGACTCATTGACCCACTTCTTTATCGTTGTATTTTAAGTTTTGATACCGCCCTGTCTGTGCTTGTTGACGTCTCTTGTTTCGTATGTCTTTACTTTTTTGTTTTATTGTCTGTTTGTTAAAAAATGTAAAATCTGTTAAAAATAAAGTATATATTAAAAAAAACACTTAATCCAGTGGATCCCAGCCTTTTATGGCTTGTGACCCCATTTTAACATCACAAATTTCTGGCGATTCCAGACATTCCAAACTGAGACACTTTTTTCTTGGAGATGTCTTAGCGGGGCAAGGCGGGTGAAGAGATATTTCCATTTTCTGTTCGGTCTGGTTTCAACTGTCAGGTTGAAGTGTAGTAATGCGTGCGGTTAGGTGATCAGGTCAATCTAAATATGCCCTCCCAGATGTTATATCCAGCATTTTATTTGAACTTGATTTTTATTAGGAAAAGTGTGTGGTGTTTTAATTATAATGAAATATATACTGAATCATTAAAAATATTTTTAATCAGTAATTTATTTACATTTTTTTTATCAATTACTAGAAATTTCAGGCGACCGCATATGATTTCCAAGTGACCCCACATGGGGTCCCGACCCCAAGGTTGAAAAACAGACTTAATCATAGCACAACTTCAAAACTTTGTGTTGAAAAATGCTATATGATAAAATATTACTAACATAGTTACCAGTATATTTTAATCTGTGGATATACAGGGTGGGGAAGCAAAATTTACAATGAACATTTAGTTGTTTTTTCTCAGCAGGCACTATGTCAATTGTTTTGAAACCAAACATATATTGATGTCATAATCATACCTAACACTATTATCCATACCTTTTCAGAAACTTTTGCCCATATGAGTAATCAGGAAAGCAAACGTCAAAGAGTGTGTGATTTGCTGAATGCACTCGTCACACCAAAGGAGATTTCAAAAATAGTTGGAGTGTCCATAAAGACTGTTTATAATGTAAAGAAGAGAATGACTATAAGCAAAACTATTACGAGAAAGTCTGGAAGATACTATTAAAGAAGAATGGGAGAAGTTGTCACCCCAGTATTTGAGGAACACTTGCGCAAGTTTCAGGAAGCGTGTGAAGGCAGTTATTGAGAAAGAAGGAGGACACATAGAATAAAAACATTTTCTATTATGTAAATTTTCTTGTGGCAAATAAATTCTCATGACTTTCAATAAACTAATTGGTCATACACTGTCTTTCAATCCCTGCCTCAAAATATTGTAAATTTTGCTTCCCCACCCTGTAAATCTAAAAATTCTCAAGAGTAAAATAATTTCTTTAGTTGTTTTTAAGCTTACCGTCTGTAACACCAAAGGCTGATCCCGATCAAAGCACAGACAATAACCACCGAGGCACAAATAACTACTGTTTTTGTTACGTCAAGTCCTGCCAATGAGAGAGAAATGGTCAACATAATACTTATTCCACATGCTCCGCTGATAATAAGTTGATTTTTTATAGTGATATGGTGATAAGAAGTCTAAGGAGAATTTCTCTAGCAATAAACTAATAAAACATCTAGGCACTTTACAAAAAAAAAGAGAAACTTGTGTAATGCAACAGACGATACTATAAATGTCTGAAATATTATATCAGTAGCTGTCATCATTAGTCTATCTTTGAACTCATAAAGGATCTGTTCCTTTTTCAATGGTCCAACTTACTGTTCAAATCTTAACAAATATCACTGGTTAAGATCTTTTCTAGTGGGAAATTTATTAGAAAAACAGACTCACCAGTGTTACGAGAGTCAGAAAATTCACTATCTGTCCCGTTGTTTACAGGTTCAGTGGTGGTTGAAGTAGGTGTCTGCTTGGTATCGCCGGTCTTCCACACAGAATCTTCTTTTCCAGCAATGACAGAAAGACTAGGTGAGATTTTCCACTTCATCATTTGTGAACAGTTCTGTACTGGCAAAGAAATTCCTCTGATTTTTTTTCAATATTCATTTAGCACCGTTGTTTTTAAGAAAATCTGTAAAACTAATTTCTGAGCTCTTTGGACTTGTGGATTTGTAGCCTCAGAGTGCACACAATGGGAACTGCAGCATCATGGTTTACATCCAACTTGGATTTTATTTATTGCTCCTTCCACCCATCAGCCATAATATTATGACCACTGACAGGCAAAGTTATATTAGTTTGAATTACCTCATTACAGTGGGACCTGTCAGTGGGTGAGATATATTAGGCAGCAAATGAAGATTTAGCCCTCAATACTGATGTGTTTAAAAGCAAAATGGACAAGAGTAGGAATCTGAGCAACTTTGACAAGAGCGAAACAGGGATTGTTGAATCACTGGTCAGAGTATCTACAGATCTTCTTGTTTTTTTTTTGTTTTTTTTTTCCCATTGTAAAGTGGTTAATACTTACCAAAAATGGGCTGAAGAACAACAACCAGATCTTAATCAATCAGGCATCTACAAGAAGTCGAGATGTGAGGCCTCCATGAATCTGAGTTGTTTGTCCAACATCTCCAAGAGATGCTCATTTGGCTTGAGATTGGAATGACCTCCCTTAGTCCATTTTTGCTCGGGACTAACCCAGGGGTGTCAAATTTATTTTAGTTCAGGGGCACAAACAGCCCAATATGATTTCAAGTGGGCCAAACCAGTAACATAATAACATAACCAATACATAATGCCAGCCCTAAACCTTTCTCTATGTTTTACTGTGGAAAAAGTAAATTTGCATTATGAAAATGTTTACATTTACAAATTATACAACCATGAACAACCTGAAATTTCTTAAGAAAAATAGGACCAATGGCCCTGTAGTTTACCGGCCAAATTAAAAGCTTTGGGAAATGTATCCAGCTGCCATTTATTATCACCCAGTTATGTGTATTTATTATATTACAGAAATAGCCCATGTTTTGGTCATATTCCAATCAGATCTGTAAAAAAAATCAAATTCCAACTTGATATCATTAATACTTACTGATTTATTGGATCAAGCCACTTCCTATGTCTTATAATGGGAAAATTTTTCAAAGTCGCACCAAATCCAGAATCAGATCCGGATTGAAATAATTTCAATACCTTGTGTTGACATCATCATAAAGAAGCTGTATACCAAGTTTGAAGTCAATCAGAACTGTAGTTTGGGAGAAGATGATTGAAATTTTTTCCCCATAAGAGCCCATGTTAAATTTTCCGTACGTTCCTGGATCCAGAAGATCCTGATCAGCATGTGGCCATTATGTTTTGGTCATCTCCCCATCAGGGCTGTACTGTAGACATTTCAACTTGATATCATTTATATTTACTGAGTTATTGCATCGATCCACTTCCTATCTCTTATAATGGGGAAATTTTTCAAAGTGGCACCAAATCCAGAATCAGATCCAGATCCAAATAATTTCACTAACTTTTGTTGACATCATCATAAAGAAGCTGTATACCAAGTTTGAAATCAATCGAAATTGTAATTTCGGAGAAGAAGACGATTGAAATTTTTGTAATGGACGACAGATGACAGACGACGACAGACGACGCCGACGGACGCCGCATGACGACAATAGCTTATGGCCTGTCGGCAGGTAAGCTAAAAATAACTGCAAGTTTAATAATATTTTGCCACAGCTTATCATTTACACATGTACATTACAATTTACAGATGTCAGTGGATCTACAAAGGCACAAAACATTTAGCAACAAGCAGAATATTGTCAAAATTGCACTTATTTTTTATTAATAAATCTCAGGTTAGTCATATTTGTTCAGATTATTCACATTTTTGTGAAAGAATAGTTTGTAAATGTAAACATTTTTATGTAATTTTACTTTTTCACACTAAAACAAAGTGAAAATCTGGAGTTGTTATTATTAATAGGTTAATATTACTATTTTGCTGGTCACCCCATTTGGGGTCAAGGTTATAATAGTTTTGGGTTTTTCATTATAGTTTAGTTTGATTTACTTTGACTTTTTTCTCTCTAATTCAGTTAGTTTTAATTAGTTTTTAGAGCAGGTTTGCTAGTTTTTATTAGTTTCCCTTTTTTTCCCAAATGTTTAGTTTTAGTTTTTTCATATCTTTTATCTTCCTCTCCTTCGTATTCAAAGAAATTTCATCCAGGACTCTGCTGCTTTCTCCCAACTTTAGTCCCCATGTTGCCAGGCAGAGTGGAGATGAGAAAATGACTCTAAACCACAAGTGACGAAAAGTGACGGACCGTGAACTGCTAAAATTGCTTGAGCAAAATAAATTGATTTCATATCAATCCAACATTGACAAAGATGAAAACGAAGGTAAATTTATTCATAATTTTTACACATTTTAATTAGTTTTGTAAGCACACAAAACAGTTTCAGTTATTTATCATTTTTTTCTTTACTTATAGTTTTTATTTACTTCAGTTAACGAAATATTTTTTCAATTGTAGTTTGCGTCATTTCATTAACGATAATAACCTTGCTTGGGATCGAACTGGGCTGTATGTGGCCCCTGAACTAAAATGATACTAACACCCTTGATTGTTAAATGGGCCATATTTTGCTAAACCCACTTTTATTAGTCTTTGGTACATTTATCTGTGTATTTGGGGAACCTAATAGTTCCAAAAGTTTGAATTTGAACAGCCAATTACCTAAAATGTTCAGCTGTTGGTTGAACTGGACAGAGCAGCATAGCCAGTGTAATTTTGGAATTTTACAAATTCATCCCCCAGACTGAATTGGACCGTTTGGCAAGGCATATGTTTGGCACGCCTGTACTAACCACTGCAGACCAGGAACGCCCACCAAGACCTGCAGCTGTGAAGATGTTCTGACCCAGTCATTACCATTACAAAAGGGCCCTTGTTAGAGTCCCTCAGTTCCTTACACTGCTCATTTTGCTGCATCCAACACATCAGCTTCAATGACTAAATGCTCACTCGCTTCCTAATATTTCCAACCCAGTGAAAGATACCATTGTAATGAAATAATCACGATTACTACCACTTTTCCTTTCAGTGGTCAGAATGTTCTGGCTAACCGGTGTATCTCTATATAGACATCATGACAGAGGGAAATAGCGTTCTTGTAATTTTGTTGTGGTTTGTGAAAAACAAAAAGATATCGACTGGTAGTCCCAGTACAATAGTGGTTTGAGCAAATTTCTCACTTCCTGACTTTAACAAGAAACAGATACTCTGTGATCAATCAATACAGAAACACTGTAAGAAGACAAATGTGTCAGTGAACAATGTCAACCACATACATTAAACATCATAATTCAGAGTTTTCAAGTTTCCAGATATAAATGTGACTCAAAATTGGGTTTCTAAGCATTTTTATGAGCCTCGACCACTACCATCTGGTGAAAAATGTACATGGAACCTGATCATATGGGTTTAAAATGTAACTTTAGCCCTTGCACCACTGTGTTGTCTTTATGTGTCCTATCTGTGTGGATGGGATGCTGTATGCTCTTTGTTTATCATGTCTGACACAATCCAGGTATTGGTGCTAATTGGTACGAGATCATTGAATCTCTTGCATTGACGGTGCCTTCAGTATTGTTCAACATTACTACATGTACAATTACTACATCTTCTGTATGAAATATATGTATGAAATAAATATATTTCTGTACAAAAACCGTATTGCATTTAGGAAAGATTCCTTCTCTTCAGCTGTGGTTTCTTCCCTTTTTTCTCCACTAAAATTGCTTTTGTTTTTACCCAAACTTTTGGTTCAAACTCAATTTAAGAAAAAAAAATTACATTATGGCAAAATCTGTGATATTGACCTCTATAAATGAAACCAACTTGACCATCTCAACCCTAAAATATCAATGCAATCTCTGCCACTACACTATCATTTTCCTTAATGTCACTGCTATTTCCTAAATCTGTTTCATGCATGTTCTTTTCCCTTTGTGTGATACAGAAGTACAGCATATGAGCTTCTTTTTTTAAGTTAACTGCAGACAAAGATGATTATGTGTCATGTTATGACAATATTCTACAGAAACATGTTTCAATAACTTCAAGTTTGTTTAATATAATGAATAGTTACATCTGCTGTCACTATACCAGCTTAATGGAAACAGCTCTGTTAATGTAAACAGATACAGCTGTGCCTTGTCTGTTAGGAGTCACTGTGAAAATGGTTTATACTAAACTTGAAAGTATTGGCTGACATGAAGTTACATGCAATACACAGAAAAAAACAAGTTCATTTTATCCATCAGTTCAGTTTAAAGTAAAGAAATTACAGCAGTGTTTTGAAAAGCAAACCCTCTGAAAGAGACACACAATTAATCCCTCCCTGGAGGGGCCTCAGAAGACATTTTTTCAGTCTCTCATATGATAAACATGGCACCGATGACACTTTGGACTGCCCCAGTGTTTGAATCAGGCAAAGTAACTCACAGAAACCTTTATCTAAACATTCTGGACATTTTGTCAGTGTTAAAGGAACAATTTTTGAATTACATTAAAATTTCTCTTTCTGAGTACAACAGCCACTAATGCTTCTACTAGTTACACCACTGTTTCTACTGTTGATGTCAACACTACCTTTTAACCTGTCATACTGCTGCTGCTTCTAAACAAAGCACATGCTACTGCCACCACTAACAGCTAGTACTAGATAAAATGACCATCAGCAGACAAATATTGCATTTGTATGAATATTAATATGATTTTATCAGTTTATTAGTATTTTATTTTTGCAATTCATGCAAATGCATATCTCATGGACTGTGGTGGTCTGGTTGGTGTCAAAGGAAACACCTGTCTGATTCTCTGAGGACCATCATTGATCACAAATATTGTATATGTATTGTACTTATTGTTCTCATATCAGAAATTTGAGATGAAATGAAGTTTTTAAGTGTATATATGCACATACATTGCTCACAACTGTTCACAAGGAGCTGCAAATCCTTATTTGTGACATTTCTGACATGTCATGGTCTCACATGTTACACAACCTGCTGTAATGCAAGATAAACAATGCCCATCATGCAGATAGACTTACCTGTTTCTGGGGTATTCGATGGGGTTGTGATTCTCTGTGGGTCCGCTGAAACACAATACATGAGAAACTGAGTGGTTCATTTACAATTGCACAGACTTTTCTAGAGAAAAACTACTCTAGTGAAACCTTGTTGGCATTGCAGGCTTGGTCATAAAAGTCACAACCTGCTGTACGTGTCTGCAAACCTGACAGAACATCAAACAATGGATCTTAACGTATGCATTTGATATTTTTGTTATTTCTTTGAAAATGAGAGCTTCTGCTCTGGAAAAACAAAAAATCACAAAGATGCTGCAAAACAATGTCTGTCAACACAATCAATGTATTCTTGATCTGGAAGATGACCTACAACTGAAAACACATTTTCATCTCTACAGTCGCAGAAAAAATTATTAGACCATCAAAAGTATTCAAAAACAATGGTTATGCAATCAAATAGTAACTCCTGTGTGTATCATGTGACAAAAACCGACAGAAAAGAAAACACAGAATGTCTAAAAGCACTGTTTTTGCATGTACAATGCCATAGTTATTGGTATAAGAACTTAAAGGATTTTGGTTATTATCAAGAAAACATGAAAAATGGCTAGATATCAGCTCTGAAAGTAAACTCTTACGAGCTATTTTTGTTGTTATCATCATATTTGTCCAAACAAATGTAACTTTAGTTGTACCAGGCATTAAAATGAACAAGAACTTGAAGAAAACAAGGGGTGGTCTAATAATTTGCCAATCTGCCATATCTGATGAGTGTCCAACCTCAGTCTGATAACAGAATTAACAATATTTTTTTAAACAGATATATGTTTCTTTGAGTGTGGTGGATGTGATATATGTTGGTGAGGGTCTGCACTCTCCGCCTCTGTTATTGGATGAATTACTCAATCACTCAATATTAAACTACATCAACTAAATAAGTCCTGTCTGGTGTTAAGAATGACACCTCAAGGAAATGAAATAAATAAGTGAAGGGAAGCATCACCTCCCTAAAATACAAATTTACTGTATATTTAATGACTATCTCTTGGGCAGCACTCAAGAGGCAATTAAGGGTAACAGACTTGGCCACAAAAGAGTTTCTGAGAAGAACTGTTTTCAGTTGATGTTCTCAAGTCTCATTTGAGCTCCAGAGGTCATGGCTTACTTCTGCTTGTAACCAGACATTTGTCCTCTTGCTTCTTATTGACTTGAATCTTTACGTAGTTGTTAAACTCATGATATATATAACAAAATATTCAGTTTGCGTAACATGTGACAACCGGGACTATTGTCAAAGGGCAAGCTGTACACAGGGTTGTAAATATGATGACAGTCCTATAAATAATCAGAGATTTTGGCTTGGATACAGTTGCGTAGAAGTATACATTTTATGTGTGAAAAGCAACTGCTGAACTTTAAGTGTGTATACACAATGGTTTTACAAACCATACCATATTCCTCATGCCAGCTGGAGTGCACACTTATTATATTCTTATGCAATGTATTTTTTGTTCACATTCCTGGTTGACATGTTAAATCCATCTTTTATAGTGTGTCTTAAACAGTCCCCCTACCTACCATGTGGGAAACTTGTCTCAAGCGCTATGGTTAATCTACTTTGTCAGTGTTTTCCAATTCTGTTTAAGGGTGTTCATCATTTCTCTGTGAGCTCTTCAAATGAAAAGACATAAAATAAACAAGTCTTACGTATACAGGCTAGTTTGGGTGTGGTCCATGCAACGCTGCCTTGATCTTCTTTACATTTGACTAGATTTGAGGTTCCCGCCTTCCTCACATATCCATCAATACACTTGTAGCGGAAAGTGTTGGAAATATTGTAGCAGCCCCTCGTTGGAGGTTCAGTTAGTTCCAAATGAGGAATTTCTGGACATGGACAATTGTTTTTGTCTGCAGGAAAACACATATGAGAAAATCAGTTTCTGAAAGAAAGGTAAAATGGTTTATTGATATTAGAAAACATAAAACATGCATGTAATAAGACTTGAGTGATATTCAAGAGCATCAGCACATCAAGTGTCTTCTGAGGAATTTCATAAATGAGCCCGCAGCTACATGTAATATCTCTTAAAATAATGTCTCTTAATTTATGTCATGTATTTGAACATGATCCTTGACAAATTAATACAATTAAAAAAAAACTGTAACAAAATCCTAAAACCTCTGGGAAACCCCAAACCAAATGTTAAGGACACATTAGAGTAAAACATCATCAAACTAAAATTCAAATAAATAACTTTATTGTTGGGATTTATGGGAAATAATCATGGTTTGCCAGTTGATAAGTGTTGCAGTGATATATGCTGAAAACAGTGGTACACATCTCAATGTTTCTTAGTTATGCGTTTTAAATTAGGGTGTGAACAGAATGAAAGGTTTTAGATGAAATGAAAGATTGACAACAGACAATGTCATGTCCTGTCCCAGGTTTATTGCACAACTAAATAGCCTAATTAATATATCCCTAATATATCCCTATTCCTAAACTTAAACAACTAATGTATTTTTAAGCTCTGGTTGTTTCATTGTCACTTTCTTCGGCTGTTCATGTGTTTTTCATGTACACCTGTAAATCACACCCTTAAAATAGACAGATCGCATATGTTGTATAATCACAACTGCAAACACATAAAAAAGCTATTTATACATGATCCAGTCAATAATAATAATAGGACTTTTTCCTTGTTTGCTGCTACTTTCAGTGCCCAGGTACGATAACAGATTTATTGCACAATAAATGATCATTTTTGCTAAATTTGTTTCTTACCGCCATAGGAACAGCGCACAGTCCAGAGCAGACAGACCATAATAAAGGATGGTTTCACGCACCACCGGACTGGGAGTGACCCTGAATCCATCTGCCAGCTCTGTCAGGAGTTAAAGCATGTTCGCAGACCAAATCCACACCCGTTAAGACCATTCTCACTCCGCGATCTTCTTCTAATTTGCGGTTTCGCTTTCACTAACTCTCTCCTGCCGTAAGTGGATTGGCTGGACTCAGTCATCCGACCATTAGGCGGCGCTGGAACGTAAAGTGTTCGCAAAGGTCGCGCTTAGTTTTGTTGTTGTGTCGCCGCCTTCCGCTACATACAGCCTGGAGCTAATGTGCTGCGTGAACATTTTTATTTTAAAGCTATCATCACTGAGTTAATGTCAATATATTCATAACACCGGTAAGATGAATACAAGCTAATATACTCCACATGTATTTAATATTATTCCTGTATGTGTGAGTGGCTAATGGAGTAGATATGGTAGCATTGGCTAACGTTACGTTTGCTAGTAGCTTTTTTCTTTTGACCTGTTTGCCTGTATTTAAACTAAAATTATCTGGATAAGTTGTGACATTTATCGAATAAATCACAGAGGCACGTAATATTCGTTAGACAACTTTTGATACTGATAGTTGCTGAGTTATATACTGCATTTATACCCATGAATCGGATGCGTTTGTTTGATGATGCGTCTAAACCCGGTGTTTCTTCCTCGTTTCTTGAGGTACTGGAAGCACTGACAAGCAGCTATGTCGCTGTATGATGACCTCGGTGTGGGAGCCAGTGACACTAAGACCGAAGGCTGGTCCAAAAACTTCAAGCTGCTTCAGTCCCAGCTGAAGGTGAAGAAAGCGGCTCTGACGCAGGCCAAGGTAGATACAAATACTTATTTCCCTGCTCCCCCATAATTCAAAGCAATCCACCATATCATTAATTAATAATCAAGTCTTGTACTTTACTGGATGATCTTTGTTCATAGGATTGATTAAATGTGTTAAAAGCATGAAAAAAAAAGGAGCATAGGCTGATTATAGGGCATTTGCACAATGTATTGAATGCCATACAATTACAAACTGCTAGGCATGTTTGCATATACAGTATTTAGTGGTTCTGATTTTTTTTTTTTTCTTGGCAGACTCAGCGAATGAAACAGACCACCGTCTTGGCTCCTGTCATTGATCTGAAGAGAGGTGGCTCCAGTGACGACAGACAGATTGCAGATACTGCTCCACATGCTGCTGCTGGGCTCAAGGTTTGCAATGTTCAGTGATCAAGAGAGTTTATCAAATTCAAGTGCAAATTGTTTAGATTATTACAAATTGGTTAGATTATTAGAAAGAGCTACAACTGTTTTGTTGGCTGCATCACACTATAAGACATTAAAATCAATGTTAAATTGTGACGAAGACTGGACATCTCTGTTATCACTATTGCAAAATTATAGCTAGATGTACTGAGACCATCTCTCTCTGACTCCTATTTTATACCTGTTTTATTCTTTAGGACACAGTGCCCAGTGGTTTCTCATCAGGGGATGTGTTAATTCCACTAGCAGACGAGTATGATCCAATGTTCCCAAATGACTATGAGAAGGTAGTGAAGCGACACAGAGAAGAACGACAACGGCAGAGGGAGCAAGAGCGGCAGAAGGAGATTGAGGAGAGAGAAAAGTACAGTTGTGCTTTTTTATTCTTGCACACAGCAAATGTGTGTTGAACTTGAAGTTTAGTCAATTCACCTGGGAATAATATAATATGGTTTTATTAAATTGGTCCTATTGCATCATGTATAATTGTCTTCTAATATTTGCCTGTAAGGGCAATGATATTAATCTCTGATTGTTGATGTTGCAGCACTTATTGGCTAATCAGGGTGATAACTCCAAAACTTTGTTGCTTAATTATAGACATTACTGGGATCCTATGAAAATGGAATCTCTTTGTGTTGCAGGAAGAGGAAAGACAGACATGACGGTGGCGCTCCAAGTGGTTTCTCTCGTTTCCCAGCAGCAGAGGGTGAATCAGATGATGAGGAAGAATATGAGAAAGAGCGAAGGAAACGAAGTAAGTATTTTACACCACTCAGGGAAATATTTGACTTTTCAAATTTTTCTGGTGTCTAACACTGAAGCAGTGAAAACAAATTTTGCAAAAATTCACTAAAATACAGATGTTAAATCTATATAGTATTATCACAACAAATTGTGAACTGTCTAACATGACACATTTTATGTTCAGGTATGGGTGGAGCAGCCATTGCCCCTCCTTCATCACTTGTGGACAGAGATGGTACGTCTTTAGTCTGATCTCTTTATGAAACTATGTAGGGTTAAAACAAACAGGACAAATGCAATGTTAGCTGATGGAAAAGGGTACAAGGACATCTATTTGAAAACACTCACTGATTTTTGTGAAAATAAAAACAATAGTCAGATACAGCACACACAAAAGTCTCAGGTGCATGATAATTCCATGAGACATGAATTTAGGATTGAGTTAGACTGAAGTGTTTAGCTGAAGTGAAGGCAGTGTGCCACTGTGTGTCAGTATTTCTTGTGCTTTTCTGTAATAGGCTCTGCTTCATTCTCATATGAAGATGAGGGTCGGCCTGCCAGGGGTTCAAAGGCTGCCATTCCTCCACCTATTTATGACGACTCAGACCGACCACGTTCACCACCCGGACCAACCAGCTCCTTCTTGGCAAATATGGGGTTGGTCATAGAAACCATGTCAGATTTGAGAGAAAACTCAGGTCTGACACAGAATCTTCAGTTTAATTTACTGTGTAGCATCATTTCTCAACAACTGCATTTGTCCAGAGGCCAGACTTTCAAAGATTGTAGTCTTCTGAAATTAAGTTTTCTTCTTTTCTTCTTCTGTGCTTTGTCATAATAGGTGGCAAAAATTTCCATCAGATTGCCTAATGATAAAATATTAGATGCAGCTTTTAGTACAAGCAGGCAGATTGCACATTATTTAGAGTTGGTAAATCATTCCATTTGTCCATTAGTTTGTAGGTTAATTTCAATAAAGGAAGAAAAAATTATACATATCCTGAATTCTGGAATACATTTTCCCCTCTTACATGTTATGAATTTATTAATTCTGTGGGATGGTTGTGGCCTGAAAACCTCCACTGTCATTTGACAGTATTGCATCTGTCTTTTGAATCCCAAACTAATTTTATCTTTGTCTTTTTTTCACAGAGGTACAGTGGCCCATAAGATCATGCAGAAGTATGGTTTCAAAGAAGGTCAAGGCCTGGGGAAGCATGAGCAGGGACTCAGCACAGCGCTGTCTGTCGAGAAAACCAGCAAGAGAGGTGGAAAGATCATTGTAGGAGATGCTGCAGAAAAACGTAAGACACAACTTTGTTTTTATTTTTCCTGTTGTAGATGTGCTCCTGCTTGCAGTCAGTGCAACTACTTAAGTCACTGCTTTTCTTTGTCTGCTTTTTTCACTTTTTGATGATGTTTACTTTTCAGCCATTGTAAAGGTTCTCTGTGTAAAATTCATACATGCTTATGTGCTTGGATGAAGTTTGCGTTGAAGTCTGTCTCTCCTGGCTGTTTATAACATATATTGTGGATGTAGGTAATTGAGACCATCATTAGCATAGTAATCAAGTTAGCTACCGTCGAAAAATAAGCATCTCCACGCACAAACCTCCAACAAATTTCATACAAGTACATGAGCTCTTGCATATAAATCTTCCATAGTGTATCTTAAACCCTTGCTTATATCATGCTTGTATTCTTCCAAAGTTTGTTGAGCATTTGTTTTTAGAATTGTTTTGGTTTCTGTTTTTCCAAGTCTTTCAAGTGTATTTTTGCTCTGCCTCTGTTGTGTCATTTCTGCATCAGTTACATGTTTAACTGTGACCTTGGTTGCATGTCTGTGTACTCTTTCATCGTGTGTATGTGTGTCTGGTTATGGGCGTGGGTGTATGCGTATGTGTGACTGAGCAGCAGGGTCCAGCCAGTCAGCTGAGACTTCAGGCGGAGGTTCTGCAGGTTGGCCTTCACTTGCATTTTCTATCACCATTATTCTGAGCATGTGTGTGTTTGTTTGCATGGCTTGTATCCATGCGACTTATTGCTTCACAGTGAAATTTTCAGTTTCAATTATTGAAGTTTTGTGTGGTGATACTCCATTTCTTGCATGTTTTACCACAAAACTAATTGTCAGAATTGATCTTCTCTAGCTGTCATTTTGTTGCACCTGCTTAGATCTGATCTCGGTTTGTGATTTTGAACCAACATACCTGTATTCTTCAGTGACTACAGCTTGTGTTTCCTGTCTAATGCATGCTGTCTGCGGTCAGCACACAATGAGCAACATGTCTACTTTATTGTTCTCATTTCCCCTTTTTCCTTTCTGTAAGCCCTTCAGCTTTTTCTTCTAAGTCTTAGATAGAAAAACACTTAATAACACAATAGTATATGTTTTATATGGATGAAAAGATAATTGCAGTTTCACTTCTCCACTAGATTTAATGTGCCCTCAGCAGTAATAAACTGTGAGAATATGATGAATAGGTGCTCTGAACCTAGAGGACTAATGTCTAACAGTACATCATCAGCTAGAAACTAAATAGTTACAAAATGTTTCTATTTACTGTATATTGAAACAGTTTAATACATTTGTGATACTTTAAAGATGTGAGATGAGAAGTGTTTTTAGGTGTGTTTCCATTTGGCCACTAGATGTCACAGTTGGTTCCAGATACCTTTAGCTAATTATCAAGTTGACCCGTAATCAGGTCTGAGCCTTACAAAATGATGAAAACAGACTCACTCAGTAGTTTCCTCTCTGGTCTGAAGTAGAGACCATGATCTCAAAGACAACCTCCTTAAAGACACTTTGTACCACCACATCACCTTTTAGAGATGTCTGATTTACCTCAGTGTCAAAATTGAACCTGACACGGAGCAGCTGAAAGTCAACATGTAATAAACAAATTATGTATATATGTGTATTTGAGCATTCTTATGTGGAATTAGTACAGCTGCTTCTCCACTAGTTTTTCTGGAATATCACTGTGCAAGATTGACCTCTCTACAGTGATTTCTCAGTAGCACGCATTACACAATATAAGGTGCAGTTTAAAATATGCTGTAAACAATCAGACGTGACAAAAAAGTGCACTGTTCAGTGACCACAAAATGGAATTTTTTATATAATCTTTTGAAAAAAATGTGCCGAATTGTTTGATTTATCGCACGTATTGAATCAACTCTGTCTTGAACAATACAGTACGATAAATTCTCTTGGTGCATACTTTTGGTTGCTCCATCCAGTTCACCAGCAGCCAGTGAATGTCACCAGTTGTTGCTTTTATTTTTTATTATTATTTTTTTTAAATAGAACAAAACATGATCTGTGACTTACATATATATTTTTTTATCTGAGCAGCTGATCCTTCCAAGAAGTCGGAGACAAATCCACTTACAGAGATCCTCAAAAACCCAACCAAGGTGGTGCTGTTGAGGGTATGTTCTTCATGCAAACTCTTAAATGCTTCTTTTTCAATTGCGTCACAAAGACAACGCTAGTGTTGTCGGAATTTATCAAAATGTATACATGATTTAATCCCAATTAATGCATAAAACAGAACTCATTATCCTCTATAGAAATAAGCAACTAGGCCTTATGAATGCCTGTTTATTTCGTAGAACATGGTGGGCCGTGGAGAGGTGGATGAAGACCTAGAAGGGGAGACAAAAGAAGAGTGCGAGAAGTACGGCAAAGTAGTTAAATGTGTCATATTTGAGGTGAGACAAGTGAATCACAGGTTCAACTAGACTAATTAATTTATCTCGTAAAGCAGCACAGTTACATAAACTGCCTTGATGTCACAGATTGCAGATGTGCCAGATGATGAAGCAGTCAGGATATTCTTGGAGTTTGAGAGGGTGGAGTCGGCTATCAAAGGTCAGTATTTCCCTACTATTTTGAAGTGCCCTTTTTCACCCAAATCATATTTTCTGTAACTCTCTAACAAGCCACAAATGGTATTTAGAGCACATTATATCTGTTAACTTTACTAAGTTTGTTTTTGTTTTGCTTATGTGCAAGCTGTAACACAATTAATGTTATTGGCTTCTGCAAAGCATTTAATGTCATTATGACACATTATAAAAGCACAACACGTCACAGTGATTATACCAAGGACAGGAGAAATGCAAAATACATTTTTAGGCTGCTATCAGGAGGAATCATGTATGACACATTTATTCACACTGTAGGTCTGTATTTGTTTTTCAGACATAGTTTTTTTGCAGAGTGTTTTCTTTCTCAGTCTTTCGTATTTTCTCGCACATTTAATAAAACAATTGCACACATTATTTGAAAAAGCTCAAATACAAGTAAATTTCTTGATTGCTTACTTAAAAATGTAATAACCATGGACCCATCAATATAGTAATTATATTTCAACTACTTATTCGCTGAATTTACTGAAAATGTTCTTTATCTTGATATGTTTTGTTTCATACTGATATAAAATAACCATATCACAAAGTCCCATTTTACAATTTAACATGCATTTCTCAGCAGTATTTTTTTTCTTGTAGACTTTATGCAGTTGCATCACTTTCTTCATAGCATTGTATAACTGCTCTAATAATATGGGTGAAAGTGTGTCCCATTCTAAATGGGTTGGCCCAGATCAGAAACAAGGTGAGACTTGAGTCCCTGTGGTGTTACATCATTCGTGGCCCAGCAACCCAGTCGTCTCCCACCGGCACTGGCAGAACCACACTTACATCACAAATCTCAGAAAGAGGGACAAGCACTCAAAGAAAATACAGAATCATGAGGAAGTATTTTGCTCTAAGTCTTCCTTTCCTTGGGAGGTCAGAGGTCATGTTGACATAGTAACAGACTGGAAAGGACCAATGTGTATTTATCTGTCTTAATAATCAGCACCTAGCTGCCATCACAGCTCAAATATGGTTATACATTTTCCTTTGTAACCTTATACATTTGAGATGATACTTGTTTGGCCTCTGTTGGTCAGTCCACCACCTCTGTCCAGAGTTAAACATCGTAAAGCTATACTGTATGATCTGGCATTTTTACACTTTTCTACATTTTCACACTTTCCTCCGTCTACAGAGTGAGAATGGTGAAAAAGGCCTGATCTATCACTGCAGACAGCAGTCACCCTCTGTCTGCTGAATACAAAATACAGCCATCAGGACGCAGATACAGTCTGCCCAGGTGCAGGACAAACAGACTGAAGAACTCATTCATTCCTGTTTCCATTGGCCTTTTTAATAGTATTACATAACACTCAGTCCCTCTATGTATTTTTCATTAGTGTGTGTGTGGATTGTTGTATTTATGGTTGTTTTACTGCTGGCTGTGAAAGGAATTGCCCTTCAGGGATAATAAAGTATAATTTGACTTTGACCTTGACCATCTATGTGGTAAGGTCTACCAAGTTTGTTCAAACAATTGAGAAATAGGGATTTTTGAAATTTTCATGAATTTTAGAATTTTTAAAAATTCCCATTGGTTTATAATGGGACACATTTCAAAGTGCTTGAACTTGAAAGTAGTTAAAGATATTGATATAATTACTATTGGCAAGAGATAGGAAGTCACATATGGGCTTTCATTTGGTGCCATGACCTGTGACCTTGAAAGGCCAAACAAATGCCAATTAATGTCTTAAAAGTATGCCGTTGGACCACAGGACTCTTAGGCCTATTTTTTCAACTGTTACCAGGTTCAAAGTTCTACACAGCCTGGGGTTCTACAATGTTAAAGAAAGTTAAAAACCTCCAGACTATTGTATGGGTCAAGTCTTAAAAAGAAAGGGTTTGTCTTGTCCACACATCCATCAAGTTTCATGAAAATCAGTGCTGTGTTTTTTTTCATAATCTTGGACACACAGACAGGAACACAAACAGATGATCTCATAATCATTCTGGCAGAGGGGATATCTGTTATACCTGTGGACCCTCTGGCACAATGTGTTATTTCCAGCTCGACTTGTTGTGATCTCATGTAACAAAGGTCTATATGATCATTTATCATCTCTAGAGGAACATTTCTGATGACTTTTGATTCCATGAGTTTGCACATCTTTGTTAAAACTCTCAGAAATGGCTCAATGTCTTGATAATAAATGTAGCACAAACATTCTTGGTCTACTGATGGTGAATTGAAGTTTTCTGGATAAGATGACTGTCCATCAACTTCCACTATCAGCTCCAAGTCATCCTATACATTATTAAAGGATAATAAGCTAGCATTCAGCTAAAAGCGTCTGGTTGTACTTCAGTACACGACTGCTGGTGTAGTCACAACTTCTGTAGAGTTTCTCATCGTAAAGTGCAAGTCACACATACATAGAAACATAGAAATCTGACAGGATCTGACAACAGCTGCTGTCACATTAGACTCAGAGTTTAAACATTGTAATGGAGCACACACCGTTTTGTGCATCTAATGTTGCCGCACAGGGGTGAATATGAAGACACTTGAATGAAAAGCAAAACCAGAGTGCATGAAATGTGCTGATGTGGGCGAATATGCAGTAAGTGCCCTTCAAGTTAAATGGATTGGACACAGAATATGAGTTTGTTTATTGATAAGGTTAACACTTGTCCTTTCCAGAGGAAGGTTATCTTGGTTTGTGTGTGTAGGTGTGAGAACAGTGTTGACGTCTCTGTTTCCTCAGAGAAAAGCCAACAGCAAACCATCATTGAGAAACAACATTGATGCATGGTCCAAAATGTTTTCTATTCCTTGCTTCTGTAGGTAGCACTTAAACTGTCAGTTAGTCATCTGCTTTTGTTCTACACATGTATAATTAGAGTAAATGCACCCATGAAAACTGAATGTTTACAAACACTACATGGTGATGTGCAAATAAATTTTTGAGATTTTATAAAACAGACTATTAAACAACAGAAGTGTCCGTGTTGAGACATCATTTGGTACAATAAATCTGCAGTGGTTTTCTGTCTGTAGATCCAGTCACTGTTTAAACTTTGTGTTTCTCTTCTGTGCAGCTGTGGTGGATCTGAATGGACGTTACTTTGGTGGGCGAGTCGTTAAGGCGTGTTTCTACAATCTAGACAAGTTCCGGGTTTTGGACCTTGGTGAGCAGGTTTGAGGTCTCCCTGGCCAGTTGAGGAAACTTCGGCAGACACTATGGACATGCATCATCTCTTGTACATAAACCTTTTTTTTTTTTTTTTTTTAATAGTTCCTGAACAGCAGTGAAGTGTCTTTATGTAGTGATGAGCCCACAGTTTTTTCCTGTGATAAAAGTACCTTTATGACAAAGTAAAATGTATAAACTGTATGTTGCTTTGCTTTTTCTTTACACACTTCTTGGAAATACATTGAAAATACTTTTTACTATCAAAGTGTGAACACATTTTTTCAAAGTAATGTCTTTATTTAAAAAAATACATCATGTAAAACTGATTATGGAAATATTAACTTCCTTGAAAGTGACCTAATTCAGTGGTCACTTGATGCTCATAGTCTCACAACTAGTGAAATGGAGGTCACCTGAGTAAAAACACCTGTGTGTAGAAGGTCTGGTCACTGGTTGATTAGTATTCATGACTATAATTACACCATGACGACAAAAGAACACTTGAGCTCTAAGAAAAAAAGTTATTGGAAGCTCTTGATGTAAGAATAGATATAAAAAAATTTCAAAAGTCCATTATTAAGAAATGGAGGGAATATGACAAAAAATAACATTCGCACAAACTGGGAGGAAGGTGAATACTGAGGAAGACCACTAAGACCCCTATGACTCCTTGGAAGGCATTAAAAGCTTTAGCAGTTGAGATGGAGGGACTCTGCAGACAAAACCATTTCCCAGGTTCTTAACCAGACAAAGCTTTAGAGGATGATGGAAGAGAAGACATTGTTGAAGAAATCTTAACTGGCGTTCATCCAAAGGCACATAGAAAAGACTCCAAGGTCAACTAGAAGAAGTTTCTTTGGTCTGTTGAGATCAAAATGGAGTCTTTGGGACATCAGACTAGCAAAATACTGCTCATCACCACAAACATACCATCTCCTTTGTGAAGGATGGTGGTGTCAGCATCATGCAATGGAGACACTTCTTGACAGCAGGCCCAGGAAGGGCTGTAAGGGTAGAGATTAAAATGAGTGCAGCGAAATCCTGTAGTTCAATAGGATTCAATCTGCAAAAGAAACATGAGTTGGGCAAAGATTTGTTTTCCAGCAAGACAGGAACCAATACAGTGAAGCAATGAAAACTGCACAGACATGGTAAATAAAGACAACAACAAGATGACTGTTCTGGAGTGGACCAGTCTGCAATCAATGGAGAATTTGTGGCTGGATGTGAAAAACCCGATTGCCCTGTAATCTAACAGCATGGGCAGTTTTGCAAAGAATGGAGAAAAACATTGCAGTTTTCAGAAGATCAAGCATGACTGAGATTATGGCCAAAGGTTCATCTACTAAATAGTGACTTGAAGGGGGTTGATATTTATGTAGTCACTTGTATGTTATATGTTTCTAAATAACTGGTGTTACTTTGAAATTTGTTTTTTATTTGACCTTAAAGAGTATTTAGTTAAATTCTTGTTAAAAAAAGCCAAATTACATCATGATTAAAATTTAGGAAGCGATAAAAAGAGGAAACATCCAAGGGGGTGAATACATTTGACAGGCACTGTATATACACATTATCCAAGAAGCCTAATTTCCACTGAATATTGTCTGACATAACTCTGGATCCACTGAGGTGTTACCACCTCCCTGGAGCCCAGTTTTCTTAACTTAGCCCTGGTAGATGATGGGAAGGGGACTAGGACAGTGAACACAGCCTCAGCCTCATTCAGAACTTATGTAAGTGAGTCAGAGAGCCCAGAAGGTCCACGGAAAAACGTCAGGAGAGGTCCCACCGGAGAAGGTTTAATTCAGATCCAGGAAACAGGATGGAATAAGAAACAGAAATAAGAAGAGACCCATTTCCAAGATTTCATTTCTTCATACTGAAACTGGTAGAAGCTAAGGAATGAAAACGGAAGTTTGATCACATGCAGGAGGATGTGGATATCCATTTCAGTGTGAAGTGCTGATCTCATGTTTCATTATTTGTCCCAGTTTTGTTTTGATTCTCTCAAATCAAGCTCACACTTAGGAGTACTTGTAATGCAAAATGCTAGAAATGCAATTCGATTGACCACTGGGCCAAAATATTCTCTGATGAAATTCTATACGTTGTCTCTAGGGTGAAAAATACATTTTACATAACCCATACATAGACAACACAGAATGTAGGTTGGTGGCAAGGTCAAGGAAACTAGTTTTGGCTACAGTCAAGTCTGTATTAGCAGCAGGTGTAGTTGTGTAGACAGTATGTGTTAAGTAACCATGTGTGACACTAATGGGCAGAGCATGTTCTAAGCGTGCACAGACTAGAAGAATATCATGACTGACCATCTCTGGATGATGGCAGGGTGACCTGTTAAACCCCGACCTAAATACTTGTGGTTATGATCTCAGATGAGGGCGAAAGGTCAGCATGTGTGTAGCATAAAGTGAACGAGGGTCAGCTTCCATATGAACGTGCATGTGGGTTGGCCTGGCTGACTAGTTGCAAGACCAAAACTGGAGATATTTGGAAAACCTAGACTTAAGAACAGATTGACATCAAGGAGGAGTCAATAATTCAGAAATGGAGTCAGTTGATTGTAATGAGAAATAGATCCTATGTAGAAGATACTACACTTTGTTTTGTCTCTTTATCAGCTGTTTAAATTGGTATTTCATGCCCATTAAAACCTTATTTAACCAGAAAAAAGCTCATAAAGATTCAAAATCTCTTTTTCAAGAGTGCCCTGGCCAAGACAGCAGAAGTTACACAAAATAGAAATCATAGCCATACATAAGATAAGATATACTTTATTGTCATCGTGGGGAAATTTTTCTTGGACTCCATTCAGCTGCAGTTTACAAGTGGACAGAATAAGAAGAGCCAACAGAATAAAATGGAGAAGTACCAGATGAATAGATTTGCATGTAATATATACATATATACATATTCTAAAATAAGTTATTGCACAGATGTGTATCACACATACAGGTAAGATATTATTGCAGCATGTAGCTTATTACTCTGATAAATGTTACTGTCTGTTTAGCAGTCTGAAGGATGTTGGATTGAATGAGTTTTTGTAGTGGTTCAGCCTGGTTCTGGGGACCCTGAATCTCCTGCTGGAAGGTAGTAGCATCCACACTAAAAAAATAGTTAAGAATGTGTGTATATATATATATATATATATATATATATATATATATATATATATATAAAACACAATAAAAGTCAGTACTATAACCTTACATAAAATGCAAAATAAGAACACACATATAAATCATTGCCATTATTTTAAAAGTACAACAACAATGTTCCTTAAAAGCACCTCAAAGCACAACCCGATTCAATCAATTAGAAAAACACATCCAGATTTATCCTTTTCCCATTCATTTAACCCATAAAGACCCAAACAACCACCAATGACCAGAAGCATCTACTGATCTAAAATGTTTAATATCTGTTTATCCACTAATTCTATCAATACATGTAAATAATTGGTTTGAAATACAGTTTTTCATCTTTTCATGGTCATCAGATATGACCCATTTGGATATTCAGAGGCTCTGTAGTGAATATGGAAACACTGTCATCTTCTAGTTCGAGTTGGATCAATGACAGTGGATGGAGACTCTTGGTTTACTTTCAATTAATGATAGGTTTTGTTGAAAAAGTCGCATTTTCTTCATTTTTCTCTGTTTCTGATATTATGGCAATCAACTTTAATCAGCGCTTTTATGAATATCTACATGACTAAAGAATTAAACACGGGAAAGTATCTGATTTTCATTGAAAAAATGCAAAATACAGAGGATAATATTATAATAAATGGTGATAAATCACTGGAGAAAGAATGAATAGAAAGAAAGGTTCATCTGGGAACTTCTATAAAGGTAGCACTGGGCCTTTATGGGTTAAAATGACTTTGAATGTATTAATGAGACTATTTCCTTTAGTTTTATCTCCTTCTGTAGGTTGTTCCAGGCAGTGGGAGCGGAACATTTTAAAGTTTTCTTTCCCAGTTCTGTTCTGACTTTTGGAACTCCTATAGATAACAGATCCAGGGACCAGAGACTGTAATGATTTAAGTCATTCCAAAAGATGTAGACCAGTAGATATGATGGAAGTAGACCTAAAACATATTTATAGATAAAAGAATACCAGTGTTTCAGTCTGTGTGTAAAAAGATCTGTCCATCCACCTCGAGCGTGTAAGAGACAATGATGAGTCTGAGCTCTGAAGCCTGTAATAAGCCTCAGTGCACCATGAAGACTTTAAAAGGTTAATGAAGTGTCCCCTTATAAATGCTATATTAACCCATACAGACCCAAATGACCAGTGGCAACCAAAAACATCTACCGATCTAAACTGTTTAATACCTATCGATCCACTAATCCTATCAATACATGTAAATAACTGGTGTAAAATGCAGTTATTCATCTTTTCATGGTCATCAGATATGACCCATTTGGATGGTGTTACAGAAATTTTACTCTGCTGCTGGTGAATAATGAAATAGAGACTTCTCCTGGCCAACAAGATTTTATTTCTTTGCAAAGAAAGGTCAGTTCTGCACAGGAGCGGCGAATGTGAAAAAAAGACAAAGAGCTTCTCACAAGTTCCACCTTTTATAGGGTGAATCCCATTTGAAAGTGACACCTCCAGTCTCTTCAAAAGGCCTTTTGATGGAGTGATGAGCCCCAGGTTTTAACAGTCACCTTTTGTTCCCTTCCAAGTAAATTTACACACACAGTAGGAGTGTTTGGGTAAAGGTATGGAAAAGTTAGCAGGTGGAAGGTATTCAGGAAAGTTAGCATGCAGTGTGTGTGTGTGTGGGGGGGTATTTGGGAAAGGATACGGTAACAGAGAAGGGAGTTGGATAAAGAAGTTAAAATTCCATTACAATGTTCAGAGGTTCCGTAGTGAACGTGGAAACACCGTCATCTTCTACAACATTGATTCATCAGTAAAACCCATGGAGTTGGATCAGTGACAGTCAATGGACACACTTGGTTTATGTTCAGTTAATGATAGATTTGGCTGAAAAAGTCACTTTTTCATCAGTTTTCTCTGTTTCTAATAAAATAATCCTCAGCTTTAATATGAACTTTTTATTTATTTATTTTTATTTATTTATTTTTTACAATTTTTATTTCTCATTTTTATCAGTACAATACAATCTCCTCAAATTGAAGAGCAGGAAAATAACAGAAAAACAAACAAGTGAAAAGAACAGCCTGTGTTGGTGTCAGAATATTTAAGGTCCCTTAATAGATACATTTGTCTCTGAATGTCAGCCATTTTCCCCAGTTTTTCAAAAAGAGATTTTCTTTTAACTTCTGTTTATATGTAAGATGTTCCATTGCAAGTATATCATCTATGATTGAAAGCCATTTTTTATAAGACGGAGCAGCAGTCTCAAGCCAATTCTTTGTTACAGCCTTCTTCCTGGCCACCAGGAGGATCTTGACAAGATATCTGTCTCCTTTATGCAACGTTTCTTCCAAATGCCCGATGTAAAGAACAAGACAAGAATTTGGGATTGCGTATCCCAACACATCACAGAGAGCTGAGTGAACCTTCCCCAGAAGGGTTGGATATTTGAGCATTTCCAAAACATGTGTGTGAGCTTTAATCTGAACTTTAATGAACATCTACATAATCATAGAATTAAATATAGGAAAATACCTGATTTACACTGAAAAAATGCAAAATAAAGAAGATAATATTGCAATAAATGGTGATAAATCAGTTAAGAAAGGTTAAATAGAGAAAAAAAAATTAATTTGGGAACTGATAGAAAAGTAGCGCTAGGTCTTTAATGGTTAATTACCTTCAACTCAACAAACTTCATCCCGTTTGTATGTTATAAAATTGTGAAATCTTCAGACGAGTCATCAGGCAGTCATCCAGGTAAAATACAGCTAGAGTGCTGCTTTAAACTGAGACAAAACAATAATCTTATCCTAAAAAATTCCGTCTATCTGACACTTTTTTAAGGCAAAGTTTGCAGTGGGCTTCACTATCAGGACAAACAATAGAAACAAACCAAGTGAAGTTTCACAACCAGAGTTTTCTTCACTGTGCATGTAATTTCTTGGTGTTGTTGCCAAATTCCAAAACTGACCGTGTATAAGTTCAAGTTTCTAGTTCGCACATTTTTATAGGTAAGAAATCAATTGAAGGAACTTTCAGTGCATCATATGATTATTGCATCTGTCTTCACTCTAGAGCTGGGTTTTGTATAATGTAGAATAAAAAAAAAATAAATAAATAAAAAATCAGGTTTTGGAAAAGGCTGGATTACAACATAGGAATTTCCACTCACTGTAAAAACAAGAACAACTGCAGTCATCGAAGTAGTTTGAGGACATATTTCATAGCGCAGTCACACATAGTTATAGCAAATAACAAATAACAGTGTATAAAAGCATAGACTGAAAATAAGTTGAGGTCTTAATGAAGTCAATGTGAGCATCATGTGCTATATCATAGTAAGTAAGGAGTAAGAAAAACAGATTTGTTCCATTGGAGTTATGGACAAACAGGCTTTAAGGTTGGGATTTGTGTGTGGGTGAAAATAGTCCAGGCATACACAGTGTACCCTTTTGTTTATGTTTGTGTGTTTATGTGCTCATCTCCTCTGCTGCAGCCTGGTGTCATAGGGTTCAGACTCAAGTTGCAAAGCAGTACGAACACCCTGAGCATTTATATTTAGTCTGTGCCCACATGCACTTAAAACCCCCTCTGACCCTAACCCTGCCAATCAAAACATCTCTACCATACGTCTATGATATCCTGAATGTTAGAATATAGGTATGTGTACAAAGGGTTAAAGGTGTTACATCTGCTGTGACCTAAGGGGAAGAGCCCAGAATGATGAAGCCAAGTGGGTGATGTGAGTCTCTGCACGTTTTCAGCCCCATATGATTGAGACAGAAAGTAAAGTCTGGATGAAATCTAACTAGGAGGAGTCTAAATAGATGGAAAAACTAGGCAAATTTGAACCAATCAAGAGTTTCTTGAAAAATAAATAATAAAATAATAAAGATGTAAGACTGATTTTACAATTAATTCTACCTGTTCTGCAATATAATGAAAACAAGAATTATCCTGTTTACAATTATATGTTTAGGATATTAAAAAAAAATGCTTAACCCTTTCATGTATGAATTATGACAGCCTTAATCCTGAGTGTTTTTATTCCTCTTAAAACATTAAAAAAAACTATACTATATATAGGTCTTATATAGGTATAAATAGGTCTTATGTATTTCATTGTT
The DNA here is from genome assembly GCF_902148855.1 of Sphaeramia orbicularis. NCBI lineage: Eukaryota > Metazoa > Chordata > Actinopteri > Kurtiformes > Apogonidae > Sphaeramia > Sphaeramia orbicularis. Next base: position 25,363,159 of record NC_043968.1, on the reverse strand, counting down.
GTGTTTTTTTTTTTTTTGTAGTTTTGTTTTTTTTTCTCTCTCTCTTCTGCCCAGTTTACTCAGTTCTGGTTACCATTATAATTGTCTCCATGGTTGTTTCTGTTTGTATTGTTGATACTTTCTTGTGAGGGTCGTCACCACCTTCTTCTCTCTTGTTCTCTCCCCTTCTTCTACCCCCCCCCGCCCCCCATGTCAGGTCCAGCATCGAAATGTGGTTCAACAAAACTCATAATAAACACAGTAGAATATCAAAGGGCGCTTCATATACTTTATGAAGTTACCCTTGGCAAAGCAAATTTGTTCAGCACCGGGAGGAACCAGACTACCATTCTGCTGTTAGGACACTGGACAAGACAAGTAGGAAAAAAAAAAAAAAAAAAGTAGTGTGAGATACTCCCTGGTAAAATGTCCAAATAAAAGAGGATACACAAGCAAAGGTGTCAGAAAAATGGGCAATGATGACTGGGAGTACAGTTGGTGTCGGCTGCTGCCTTATCGGTACAGACAGCTGCCTGTCAGCCAGCTGAGCCCATAAAAAAAAGAAAAAAAAAAACTATACAATTAATAATAATAATAATAACAATAATAATAACTTTATTTGTATAGCACCTTTAAAAACAAAGTTTACAAAGTGCTTTGACAGAGGTCACAACAGCAGGATACACGAAGCAAGTAAAAACACTAAAACAGAAGCAACACAATTAGAGAGATGTATGAACAAGTTAATAATCAAACAGGATCAAATTTTAAAATTAAAATTAAAAATTAAGGTTAAAAAGGGGACAGACATCACATAAAAGCAAGTCTATAAAAATGTGTTTTAAGAAGTGATTTAAAAGATGTTACTGAAAAATTGAATATTTTTCATGGGGTTGCAAAAATGTCCATTCAGCTGGACATTATGCATTTAATTTTTGAAGCAAAGAAACTTGTATTTACTGATATACTGTTTGAAATCTATGAAATAAAAACTTCTTCAATGCTGCTAATCTGATGTTTTCTCACATTTTAACATATACTTACACTAGTCATTACTCACTCCATGGAGATAATATGCAAAAAAAACAAACAAAAAAACTAACAAACAAACAAACAAAAAAAACCCTGTAAATTACAGTCTAATAGCAATAACAAGAAGCTGATTTACACTCAAACATGTTAGTGCAGATCAGGTTTATCAAGAACAGTAAAGTGACAATAATGGTCTGAATGTCAGTGTCTGGGATGGTGCAGAAGTGTCCACTGTGTTGGTTGATATGGAACTAAAACAAAACACATGAATATACAAGAGAACAGCTGGAGAATCACTGTCCACTGTAGTGACCACTATGCATGAAAGGGTTAATATAATAAATAGTTTTGCTACTAATGCTGTTTCTATCAATAATCACTATGGTAAACAACAGGAGGTTATTTTTATGTGAATCATAGTTGACACGTCTGGGGTTATTAGATAAACTGGGTTTTCCACAGAGGGGCGCTGTGTCTGGTGGTGCGTGTCCAGTCCACAGTGTGTGTATGTGTGCATGACGTGTGCATGTGTGGACAGTGTGTCTGTGTGTGTTTGGTGTTTCGTCATCGTAGTCACGTTGTTTCCAGGCCGGGCGGGGTTAAATAGCGGATATGTGCCTCAGACCGGCAGATTAAATCGGCTCAAAGCGGACCGTAGACACACCGAACATCCGAAGGCTCCAGTCGGACACATCACCGGCTCTTTTTGTGGTTTTCATCCGGATTTAAGCGTCTTTCCTTCTACTGCCTGTGCGGCTCTTCAGTCCCTAAGGAATGCCCAGAGAGCTGACCCAGAACAGGATCCAAAAGATCTGGGTTCCCACCAGAGATGACAAACCGGCACCAAGGAGAGGTAAGACAGGCTTACTTTTATTTTATTTTATTTTATTTTATTTTATTTTATTTTACTGTGTATTTGAGTCCTGTTGTAGTCTCCATGGACCTGTTCCTCTCACATTAGTTTTCCTGGTTGTCGATATTAATATTAACCACTGATGGGTGGTCTGCATCAGCACTCACGGCACGTCACGTTTCCTTCAACCGGAGCATGACGAAGCTCAGGTCACCGTGGTTACCATAGTACCCCACAATCTGCGTGATGCAGCTGAAGCGCACCGCTCTGTGATTGGTCCGTCTGTCCTGCGTGTGCATGGAGCCACACCGCTGTGGTCTCTATTCTGTCCCCTTTGACACAGGGGGGACACGACAGACACGACACGTTACAGGACCATATCCCCGCTTTTAGTCTGAATGTTTTATTTCCTCACCCGTGCATAGATCAAACCAGTAATTTGACAGTTTATTTATATTAAATCGTCAAACATTTCTTCTCATTGGGACAATTTTTAATAAAATAGGAGAATTAAGTGCAAGCTGTATAAATGTTTAATTGTATGACCAAAAAAAAAAAAAAAAAAATGGAATCCCTAGCCTAAAGGAAATCTGAGTGGTTACTTCTCACACTGCCAGTACCAGGAGATTTTTTTTTTACCACCTAAACCATGGGTGCTAAACTCATTTTAGTTCAGGGGTCATATACAGCCCAATTTGATCTCAAGTGGGTCAGATTAGTAAAACAGTAAAATAAAATATTTTGAAAATAAAATAACATAATAACCTAGAGATACTGACAACTCCAAATTTTTCTTTCTCCTAGTGCAAAAAATGAAAATTACATTATGAAAATGTAAGTATGAAAATAGCAATAACCTGACCAACCATGAACAACCTTAAAAATATGACAATATTATGCCTCAGCTTATCATTTACACATGTACAGTCCAACTTAAAGACAGCAGATCTACAAAGACACAGAATATTGAAGTACAGGCATCTGGAATGGAAATATAAAATATTTAACTTAATGATCCAAAACAAAACTTTTGTACCTTGCAAATTCATCCTGTGGGCAAGATTGGGCCCATTTTTGTCGTGGGCCCATGTCTGGCCCACGGCCCATGTCTGGCCCACGGCCCATGTGTTTGACATCCCCTGTGTACACTGTTAATAAACAACTTAATTTGCATCACTCATCTCAGAGGCAGCATTTACAAAGATAAGGCAAAATATGTACACAGAGACTTTCAAGTAGATACAAGAGATAGTGGTAAAAGATGGCATGTGGTTTGTTCTATATGGAGGTGATGGGAACACAGAGGACAGGAGAGGAGGAACGCTGGTCCAAGGAAGACTGTGATCCACTTGTAAGTGGCTCTTGTGTTATAGAAAAAAGATTAGAACATTGTGATAGAGATATAATTTAGAGCTCTTCAGAAGTTATCAGGCAATGAATGGTACTCACTACTGCTGCTGCTGCCTGTTAAACAACCTACAGAAATATACTCCTGTTCAAGGGAAGTACTGACCACTTTTTACATGTACAGTCATACTGAAATCCTGGTGCATTCACACACTGTGGGACACCTGTGCAACAAGGAGCAACCTCCAGGAACATATCGTATGATATGAAAAGCCTCTTGGCAATCTTAGCAGTGGGGTTACAGTTTATCTGGCCAATGAAAACTGACCCTCCTGGCTCATGAAAGCCTGATCAGCACACTTAGAAGTGGGTCAAAGGTGCAGTGAGGTGGAAGTAATGGCTGTGTCTGGCTGCAGTGAACAGCCTTGTGCTCTGTGGGAGTGGGTCAGTGTGGGAGATTATAGGTCTGAAGGAGGTTTGGTTTTAAAAAGAGTTTGGCAGACCACAGCTGCTGGTCTGGTTTGCGCCCTCCTTTTGGCAGGTTCCCAGTTCATCTCAGGTTGCAGGGTCCAAGAAGAGCCAGCTCAACAGAATGTTACTTCTGTTAAATCTGCCTCCACATTCATTTTATGCATGCTTTTTAACAAGTGATTGTAAGAACAACATTTCAGGAAACATTTGTGCATTAAAAGCATCCCAAGTAACATATATCAGTTAGTCATATCTTGTTTCCCCCCTGCTGTTCTTGTCTGCAGCGGCTGGCGCTCCTCACCTCGCCAACCCCCCCACCGTCATCGTGATGGTTGGCCTGCCAGCTCGAGGAAAGACATACATGTCCAAGAAACTTACCCGCTACCTCAACTGGATTGGCATTCCAACCAAAGGTATTAACTGACATTAAAACCTGTCCAGTTTATTGAGCTTACTGATGACATTACATGATGTCTCTCATTGGTGTTTTGCTTGTCAGGGTTAGCTCATGTTTCGAGCTGCAGGACATCGTATTAATGCTCAATGCTTTATTTTTCCATGTGTGTTTCAGTCTTCAATGTAGGAGAGTACCGTCGGGAGGCGGTCAAGAACTACAGCTCCTATGACTTCTTCAAGTCTGATAATGAGTGTGCTGTGAAAATCAGGCAGTAAGTCTCGCCTATAAGATAAAGTTTCTTGCATTTTGTGCATTGAAACTAAATTAATACCTCCACTGTTTACTTTCTTTAGGCAATGTGCCTTAGCAGCTTTGAGGGATGTCAAGTCTTATTTAAAGGAAGAAGGAGGCCAAGTAGCAGTGAGTTTCATGCACTTTATGTTGTTATAAAGTGATGCATCACAAATGAAAATTCCCTTCGTCTTACAAAACAATTGTATTTATCCACCAGGTCTTTGATGCCACAAACACAACAAGGGAAAGGCGAGACATGATCCTCAAGTTTGGCCATGAGAATGACTTCAAAGTAAGCTTTAGTATGGTGACCAGAGGGAGCACTGTGTGTATTAAGCACAGTTTTGTTCAATGCAATCACCACTGACGTCCTTTTTGTTCACAGGTCTTTTTCATTGAGTCTGTGTGTGATGATCCTAATGTCATTGCATCAAACATCATGGTGAGTCAACAATAAAATGTCATTATGCATCCTAGTACTGTCTAACATGTTTATAATCTGTATGACTCTCTGCCATCAGGCGTGTTTTTTGCCGTCTGACAATTTTCCTCCATGTGCAGGAAGTGAAGGTGTCATGTCCTGACTATAAGGACTGCAACAAGACTGATGCCATGTTGGATTTCCAGAGAAGAATTGAATGTTACAAAGCCACCTATCAACCTCTGGACCCTGATAACCTGGACAGGTGAATCATCAAAATTCATTCTGCAAGGCCGGGAAATTAGGAGGGGCAGAAGTTCAGCTGTCTCATCATCATCATCATCACTACAAAGCTTTATCTTTCTTGTTTAATCTCTTCCTTCAGGGACCTGTCATTGATCAGAGTAATAGATGTTGGTCGTCGCTTCCTTGTCAACCGAATCCAGGATCACATCCAGAGTAAGATTGTGTACTATTTGATGAACATCCATGTTCAGCCCAGAACCATCTACCTGTGTCGGCATGGAGAGAGCACTGACAACCTGGAGGGTCGGCTAGGTGGTGACGCTGGCCTCTCACCACGGGGCAGACAGGTACATGGATATTACTGTCTCTAAACAAGAAGCACTTCAGCTTAATTTGGCAATATACATGTTAAATGTGGATTGATTTGTGGTCTAGTTTTCAGCTGCCCTGGCTCGGTTTGTGGAGGAGCAGAAGCTGAAAAATCTGAAAATCTGGACCAGTCAGTTGTGTCGCAGCATCCAGACTGTTGAGCACTTGGGAATCCCGTATGAGCAGTGGAAGGCCCTCAATGAGATTGATGCTGTGAGTGTCACTGTGCCTCACCCTGACAGATAATATACCATAAATAGGTTGGAGATTTACCTGAATTTTTGCACATCTCATATGTCTGTTTTAGGGGATTTGTGAGGAGATGACATATGATGAAGTGAAGGAAAAGTTCCCAGAGGAGTTTGCTTTGAGAGATGAAGATAAATATTACTACCGCTACCCTGCCGGAGAGGTAAACCCCATCTGTGCATATACTGGCACTGCAATGTATCTGAGCTGCACACTGAATATTAAAAATTACAAATTAGATTAAAAAAAAAAAAAAACTCCCTCCACCATCATCATTGCAGTCCTACCAGGATTTGGTCCAACGAGTGGAGCCAGTCATCATGGAGCTGGAGAGGCAGGAGAACGTCCTGGTTATCTGCCACCAAGCTGTCATGCGATGCCTACTGGCTTACTTTTTGGATAAGAGTGCAGGTGAGCCATAAACATCACATAAACCCCTTGGTTCAGTGAATGCAGTTTTAGTGCGATGATATTCTTATGTGCTTCAGCTCATGTAACATCTACTCATGGTTTCAGATGAGATGCCCTACCTGAAGTGTCCCCTCCACACTGTGCTGAAGCTCACCCCGGTAGCCTATGGGTGTAAAGTGGAGTCTATTTCTCTGAATGTGGAAGCTGTGAACACACACAGAGACAGACCAGAGGTAATGATCTATTAAATCATGTTGTAGTAAACATTCTTCTAGAGCCTGCTTATTTTTCCATTAGCTTAACCATTCACACCTTTCAGATCTTTAATAATGTAGTGTTATTTCCCACCCCTTCAGGAGGTGAAGAGGGGTCCTGGTACCTTGATCAGGAGGAATAGTGTGACTCCTCTGACCAGTCCTGAGTCAAACATCAAGAAACTTCGCATTGATGACCTGGATGAGGCTCCCATCCATGAGTTACCTCCCACTGTAGCCTCGATGGGCCTCTGCAGCCCATCACACCTCCCTCTTGCCTTGTCTGGACAGGTGAGTTCCACAGCATTCGTTGAAATAAGCAGATATGTCACACTGACTTAGTATATTTTTATGGTAAAGGGGTTTATATTTCTGCGCAAAATTCTTCTCCTCTCCTCTCAGAAGTAGGGTTTACTTACATCTCAGACACTCCTCTCATATCCTTTTTCCTTTCCGACAGCCTCTTCATAAACCTCATTAACTCTGATTGTTTACTCACGTATTTCCCTTCCTTTTTTCCCACTTCTGCTTCAACTCCTCCTCTTCATCTTCATCTCCACCTTACAGCACTGGCTGGGTAAAGTTTGTCTGTAAGTATTGGCTCACTTCAATATCTTTAACTGTCCTATCTCAGCTGTCCACATTTCCTGTATTCAGTTTTATCTACTGCTTTTCTTTTCCTCCTCTCTCATAGACCTACCTAACCACACAAAATTAAATTTTTCTTACTGATAATTATATTAGCCTGATAAACTTTCTCATGTAAAGAAAGAGCAATGCACATTTTGCTTCTTTTATTTCTTGCAAATCACATCTAAAGCATATAGCTTGTTTTAGGTCTATGAATCTAATTTATATATTTAATGTAATTAATGCAACATATTAAACTCATACATTGACTTCAGGGTGTTTTGGTGTTAGGATGTGGTTTTACAGTAAGTTCATTCATGGGTTCCTGTTGAAAAGCAGCAGCACTGTTTCCTGACAGTGGGGGAAAAGAAAAAAAAGCCTGTATTTGTGTTTTACTAAGTTTACATTCCTGTAATTCCTGTCTGCTGTCGTCATCGCTTGAGCGTCACTTCTTCTGCTTGTTGTTACTATAGTCCGCCGAGTCATGCTGACTATCCTGTTCTTGTCTGTGTTTGGTTTATTTTTGGCTGGTCTTGTCCCGCTTAAAGACGAACCATCCTCCACTATCTGAAAGTGTTTTCTGTATTAGTCTTTCAAAGGTAAATACAATGTAGAGACTTTGCATTGGCTTTGTAGTTTTCCAGCAGCAACGTCTGACCTCTGCGGGAAAGACACAAATAATATGTAAATCTGCTCTGCTAATCAGCCTAGATCATTTTACTGCAGTCCTACAACAGCGCTGAAGACATAGTTTCACTAAGACAGAAAATAGACAAAGCCATTTAGCATGTAGAGCTAATATGCTAATGTACTACGCTAAAAGCTGTGTGCTAATACGCTGTTATCAATAACATGTACATCTGGTTATTTTGATAAAAAGTGGAAAATATTTGCAAAGTTAACCATATGAAAACATCTGCTTAATCATTTTACTGCAGTCCTAAAACAGCACTTAAGACATAGCTTTACCAAGCCAGAAAATATACATATTGAGCTAATATGCTAATGTAACATGCTAATAGTTGTCTGCCAATAAGCTGTTAATAATAAAATAGCGGGTTAGCTTGCTAAAATATTAGCAATGTTTACAAACTGAACTAACCAAATCAATTAAATAATCATTTTCTGTCAGTGTTGTCAATTTTGTTGAAATTTGCAGTTAAGTTGAGGTATTCTTGACTGCTGTTGCTACTTCAAAAAAACAAAAACAAACAAAAAAAAACCAAAAGTCTAATTTTTTTTCAATATTAGCTTTCATTGTGGCTGTTATAGCCTGCAAAAATGTATTTATGTTCTATTAAGAATCAGACATACAAGTGATAAATATAAATTTGTTTTACTTTGACAGTCCAAAACTTTTAAAAGTTTAGCCGTTGACTTCAGATGGACCTCTAACATGGGTGCTTAAAGCTGAAATAAGTCCAAAACAAAAGCCTTTATTAGAAGTAAGATCAAATCACATCTATTATTATTAGGGTTATTAGTTAATAGTATGTTTCTTCAATAGCCTTTTGTGTAGTCAACCAAACAATACTCAAGTGAGTTCTGAAAGGACATGCACCCTAAACAAACTCCATTGACTGCATCATGCAAAATAGCGTGCATGCGCTAGTTTTGCTGGCCCAGCGGAAAGGCATGGATAACATTTAAGAGTGTGTAAGGATCTTGTCGGCTTCATTCATAATCACTTGAGGATTAAGTTGACGCAGACTCGCAGTCAACCACAGCGACTTGTTCCCACACACATGAACTCAGTACGAGTTTGCACCCTCTCTAAAAATATCATAGAGAGAATCAGGGCCTGAGAACAAACAGGTGATGTAACTTGTGGTTTTAGGGATTACAGTACACGACCAAGCATCGTTTGGCTGCTCAATATTTTTGCAACAGCGCTGTCATTTGTGTTGCTGCTCATCTCTAGGCAAATATATGTGATGTTGCAAATTTTAGGGTTGTGCAAAACAAGAATGTTTGATAACTGTTTTTTTTTTTTTTTTTATTTTTTTTTTTTTTTTTTTTTTTTTTGTAGAAGCTGAGGAGAGACTCATCTGGCCGACGTGACTTCCTGCAGCCGTGTCAGTGACATTGCATCTGTCCACTGGCTCAAGAGACAGGAAACTGGAGCACTTACAAAGACACAGTAACAGTGACACAACAACAAATGTAAAACTGCATAGCTGTTTTTCCAAAAGTAAAATTTCTCACACTATGTTAAGGATCAAATTGTGTATCCAATGACACGTTACTGTAGTTTGAACCATGAAGGAACTGGGATAATTAATGTATGTCCCAACACATTGTATGACAATATTCTCCTTTCTTACTATTCTCAGAAATGTCTTTCACTTTAAGACTCTGATAAATTTGTCGTTTCCACATTTCACTCCACAGTATCTAGTGTGTCATCACTTCTGACTGAAAGAGGCAAACTGTGTCTCTACAGTTCCTCCTGTCACTTCTCACAGTTCAGATGGTTCTTGTGCAACACTTTCTACTGAATAATTATTTTGGGAGAGAATTGTCACACCCAGAGAAAACACATCCTTTATTCAACCATATACTTATGGTTGCAATTTTAATAAACAAAGGATATAGCATTTAGTTTACATTGTAAACTCTTTGGCACTTCTTTGGAAGCACTGATCATGTTTTTTTGTCATGTACGTCTTTTTCTAAAATGTGCTTAAAGGCTGAGCATCATGCTGTAATGATCTTTGCTACAAAATAAGTGATTATTTTGCACATTGGGGATATATTGTTTGTTTTTGAGTCATTTTTTCTTTGGTGTCTCATTTTGTTTCATTTAAGTCACAGTAACAGACTTCTTTTTTTCGCCGTTTAGTGCCTGTAGTGCTTGATTTGCAAGCCTGACGCTGTTTCTACCATTGCTTGTCTGCATTTTGTTGCTCAAGGAGAGGCACCACATCTCATTTAATACTGTAAATCCACCTATCATTTCAGTATTTAACGTTTCCCAGTTAAAATATTTATTTCAGTGTGTTTCATTTTATCTCTACAGCATGTTCTCTACAGATTATTTACCTTAATTTCCTTTTGCTGTCACAGACTGCTACGCACAAATAAGCACCTATATTTTTGTTATGAGAATGCGTGTTTATAATAATATCACTGTAAATTTTAGTGTACATACAGTAACTGGAAATGATTGTGATGTTAGGAGAGTGAATTCTGTATGTGTTTTTCTACCACTGTGTCAGGACTGAATGGAAACCCTAATCTGTTGAGAAAAGCTGCTGCTTACCTCTCACAACGAAATGGTTGTTAACATATTTGCTTGAGATACTTGAAAAATGTTTTCTTTTGTAAAAACAAATTGTTTTATTATATTATATTCTTAATTTATTTTTATGTAGTTTTGGATGACTGCTTGGAGCGAAATGCACCTTGTTATAACAGTATGTTGTATATTTGATTTTGCATCTGCTGGACCAATAAAAGCACTCCTGGAAAATGTACAGTGTTTGTTGTTTCTGTATCTGTATTTTCATTGGACCGTATCCAGTATATCTAGTTAATATTCCATCCACTCTTTATGTGTCCATTTATGGAAATCATGCAGTGCACACTGTGTGCTCTGGCACTCCTGAAAACACTCATTCACTCACAAGATTTATGAGTCACTCTTATCTGAAGAAACATGACCCTGTGTGTCCAGGATGTTTGCAAGTGACATCACTATATAACAACAATGGTTCAGGTAATTATTAGCAAAGGCAAGTGACAATAAAGTCATGTTCTGCTGTAGTTTTACATTTATTCAGATTTAATAATTTGAACAACAGGCCTTTGTAATTCCATGATTTGGATCTAGAGGTTGACATAAAACTATTACAATAAAACGCACCATAAAAAAATAATGATGGCTTGACTTTTAATTAACCCTTTCATGCATACTGGTCACTACAGTGGACAGCTAATCTACAGCTGTTCTCTTATATATTCATGGATTTTTTAATTTTTTTTTTTTTTTTTTTTTACACATATCTTTATTAAAATTTTAAGACACGACATATCTTTTCTGACATGAATTGGTAACATTATGTAGATCTCTCCTGAGCAAAAACTCCCAGAATCACAAGCCCTCCCCTTTTTTTTCTCACAATTTATCAGTAAATACATGTTTCTATGCGTCAAAAATTAAACATGTGGTGTCCAGCTGAGTGGACATTTTTGCAACTTCATGAAAAATAGGTACATAAGATTTTTTTTTTTTTTTTTTCATTATAATTTTTTTAGTGTATTTTTTATTTTTTAATTTTTAAAATAATTTTAATTTTATTTATTTTTTAAAATTTATTTTCAGAAGAAAAATCGCATTGTTTTTTGTCATGCCTAAAGAGGAATAAAAACACCCAGGAAAAAATTTTGATTAAGGTTTTCATAATTCGTGCATGAAAGGGTTAAATATTCTAGTGTTTTTTTTCAAAGGTGGAAAGTGGTTAGATGAAAGGAAATTAAGTATAAATAGATGATGACTGATGTCCACTACTTGGAGAAAAATACTGGGACACATCACTGCTACAGTTTGTAAAACTTGCTATTCCTACTGATTTGGGAGGGACAATATGCAGAAAGCAAAAGAACACAGCATTCCAAGAAAAATACTTGCTACTCACAGCAAGATACAGTATGGTGGAGGTTCCATCATGCTGTGGGACTGTGTGGCCAGTACTGGGAATCTTATTAAAGTTGAGGGTCAGATGGATTCCACTCAATATCAGCAGATTCTTGAGAATAATGTCCAAGAATAAGTCACAAAGTTGAAGTTACACCGGGGCTGGATATTTCAACAAGACAACGATCCAAAATAACACACAAAATCTACTCAGTCTTTCATGCAGAGGAACTAATAGAAGGTTGTGGAATGGCCATCCCAGTCCCCTGACCTGAATATCATTGAAAATCTGTGGGATGATTTGAAGCGGGCTGTCCACGCTCAGCAACCATCAAATCTAACTGAACTGGAGATGTTTTATAAGAAGGAATGGTCCAAAATACCTTCATCCAGAATCCAGACACTCACTAGAGGCTATAGGATGTGCCTAGAAGCTGTTTTTTGCAAAAGGAGGCTCTGCTTAATATTGATGTGATTTTTCTGTTGGGGGGCCCAAATTTATGCACCTGTCTAATTTTGTTTTGATGCATATTGCACATTTTGTTCATCCAATAAAGCTAATTTTACCACTGAAATATTAGTGTCCATCAGTTATTTGATAGATCGAAATGAAATTGCTGATCCAAACACTCGATAATTTATAAATGAAAATAATAGAAATTGTCTGGGGTATCCAAACTTTTTCATACCACTGTATACACACAGTACTTAGCGTTAGCATTAGCACATAGCACATACACATTAGTAGCAGTGAGCTGCCGGTGATGATCAGGAACCAACTCTAGATCCTCATCAGTACCGTGGTTAGGGGCACCGACAGATGATGATGTGAACAAAATTAACAAGAAAGAAGAATGTTTATTGCAATGGTGTTATCACTTTAAAATTAGGTTATAATATATGACATTTAATTATTGTGTTTATCCTGCCCTCTATTATCAATGAAAGTATTGAACTCAATGTAGCCCAATGGTCCATTTAGTGAAAAACATAAAACATTTGAAGTGATGGTGCATTTTATTAACACTTCCATCACTTGACCACATGAGCACTGTTCATTGTTTATTGTTTAAAATTAGTCAGGCACCACCTAAAGTTGAAGAAACAACATAATGAACATTTCACACTTTGCTAATGCTATATACTTGCTATATACTTGTAACCTTTTTCGATCGTGACCCCATTTTAACATCATAAATTTCTGGCGATCCCAGACATTCAAAACTGAGATCTTTTTTTTTGTTTGTTTGCTAAAATTAATTTGTTTATGATCATTTAATAGTTTGCTACACTATGTTGCAAATAAACATTAACTTTAGACCACATTTAGTCTATATAATGTATATTATTATGGACGGAGGCAGAAAAGCCAGGTGTAGATTACTGCACAAAGTGAGAATTTTATTTTCCTTGGTCAGGATATGTACAGTCAGTCCAGCTTGGATTTACAAGGCTGACAATTAATACTGAACAAACAAGAACTCAAACTATGAATTATGAAAGAGCTGCAGCATCTGAAACCGAGCACAATGAACATTTGAAAGATAAATAGTACCACAGTGCTTCAGTTTCAGCTTCACAGTTTCTCATGTCTTTTATGTATTGGGATTGTCTCTCAACTCACCATATATTTTTTATTAGTAAGTTTTTTTTGTTGTTGTTTTGTTCTGTTTTTTAATCAATTACTAGAAATTTCAGGCGACCCCATTTGAATTCCACGCGACCCTACATGGGGTCCCGACCCCAAGGTTGAAAAACACTGGAGTAAAGGTTGCTGGATAAAACCCAGATGTTGTTAAAATGCAAAAGAATATATAAAGTATTTTGTGGCATAAATGACTTGAGACATCATCAATGTATCAAAATGATCCTGAAGCATTCTTTAGGTAATTTTTTACCATCTATAATCAATAATAGTCTTTTTTTTTTTTTCTCCACTAAGAGCTCATGGAAAAAGATGTTCTTCAGTTCTGTTTCCAAATCATAATGACCAGTTGCTATGTGAAAAATGTCTTTCAATTAGTTACCAAAACAGTGCTGTGTCAACATTAGCACACTGTATATTTTGGTAACTATAATTAGTCCAGCCTTCAGTTACGCATAATTTTCTCATCCTTTCTATGTCCCAATCATTCACACACTCCGCATTTGCCGACTCAGTGTGGTATTTCCTCAAGCCTGAATCATAGGTACACTGAGTATCTTGGCTCAGAGTGGGGATCCTGTGGGCAGAGTGGCTATGTGACTGCTGTCAGGTTCACCATCTAATACCCCGCCTCAACATTACTCACATTCACACGCATAAATACACACTGGTCTATGTGACTCCTGGAAAGTTCACATCCACAGAGCTCTACCATTGTAACCAAAACAACCAAAACCTGCTTTACATTTGAACTTTGAATATTGTTGTGGTTCATATTGAGACACTTTTCATATGCAAACACTGCATTGTGACTAGGCAGTGTTTTGTAATCCTAGTATTTTATTGAATATTTTTCATTTCATCATCCTTCTGATTCATTCTCAAAGATAAACTTCATGACAAGTGTGTTATAACTTTCATTACAGGTTGCTGAACTGTCTAAATATGTGTTGTGTTGGCAATTACCGCCTAAAGTGATTTGGTGTTTGTATACCTGTGTGTGCGTGTGTGTGTGTGTGTGCATGTGTGTGTGTGTAATCTCTGTGGGAGAGAGGAGCTGCTGTGTCAGGCATATGAATGGTTCGTGGGCTTGGTGTTACCAGGCAGCACTAAGCCAGCAACTCCACAAATAGTCATCTAATGCTGCACTGACAAAGCATTGGGAGTGTTAGAGGTATACGCACAGAGATGAAGCCATGTCATTTGCGTCCAGTCTACGAGGAGGATTTCTTTAACATGGCCATTTCATATTAGAATAAAACAGTCGGTTGTTTTATGGGTTAATTCGCTCTGGTCGGCGATAACTTGGCTTGGCCAGCTCTGTCTTTGCCCTATCATGACTGAGCCTGTCCCTCTCTATCTGATTAGCTCTTCCTCATTAGCAAGCTCACAGTAATCCTCTGTCTACATCACATATGAAGCACTGGAACCACATGCATGCTGAAACACACACACACAACCCAACAGGAACCCAATGACCCAAATACATATAAGTGTCCGAGTCTGCAAATACGCATTTATGTCTTATGGCTGCTTTTCTTTTCTGTAATCAGACGTGCATTAAGTCTTTCATTTTCTTGTAAAGACACATTAATTTGCACATTCTTTCAGGGGCGGATCTAAAAGGGGGCAAGGTAGGGCACGTACCCCCCTAACTTTTGGTAAAAACGAACCACTGCTATTTTGCCAAGTAATATTTTTTACAGAGCAGGATTTTTATTTTTGCTTTGTTTTCACTCTGGTCTTGTTGTTTTTGGTCATGTTATATGGGTGTGACTATAGCTGCTGTGATATAAGACATTAACATGGGTCTTTGTTTATTCCAGTAGCTACTTGTTTTTATTGGTTGACTTTCTTGAGTGGCCTGATTTGTAGTACTAACACTGGTCTCCACTTGTGCTGTATGTAGACAGCACTTATCCTTACACTCCACACCACTACATTTATTCATGTATTTATCCATTTATTTATTTATATACAGTACTTTATGGAGCAGAACTTTTACTTGAAGTGGAATGTTTTCATTTTTAAAAGCTGCCAAGTTTTATTGTGTTTGAGCACTGGTCTTGTTCTTATATTAAGAAAATATAGCCAGAGTGTTGACAGAGTGCATGATATAACAATAAACAGTTTTATTTCAACATTTTATTGGAACCATTTACATATATCTGGGGATTTTATCATGCTGCATCGCAAAGACTCCATGCTACGTCTTTGCCACTACACCTAAAATCTTCCAGACTGGCCACTACATTCCTCTTCTTTATATCAAGAAGAACTAAGGTGTTATTTTTTTCCATTTAATATTGTTCTTGCTGTTATTATGTAATATTGGCAAAATAAAAGTTGTATTGTGTCTTGGCATCAGATCCAGATCACATTTGTAGAAACTATTGGCGACCATAAATTGACAATTTTACATCTCTTTTTGTTCCAACATGAACCAAGGTACATCATATTCATAATGGATTTAGGACTACCCATTTTTTAGTGTCACATTTAGGGCAAAAGTGGCTGTTTTCACTCCTTAAACCATATTGTAACTGCAAAAGAATGAAATAATGCATTTGCTAAAAGGTAGCCCTGCCATTCTGAAAACTTTGTAGAGTATTACATTATCCAGAGGCATCAAGAGGGGCAGCGTATTGTTTGGGAAATCCCCCGAGAAGCTGAGCACCTGCCCTAGCCTAAATTCCTTCCTGATTTTTTCTCAGAGTGAAGTACTACATAATTGATGATGCAGTTTGTAGTCAATCATGATCAGTGTACAGGGAAGTTCCACAGAACTTTTACCTCTATTAAAGGTTTGAGTGTAAAGCAGTGTACTGCAGAAAAAGACTACGTGCACATGCTAAGGTTGACCTTATGTCTTTTGTTTCTGGTCTGTAAAGAACGCATTATCTTCTCAGTTCGTGCCGTGGAGTGAAAACTCATCCCACTGTCTTTGTGCAGCAGCCACTGACGGGGAGATTTTGAGCTCAATAGGAGGGATAAGGCTTTCAGCAGACCTTGAATGGAGCAGAGCAGATTAAATAGACCATGTGGTATCCCTGATTACAATGACGCTGAAAAAAAAACCCCTTTTACGTGATCTTCTGCATATTCCCATCAGTGACACAGATCCAGGTAGATTCCACAGACTGACTCTATTCTCATAGATTAGATTTTTAAAAGAGTAAGCCAATGTACAATATATGACAGGGTATATACAGGAGATTTACCTGATATCATACAATAAACATATCCATTTGAAATAGAACTTAGTAAATGAAAGCAGAGAAATTACCAAGTGTTGACAGCTAAAGGGAAGCATTTTTTAAATTGACTGTAACCAGCTGTAAATCAGACTAAACTTCCACTTCCTCTCTTGTTTTATATGTGTTATTCTCTGCACCCTGTCATCAGAGATCAAATCACTTTTCTTGACTCCTCTTTTTAGCACTTATTTAATTTTTCTTTACTTAAAAAACATGGAGAAACAGCTGGAAATTCAGTCAGTAACAGTAGGTTTGATCCCAAGGCGCTGAGATGAAAAAGGAGACTATTTTGGGTCTATTTTCCTTGGCCATGTTATATGGGTGTGACTTTAACAGCTACAATGCTGGAAATCAACAGGGATCAGTGTTTTTATTGGCTGACATTTTAAGTAACTTACTTTATAGCATTAAACATTGGTCTCTACTTATATCGTATGTAGATGACACTTACCTTTACCAGCTCTGGTCACTCACCTCTGTCCAGTTTAGGGTACAATCTCCCTGTTGTTAGGGGGTTGATGCTCATTGCAGCTTTGAACACTTTAAGTTGATGCAAAGGGGGTAAAGAGATTCAGGTATAGAGACACACATCAGTTATTGTACCACTTGGGGAGAAATGGAGATGTTTGTACTGTTTTAATGGTAAATCCTTGGAGGCAGATTGAAAATTGGACAGCAGTGATTAAAAGGAAATGTTATAGAGGAAGAAGGAGAAGAAGAAGGATCAAAGGTCCCTGATTGGGTTCTAAAGCAGGATGCTGTGGACACATGGGATCTGTTTTACTCTGCAGGGAGCCCAGGATACATGTAAAAAAGCTAATAACGAGACATATTTGAAAGAGCAGATGACTGGCTGCACTGAGAAAGGAAAATGTTGTGATCTGCTATGACATAAGGTTTTCTGAGAATAAATGGATGGAATAATATTAGTACATTTTTGTACATAGTACTTAGTGAATGAAGTAAGATTCTATGCCATCATTAGCATTAGCATGATCGGGTATATGAAAGTTAAGACTTACATTATAAAACAATGTATAGCATTCTTTAGAACTCCACTAATTCGTTCCAAAATAGATCCCAGTCAAACAGATGCATGCTCGGGGAAGTGTGGGGATGAGTCTGCAAACCATACAACCATTGGAAGTGTCCATGTTTAGACAATTTTGGGAGGGAGATATTTGATCTGTTGGACAAAATGTTTGCTTCTCAGCTGCCGAGGAACCCATTGCTGGCCATCCTTGGAGCCATCCCTGAAACAAAGATGAGCAAGAAAAAGACATATGTATTGCATATACTACTTACGGCAGCTAGGAAAGCAACAACTCTAAACTGGCTTAAAAAAGATCCCCCAACATCAGTAGTTAGGAGAATTTTCATTATGGAAAAGATAACTTTTATGTTGAGACTCCAAAACACACAATTTGTGGATCGATGGGCACCGTGGCTGGAGGTGGTAAGTGAGGAATGGGGTTGGGTGAGGGTGGAAAACCTGTACATCTGGGCTAGGAACTGTGAAAAATAGTTTATTTTACTTTGTCATTGTTGTCTTTGTCTTATGATCCAGTAGAATGTAAAAAAAAAACAAAAAACAAATGCAACAACTGGAACATGTGTTTTTCTGTGGCGGTGTTCAATAAAAATATAAAGTTGAAAACAAAAACAAAACAATGTATAGCATGTTTTTAATTAAAACTCTTTGGCAGCTTTTTGATCGTGCAGTCATCCTACGAAACTCATCAGCAGTGAAGCAGAAATCTAATTAATCTCTCAGACTTGATGCATGTTCCCATATCTGACACATTAACTTGAGCTGGAGAGGTTAGGGTTAGTTGCCACGATGGTCAAAGTGCCAAAGTCCTGTTGACAGTAAAAGCAGACAACGGCTTACTGCCCTTTTATATCAATGGCCAAGGATTTGCCAAGTTAGTGGGTTAGAAGTAGTTGACTAATAGGATCGTCAGACACACTACGTCAGGATGGAGAAGAGGAGGAGGAGGAGGAGGAGGAGGAGGAAGGACAGTAGACGTTTATAGAAATGTAAGAGGAAGAAAGAGCACAGAGTTGATGAAAAGCAGGGTAATAAAATTAAAACGGAGGAAACAGTGGAAAAGACGGAAAACTTTAAGTGTGAGCACAGTCACGTCCACCTGAAAACACCCGACTCACATCTGCCCTCCTCCGCCAGCCTCTCTCTTCATCCTTCTCCTCCTCCTTTTTTTCCTTTCCTCTTTGCTTGAATAATTGATGCCAGGGAGTGATGTGTGGAGCCTCACGTAGTCACAGCATGTCAGAAAATAACTCTCCAGGGCAGAGTAATACCACTGAGAGGATGAGTAAAAAGTATAGTCAGCAGTGACATGACAAAGTTAGACTACATGGTGGTATACACACATCTGTTTCCTCCTGGGCAGAGTCAGGGACAGTCAGAAACATACAGGATTTTGAAACACATGGGAGTAATGTACGACACACATGCACATTTATCAAAGGCAGAAATAACTGATTTCGTCCTAATTTGATGCAGCTCATGCACAGCAAAAACTGAAGAGTTGAAATTTCAGGGTTAAACATTTGAGAGTCAATTTTCACTCTCTAAGTGTAGTTTTAACTCACTGTGAGTTAAATGTCACGCAGAGTTGTGGTTAATGGAAAGAGTTAGTCAAGCCTGTGGAAATTAACTCAGGAGAAGTGTTGTTTTGCGTCTCTCCATAGTTAATTTGCCTGGCCCCTGCATTTCAAACCAGGTGAACTTCTGCAATTTCTATCAGACTGTCACTGTCAGAGAGAAAAAAGAGGAAAACTAAATTTTCTAAAAAAAAAAAAAAAAAAAAAAAAAATGCATCTGCTTTCTTTGAATCATCCTGTTCACGTTGAATTTTAAGTCATTTTTAATGGATTCACTTTTTTATGATTAAAATTAACACTACTTTCAGAGTGAAAATTAAGTAAAATGAGTGTTATTTTTGTTACTTTCATGGTGTTAATTTAACTCTGTTTGAGTTAAAGGAGAAACTCTGACAGTGTAAATAATAAATCCATATGGGTTAATTTACCCCAGGTGAGTGAGATTATGAAGGGTGGCTGTGGCTCAGTTGGTAGAGCAGGTTGTCCAATGACCAAAGAGTCGGTGGGTCGCATCCTGGCTCTGACTAACCATGTGTTGAAGTGTCCTTGGGCAAGACACTGATGTCACTGTATGAGTGTGTGTGAATGTGAGGAATTGTATAGCACTTTGGGCACTATGATGATGATGTAGAAAATGCGCTATATAAGTTCACTTCATTTATCGTTTATGAACTCTTGTGAGTGTTGGTAGTTAACTCAGTCAGTGTTAAGTTAACTCAGGTTTCTGAGTTAAAAAGGCAACTCTGGCATAGTGTTAAATAATTAACTCCAATGAAAATGTTAATTTAACTCTGTAAAGTGTGGACCCATATAAACTCTGAAAAAGAGTTAAAATCAACTCTGTGGGAGTTGATTCAACTCTCCAATTTTTGCTGTGTATATGAACTTTTTGCTGACTTTATGTTTCTGCTTTATTTGACTATTGGGAGCAATAGCAACTTATCATTGACTAACTTATGGCCACCTGAACAAATAAAGTTCAGAATACATTGTACTTTTACCTCTGATTTGGTATAAAAACAAATCCTGAAAGGTGCTAAAATGTTCAGTGGGCCAGACAAAATATTTGTGTCATGTGACTCACTGCCAGTTGACAAAAAAAAATCATGCTTATGTGGTTTTAAGTTGTCCATATTTTTATCATAATACATAATAAGACTAGAAAAAAGTAGTAGTTATGTTGAGCAGGTTGTGAATTACTTTTTTTGTTTTTTGTGATGTCTACTTTTGACAAGGGAAAGTGACAAATGATTTAGCAATGTTACCATGACAGCCAGTTCCACAACATTTAGGGAAGGAGCTGCCCAAGTCATGCAATGAAATGTCAACCAGGTGTTCCAGATATGATCCAGCCCCCCAACAACCGGACAAAAGCAATTACAGAAAATGCATGACAAAATGAGTGATGATGAGAAGTAGGGCTGTTATTTTTACCCTCAGCCACACTGGCCACAGGATATTGTCATCAGTTGGTCATTCGTCCGTCCGTCTGTCCAAACACTTTGGCATGCACTGATAAGTCAGACTGAGGGCTTTCAAGTGCACACATGTTATGTTTTCTTTTATAGTGGACAGGGTCTTTGGGTTTTCTGTACAGTGAACATTGCTGAATATGAAAAAGTGAAAATATGATACATTAGCATCTTTCTGACCACTTGACCACACATCTGAAAGTGAACATCCATTCTTACTCATGCATGTTTTGGTTTAAAGAGCAAGATAGTACTCAGTCAGATTATTTATACGTCTAAAATATGCAAGAATATCCAAAAGTACAGTTGTTGGTGACTCATTAAATATTCTCCAACTTCTTCTTTATTTCTTTTAATAAGGTGACTCTTGGTACTGGCCTATATAAAGAGACATTGTAAAGTACCACCTCTTCAGAAAGGCTCATCAGATTGTCTAGACTTTGAGTCAAAGCGAGGACAAACTAAATGTGGGCAGTAATTTATGTTTGGACAGGAGCCTCTGTGCGCTCACTGAGAGGAAAAACACTGGAATGAGCTGAATTCGTCTCCATCGGTGGCCCAGACAGACAGGGTGACGTTTCCTCAGTGCATTCTAAGAGGCCTCTAGCTGTTGTTTCTGTGTGTCTGTATGGGGCTTTTGTGATGTGTGTGCTGGAGTCCAGTCTCAACTGGATGACATGACAAGCCCGTTTAACAAGTATTTTCAGAACCAGCAGCCAAAACTATGACTATTACTACTATTATTTAACAAATAGGTATACAAATTGTCTACTTTAACACTTGTTATCCTGCCAAAGCTTAACTCTGACCTAGTCTATAAATACAGAAGTCTGTGAGTAGCACTCTTGAGTGAGGCAGATTGGCAGTGTGTGGTCTTATGTCACAGATCCAAAGCACCCATGGGTCCAAATGTGCCACCCGGTTGGTTGTTCTTTGTACCATCAGTGGCTGGCTGTTCATGCTTAAGAGTTAATGATCTTATGCAATAGGAGACAGACAAGTCTTTGAAATTGTGAAATTAAATTATAACACAGCTTAGTTAACAAGCAAACTGAGTAAGGTGATCATGCAGGGGCTGAAAAACTACCATTTTAAAAGGCTCCAAGTTATTGAGACTCCACACTCCTCAACCTCAGGGCAACTTCTCTGCAACGAACGCCTTTTTTGTTTTGACTGCTGTAATTGCACGTGGAAGACCAGTTGTTAAACTTCCTCCACATTTTTCTGAACATAACATGACGTGACATGACATGACATGATGAATAAGAAGGAGTCTGAAAGACAGCTGTGACAGTTTAGACAGAAATTTCAGAGGCTAAATTGTGCCTCTGAAGTTTTTCTGAACTGACTGTACTAACTGAGTGTTCACATTTCATTAAAGGATTATCACTCAGAGGAGTCATGTGAGGGAAACAGAAACTAAACACGTCTGTGATTTAGTGCAGCGGATTAACTTCAGAGATGCTTTTCAATCAGAAGGCTTTGAACCAAACACTCAGATTTGTAAAACTGTGTTTCCCATGTCTGACACAACAATACCTGATACCCAGCTTGACCTCTTGTTCACTGATGGCTCCTGCGTCAGTTGTGCTAATCCCCAAAATAACGTGATTCCTTTACAACTGAGTCTTATTGTTCCAAAGTACAATGCATCATTATTTTTTAGGAAGTGAAAAAATGGAACTGTGTGAAACACTTACCCAATGTGATGACTAAAGTGGAACCCTTTTGATGCTGATGTAATGATGATTCTGAATTCACAGATTCTTTTGTAACAGATTGACAAAACTAAATGTTCACGCTATTGCAACAAAGAACCTGCAACTGCAATGACAAATATAATTTAGAAATTTCACTTCACATCCTACAAGACCTTTTATAGCTTCCTTTTTTTTATCAGCTCTGAAATGCTTGTCTGATGTTTTCCTGTTTATCTCAGTGAAAGAATGAACTATTCTTCTATGGTGGTGAAGACCCTTGATTCTTACACCGAATACTAAAGTAGGGGCATAAACATCCAAAAAAGTGCTGTCTTTGGTTGATGATGGACTCTCAGCTGCATGGGAGCTGAGTCTTAAGGATCCTTTATAAACCTGCTAACAATCTGAATTTCCTGCTTTATCCCTGTCTAGTTAATTACCACCATGATTCCAAAAAACTTGGTACATTGTGTAAAGTGTGTTCACGGTAGTGCATAGAAAATATTTCACATAAGTGAGAGAATGTATCATTTTAAGAAGATAAAGTCACTTTGTTATATAAGTGAAACTGGTGAAAGGTATGAGAGTTTCAGTGAGAAAGTTTGGTTAAATGCTCAACCACTGAAAGCTAGACTGTGTGTGATGTCACTCCTGATGCTCTCCATTCATTTTCAATGGGACAAAAATAATGCTTAACATTTCAAAAAGGACAAAAGGTGGAAGTGTCAAAAACAAATAGTACTAATGTTCTAAATCTCCAAATTTTGGTGTTTGAATGATTTAAATCACACAGTGCATGCAGGAGGAGTTTTGTGCCAAAAAAAAAGAAAAGTTCTACAGTCAGATGAATACAAATATTAAGTTATTTTTGGAAACCATAGATGCCATGTTCTCCAGATTAAAGATGAGAGGAATCATCCATCTTAAAAAAAAAAAAAAAAAAGGAAAAAAGCACATTTTCTCAGTTTAAAAATTTGAGATATTCTGTGCTCTATCATGAATACAATATGGATTTATGATATTTGTAAATCATGTTATACAGCATTCTAGCCTTTTTTTCAAGGTTGTAGTTAGTCTATAGAGCAGGGGTGTCCAATCCTGGACCTCTAGAGCTACTATCCTGCATGTTTTAGATGTTTCCCTCTTCCAGCACACCTGACGGTTGTTATCAAGCTTCTGCAGAGCTTGATGATAGGCTTATCACTAGAATCAGGTGTGTTGGAAGAGGGATACATCTAAAACACGCAGGATAGTAGATCTGGAGGACCAGGATTTGACACCCCTGCTATAGAAGCTTCAAGTCTTATTATTATTATTTCTTTAATAAGAAGAAAGGATAGTAAGGATGTTCTGTTTCATTGTAAATATAGAATATGGAAATATTAGGTTATGATTCAAAGTGTTTGTTGCATGCAGCTATTTGACAGATATCTTAAACTCATATTAAAATCCACTGTTGATATGAACCATAAATTCAGAAACTGCTGCTGTACCTTTACATCCTCACAAAGTGCTTAAACGTGTGGCCTGCTGTACGGCTGCTGAGCGGAGACCTGTTCCGTATAAACACTGCTCTGGACATTGCGGTGATGGAGCTCCCACATCTTCATCATATTTTCAACAGCCACCGGATGAAGACAGCATCATGACAGACTCCAGTAACCGTGGACACTCACTGTTTGAGCCACTGCCATCTGCCAGAAGGTTCAGGATAATAACACTGAGGAACAGCTTCTTTCCTTGAGCTGTGACCTTCATCACTGCCCATAAGAGCCCCTCCTATCACAATTACTCATATGATTAGTGAACTTTGCCCACTTTTGCACCACACAGATTTACCACGTGTTATATTGCATCTCATTATTTATGTTTTGTTTGAGTGAAATTTTGGATTTTCTTTATACTTCGACACAAGTATAGTAAAGTTGTAGAGTAAAGAATATTCTGAAAAGAAGATAGAAGATATTTTCTTAGATTTTCACTCGGTGTGGTGTGAACTGGGGTTCTGTATCATCAAGTAACATCTTGGCTGCTGCTGTGCAGTGCGTTCTAAATGCATGTGAAACTCAGAGCTCTGCCCTGTGATTACATAATATGAAAATCTCTCACATTGCAGGCACAACATCACAGCAGATCAGTGAACATTCAGCAGTTTACCACTGCATACTGCTGGGTTGTTCCTCATCGTTATCAAGAATATAATAAACATAAAGGATAGTAATGAGAAAGATCACTGTTTCTGTACGTGTGTAAGGAATGTGTAGACATACAATAAATCAAAGCCAGTTAAATACAATTAAACTGCGAAAATGATGGATACAATATAGCTTCAGTAAATCCTTCGTCTACATACACAATGCTCCCAGACTAAAAGTAAAAATAATGTATCCACTGATAAAGAAACATTCAGTCTAAAATGCCCACAGGTTACAGTTTTAAAGATATATTGCTGGAAGAAAATGTGAAATTCTTTGAATTAATGGGAGACTGGCTTTTACTCAAAGGGAATTATTGTCTCAGAGCTACCAGATCTACTTCAAAACACTGTCTGCACATTATAATACATTCACTGTTACATAATACATCTATAAATCTGAATATATAGTCTATGCACTCACTCTTTATTGCATATCTTGAAAACATGCACTGTTTGTGTTAAGTGAACTTATCAAAGTGTGTAAGATTTAGTATATTTTTTATCTCTGGAGCAAATAATTTCCAAATTTAGACCACTGTAATTACTGAAATGCCTACCATGTCTTACTTTGATCAAAAACAAATGAAATGTAATATGATTTTGTTTATCTGTCAGGGATTCCATTTTTGATAAAATTTCCTCCGTTTTTCTTTTTTGTGCTGTATTTCTGTACATAACCGTTCATTTGTGGTTGGTTGTTATAGAGACGCCTAGATTCTGTTAAACCTGATGATATCCCTCATTACTATGTGATACAAGGTTATCTGTCTTGTGTGTGGGCTGTTGCATTTGACAGATACATGAGAATTTGGGTGACTCATGAGAAACATGTGCCTGCTGAAGTGTTGGATGGTCACCCACTAACAGCACCTCTGTACCAACTGTTTTTCCGGTCCATTTATTTCTTAGTTGCTGTAGTTAGTAAAATACAACACCTCACTCTTGAAGCTGCTTATCACATTAGATTGATCAATGTGAGTGTAATCTAAAGTGATCTGTTAGTATCTCTCAAAGATAGTGAGAACTGTTGTGATCAATCTGTAAATGCTTTGTGTCTCTGTGAACTTCACCTATACAGATATACATACAACAAAAAGGACCTTAAAATGTACCATAAATATAAAGGATTTTCCTAGAGAAAAATGTGTAATCAAGTATTAATGTCAGGGAAAAGCATTTTGTTATAAAGTCTGAATAATGTAATTTAAAGGAATAGATATGTTTGAAGAGATACGTTACGCAATCTTTTTTCCCCACAACAGTAATTTAATTTAATTTAATTTAATTTAATTTAATTTAATTTAATTTAATTTAATTTAATTTTGCTCATCACCAAATACATGGTATGGAGCACAAACACCGTATCATAACAGAAAAAAACAATACACATTCAACAATAACAAAATTCATTGAAAAAGAGGTAAAACTCTTTTCAAGAAGGTGCCCAATTTATGGATTGTCTTTGGTTGTTCAGACTGAAGAAGCATTACAAGTTTATTCATTGATGGATGCTGCAAGTAGTATTTTGGCAAATACTTTAGCCTAAATTCAACAACCTGGACAGAAAATGGAAGATCACTTTGTCAATCAATACACACAGCAAACAACTTAATTTGTATTCAATTTCAGCACTAATTTCAGATCAGATTTTGTTTATTTCTCATCAGCAGGTCAACACACAGTCAACAATGCAATGAAATGTTGTGGTCAAGAAGAAACCAGTCAACTCATCGTTTATAATAATATAGGAACACTTAATACACATGTAAATATTAAGAGAAATATGACTATGTGCATGTGCAGTGTCTGGAGCTACAAAATGAGAATGGAGACATTAATACAGAAGTGCAGATCAGATAAAATTGCACAGATAATAAGTAACATTACAGGTGGCTGAGTTGAGTTTTTGGTCATAATTAGAAAGTAGATCTACAAGGAGATATTATTTTCAGAGATTGAATGATTTGTAGGCGTTTATATTCCACAGATGACACGACTGGACTATTGACACACACAGAGGAACATTAAACCTGCTGCTCTGTTGTATCAGACACACATACATCAATCAGAGGAGGCTGATTAAACCAAACTGTGGGTCAAGGTGCACTTTATCTGTGACCTCAGTCATTTATGTGTGTCTAGGAGTGGCCGTGGTTAATCTGTGTGTCTGACTGTCAGATGGTCTGTCTGTGTTGAGATCACTGTGTCCTGTTAAATTCATAATGCTGTCTAATCTGAACTGAAAGCCTCACTCACTGAGCTCCTACTGGCTGAAGATTAAAATCTAATAACATGAGTGGGGAAAAAAAACCCACACATAGATGTACTTTTGGAGAAATTCCGGCATGACTCACTTTCACTGACCACGAGGATGAGTGAGTCAGCGTGTCATGTGACAAGAGGGGCTCCATTCTTCTGATTTTTTCCCCGGTATGCTTGGTATGCAGGCACTGGACGCCCTCTTCAGGAAACACAATGCAACACGGAAAACTCAGAAATCTGACTTCCTATTGCAAACTGAAACCATGCAGTACATAACAACAACTAAATAAACCATCCTGCACGTCAACAGCTCTAACTCTGCTTTGGTTTGTTCTGTATATTAAGATGGTGTCTTATGATGATTCAATTAATTAAAAAAAAAGGATAATTAAAATGCATTTATGACACCTGCAAGGACATAAAACCCAAAATCACGCTGAGGCCAGGAGGAGCCTCGGTGTGACTTTCACTTCCTTGAGTCACGTCTGCAGCTTCATTTGGAAACAAATGCAGAGAGGCTGCGGTTGCTGTGGTTGCATATAAAGTCATCATCAAGGTGACTGTGCAGCACCTTGACTGCAGACAGAATTTACAAAGGCAGACAGCAAATGTTCTAAGAGGATAAGGGGTCAGCTGTGTTGAGAACAGTGTCTGGTGCAATGATGTGCAGTGTTCAGTCTCCCTAATGAATCGAACAGAAGGACTTTTCAGCATAAGGATGTCTTTTTCCTTGAGGGAATTCAGAATTGTGGTTTCATTTTATTTTATAGTAAAAAGTTTAGTTTAAAGGTAAACTCTGAGGCACTGATATCCTTCTCCACTGTTTTATCCTCTCATGCAGATTCACCGAGACACATATGGTTTTTTACTCCATTACTTCTGTTCACTTATACCTCAGAAATGTTTAATTATCTGACTTTTGCTTTGCTATTTAAGCTGTCCTGCCAACAACAGCACCATCACTATACTATACTATACTATACTATACTATACTATACTATACTATACTATACTTTATGTGAGCTCAACAACTTAATGAATGTAAATATGAAAATTTGGACTCGCACCTCAAATACCCTTATTTGCCACAAAGTTAACTGCTGAGACACATCCTCCAGATTGCCTTAGAGGAAAAGCGTCATGAACTCAGTAACCCACAGTATGAGGACTTTTCCAACTGTAAGACAATCATGCCACCTACTGGACACACTATGAATTACTACTACTACTAGTGATATTTTTATTTACCACACTTTCACTGTGTTGCTCCAGAGCAGGGGTGTCAAACATATGGCCTGTGGGCCAAAACTGGCCTGCCAAAGGGTCCAATCTGGCCCACAGGATCAATTTTCCAAGTGGATAAATTGCACTGTAGACAGTCAAGGGTGTCACTAGCCCCTTCTACACAGCACCTCTGTTATGGGAATATTTTGCCTTTATTCTGGAATGACGTCTGTGTAAATGAAATGGTGGATCATTTGGTCCCACCTTTGTCACAGTTCTGTAACGCCTCTGAAGGTAGTAATGCCGTGTTTCCGCTGCGTGGTACCGACTCGACTCGACTCTACTCGGCCTTTTTGCCTTTTCCATTACGAGAAAGGACGTGGAATCTGGTACCCGGTACTAGTTTTTTGGTATCACCTCGGCCCAGGTTCCAAGCCATACTATAACACTGCAGATCACTGATTGGTCAGACAGTTTTCTCTGTGACCCACCGTTTTACTAAAAAACAACAGATGCGGAAGTGGACAGTAAATATAGCGGTACATTAATCCACATGATAACAGCCCCAAACTACACCATGGTCGGTCGAGGAGATTCAGTCTTTGGTGGCCGACGTAAAAATTCAGACCAGACAACACGCAACGAGCGAGTTTTCAGCAAATCTCAGAGCAGACGACACGGAAATAATGCGCCGCATCGCTATGACGTCCAGGTACTGTAAAGTCAGTAGTATCCTGTAATGGAAACGGTCTGCAGGAATACCGAGCCAAGCCGAGTCGAGCTGGTTCCATGTAGAGGAAACGCGGCATAACAGAGTCGTGATAAAGGTGGAATCGTGATTCTGGAACGCTATTTAAAAGGAACACCTCTCATTCCGCAACCAAGGTGTGACGTTTTGATGACGTATTGCGTGTACGAGCCCCGCGCGCTGTGGTGATTTGAAAAAGAGCGTGGGCCGTGTACAGTAAACAAACATATCAACGCGACCAGAAAGACGTTGAACTGGGGAGACACAGAGATCTGCCAGCTGTTGTCACTTCAGGCAGAGGACTCTATCCATGCTAACATTTGTGGAACAGTGAAAGACTCTGGAGATGTTAGCAACACCGCTAAGCTCGGGTATGTCCAAGGCGCAAATTATACGTCACACTGTAGAGGGTATGCCACGTGATGTCACCGCGGTTCCGCCCACTGAGTGGCAGAGAGAGGGAGTAGAGTAGCAGTGTTGGCTTCAATACCGTCTAAACTGAAGAACAATATTTAATTTTAAAAAAAATGGGGAAGAGCTGTTGTGCGATTGAATGTATGAACAGGTTTGAAAAGCAGTCAGAGCTGTCATTTTACAGGCACCAAAAGACAAAGAAAAGAGAAGTAGATGGATCCACAAATCCAGGAAACCAACCTGGATTTATGGATCCTGTTTCATGTTAGGTAACATTAATTCATGCTGTATTTTTGGGTAAAATCATACCTTAAATTACGTATTGTTTTGGCTAACGTTACTTCTTAGTAAAGCTCTTGGTTTCATGATCAGATCTTTCATGGTTTTTGTCTTCATTTTGTGATTCTGAACCTTGTGCTCCTACATGATTTGTAAACCAACTTAAACTGAGGCTGACCCAGTTTTTCAAATATGGGGGTTCTTGAGCACAAAGCTACGACGGCGTATTAGGGCCACATGAGAAAACAAAAACACTTGTCACTACAAGTATAAAGTCATAAAATATCAATATAAAACCTGTAATTTTATGATAATAAAGTCAAATACAAAAAGAATCACAATGTTATGAGAATAAAGTCGTAGTTATAAAAAAAAAAAAGCTCATAAAAATGTCAATCGTTTATGAGATTAAAGTCATCGTATTCCGACAATAAAACCATAATATTATAAGAGTAATGTCATAATTTAAAAACAGGTGGGAAAAATATCATAATTTAAAAGAATAAAGTTGTGCCCTGCTGGTCCACAGCAGTAGTATCTGTGTTGTATAAAGTACTTGATATTAACTAGACCTAAATCTCCTCAGTACCAGTAGATCATGCATATATTCACTGGGGTCAGTATACAGTCTATTGTAAATGGACTTTGAATCAGCTGGTTCTGGGCCCTAGTTTTGGACCCTGGTTGTCAGTAATGATGAAACCATGTATATTTATTTCAGGTAAAAATAGCGATGATACTTACCCTGGACGTCCAGATACGCCATTTCAGGTCACATGTCAATGCTCATGGACCACTTGTTCTTTGGTAGCTCGTACGGATCCATGTCAAGTCCAACTGTCTTTAATTTAATTTCATATTTCACATTTTCCTGGTCTTGCTGTGTTTAGTGCTATACTCCATCATGTTGAGCAGGTTGGTTTTTGCCACTCAGTCTGACTTAGAGGAGCGTGCCCAGGGGGGGAAGTAACGTAGGTGCATACCCTCCATACGCTGCTCTGTGTCACCGCCCCTTTGATTCTGGAACACAGGTCCACTGTGTAACAGTCCAGGCTGTCGCACCTCTGTTACTCCTTTGTCTTGGCTGTGGAAATCAGTCAGTGGTGGAAAAAAGGTGGGATCACCATCTCACCTTTTTTTTCCAGGATCTCTGTGTAAAAGTGGCTGTTGAGTCTTGACAAGTGGTCTTGATCATAAACTTAAATCTTTTTTTTTTTTTTTTTTTTTTTTTTAACAGATGTCTGTTACTAATTGTTTTGTGTCTTTGAAGATCCACTGTGATCTGTGAGTTGTAATGAGCATATGTAGAAATGATAAGATGAGGCATAATATTGTTAAATTATCCTTAATTTCTCATCTTATATAAAATTTCACCAATTTTTCTTAAAAATTTCAGGTTGTTCATGGATGTTCAGGTTATTCACATTTTCATAATGTTATTTAAATTTTTTCCACTTTTCAATGGTTTTACTGCCCATATGCATTAGATGGTGCTATAAGCTAGGTTTGGCATGTGAGCACCTCACATGACTGTACATTAAATGTCCTATCATGTCCTGTTTATAGAATATATCTAAAAATCATGGTGATGAAATAAGTGGATTCAGACTTCATCCAGATGTAAATAAATGTTTATTTAAACAATGTACTTATTTCAAAAGTTTATTTTCAATGGGATCTTAGTAGAAATCCTATTACAATTTGTTGCTTTCATTCATGGGATCTTAACTTTAAGGACTTCAGCTTTTGGAGCTGCAGTCCTTGATGCCAGTGTGAAAGTATCTTAAAGTTATAACACAGCCAACAGCGGTGGGGTCAGCTCCTAGTCCTGGATCCCATTGACCTGAACACTCAAGATGTCTCCAAAAAAAAAAAAAAATTAAGTCAGTGACTTTTTTCCAAGCGTCAATACAGTCTCATCCATTTTATGTGGACCCTCTCATAAGTGATCTGACGGTCCAAAGATAAATTATTGCTTCACTGAGGAAATCTGAGGTCAAATAAAAAGCTTTGATTGTAATATTTACTCTCCTGCCAAGTTTTCTTTTTGTTTAATAGAAAAAACATTTTTACAGACAGCTCCACTAGTTGGGATTAATCAATTCCACTAACATGACTGTAAAATTACTTTGTAACACACTGACATAAGACTGTATTCTTGAGTGTGTGCTGGCCTGCTGAAATCTGAAATATATTATCAAAGATGACTAACCCTTTCAGAGAACATTAATGTTATTTGGGGATCTCATCAATACTCTAATGTTAGAATCATTTACAGAACAACAGAAATAATAATCTGTATAAAGTGACATCTCTCTGGTTGTCTAAAACTTGGATTTGCTTTCTATGTTTTGTTTTGATGGGAACACATATGTTCTTTGTTGAGAGAACAATAATAGACTTTAAGTGATACCTAATATTTTTTTAAGTGATGCTTTGATATTCCTTTTTTTTTTTTTTTCTTTGTTTTTGTACATTTGTAGTTGATGTTTCAAATAAAAACACATGTACTTACTATTATTTTGTGGCATATGTGTCTGAATAAAGACTAATGATAATGTCATGAGTTCAAAAACTTATCCTGAACATTATGTGTCACATTCAGTATTACGTGTTTCTGTTCACTGAAATGGTTCCTCATCTCAGCTGCTTGAGAGTGACAATGTGATGCGCAATAAGTTTTCAGGTTAAGAAAAAAGTAGTTTGTTAGAAGTTAATTTTCACCAAAGTTTCTATTATATTAATTTGTTTGTCCACTTCCATGTCATAAAAACACTGGATGTACTCTCACTTTGCATAATATAGTCTGTCCAATGTTTTGGAAAATGCAGAACTGCTCCATTACAGCTGCTAAATGTCCTATTCCTGCAGACGTAGTAGCGTTTCAGTTCACACCCAAACCTAAGTGGTAGAATTTTGCTCTAATTTTAAGCTGTGAATTACAGTTTTTCCCAATTGCTAAAACACAAAAGCCAATTCTCTAAACCAAATGACCAGTCCTATTAACACATTTAATAAAAGTAGCCCCTGTTTGCCAAAACCATAAACACATTTCACATGAAGACACAATTCACAAAACACACCCTCCTTTTTTCATAAATCTAAACACATTTTGTCTTGCTAAAACACAAGTTGCAAAAAAACTCAGAAAAAAGACAGTGCAGACCTCCGCCAAGGCAGATCAGTGGGCCCCCCCCGTGGACCCCCCCACCCCTGATCATCACCAAAATATAATAATTTCTTCCTTGTGCCAGTATCAACATTTCCTGAAAATTTCATGAAAATCTGTCCATAACTTTTTGAGTTATCTTGCTAACAAACAAACACGCACGCACACAAAGCAAAGCGATCACAATTTTTACCTCCACCAGGAGATAAAAATATCACACCCTGAACATTGTTTTCAATGAGTATTGTTGTGTGTACTGGATCCTCTGTAGTGTTTGCATAGAGTTGTGATCCAGTACAGTAGTGTACATATTGTATTTTCTGTAGATTTACGTACTGTTCATATGAAACACACATCTATGAAGGCCCAATACTTTACAGTGATATATTCTGAGAACAGATGCTGTAAGGTTTCTAAAAAAATATGCTTTGGCAGTTGTGGAAAAAAGAGAACATTCTCACAGACTGAACACTGTGTTTTCAGTTGTTTTTTTGTAGTGTGAAATGATGTGTAAAGTGTTTAAATTTTTGCTGGCTTGAGCAGCTGTTTTGGAGTGAAAGTTTGAATTTTAAAGAGAGAAGGTGTAGTTGTGTTCATGTATCTTTAGAAAAGTGTGTTGTGTTTAGAGTTTTGGAAAAATGGAGGAAAATTTTGTGAAATGTGTTTTAGCAGTTGAGAAAAACTGTAAATGCACATGAATCATCACATTCTTCTCAACACAACATCCTTTACAAAGGTAAAAAAAAAAAAAAAAAAAGGAAGAAGAAAGATGAATCCTCTGTACCCTTAAATCACAACTGTTGATTTGTATCTTGTACATAAATAAGATTCAGAGTACATGTAGACTAGGGAATGTCTTAAAAGTACCAAAAAAAGTTAAATGATTATTTTAAATGGGCCAGGCTGTAATTATGTATCTTTTGACTAAAAAAACTGCCACATAAAATTTTAAACCATTTTTTCCACTACATTTATTGGTGTCGCAGTTGGATGTTATTTTGGATATGCATATACTTGAGTATGTAATGGATGTTGTTTTTTCCTTTATTACTACAAGAGTACAAAATAAATGTCATAGCCAGTGTAAAACATTCATGTGGATCTATTGGGAGCTGTGGGAGATCTGTGGAGGTGAAGCAGTAGCAGTAATGACAGCAGTAGTAGCAGCAATAATGACCCAGCACCACCCTGGGGCACAGGAGCCCCTTATATGGGGCCCTGATTCAGATCTGCTCCAGGTGTGGTGCCAGCGGGTGAAAGTCATTGTTCAGGATCTCAAAGTTGTCAATGATTGTGCAGAGAGGGCTATAAAGCTGATTCAGGATTTCAACCCTAAACAGGAAGAACGGCCACAATACATGCTACAAGTGGTTGAGGCCTAGAGGCGCCAGTATCCCGGTGTAACAGGGGGAACTTATCCTAGGACCCCCCCCACACCCAGATAGAAGACGATAGATAGGATAGAAGATAGGTAGATATTACATCAAAATTATATTATACTGATTACAGTGTACATTCCATACATAAAGACATGTACCTCCTAAAGAAAAAATAAATGAAAGGTGCCTTTAGTTCATCGGGGTATGATCCTGATGACAAGTAGTTGTGTACTTCCTGAATCTTCTCAGAAAAAGACAGTGCACTATGCCATGGTGGAGGGTGGGTGGGTGAGGGCTTGTCCAAGGGGAAAAGTTATTCTGTTACACCAGCACGGCAAAAGAGAAGCCCACCTAAACATTTCCAAGTACAAACATTTTGAAAAAAAAAAAAAAAAACTGTTTCAATGACACTAATTATGTTGTGCAAAATAATTAACTTAACTCTTTCATGCATGAATTATGAGAACCTTAGTTGAGTTTTTGGGTTTTTGGAGTGTTCTTATTCCTCCTTAAGCATGAAAAAAACAATACAATTGAGTTGTGTTTTTTTCATGGATTTACAAAAATGTCCATGCTACCCCATTCATTATATTCTTGAAGCAAAGACACAAGTATTTAAAATCCAATATCAGAAAATTATATGAAATCAATGAAATAAAAACATGTTTAATGCTGCTAATCTGATGTTTTCTCACATTTTAACATGTTCTAATACTAGTTATTACTTCATGGAGATAATATGCAAAGAAAACTGTTTAGAAAAAAAACAACTGTTAATTACAGTCTAACAATTAACAATTGATTTACACTCAAACATGTCAGTGCAGATCAGGTTTATCAAGAACAGCAAAGTTACAGTAATGGTATGGATTGCGTGTTAGGGATGATGCATAAGCGTTCACAGTGTTGGCTGATATGAAACTAAAACAACAAAATATAAAAATATAATAGACATATAAAAGTTTTTCCTCGCCACTGTCACCAGTCACAAGTGTTTGCTCCTGGAGGATTCTGTTGGGTTTCTGTAAAGTGGCTCAGAGTCTGGTTTTGACCAACTCTATATGTAAAGTGTCATGAGATAACTTTTGTTATGATTTGGCGCTATATAAACAAAATTTGATTTGATTTGAAAATATACATAAAATAAAGTATACAAGAGAACAGCTGTAGAATAACTGTCCACTAGAGTAACCATTATGCATGAAAGGATTAATAAAGCTACATACATTTTGCTTTATGTAAATCAAGCTTGCTGTGTGGCAGCACTTAAACAAATAGTGGTGCTATAAATTTTTATAAAACATGTGTTGTCATCATTTGAAACATTTTTGGTGATGACCCATAAAAAAATCCAGACTTGATTTTTAAGACACACTCCAATGTAGACTCTGCCCTGTGGGTCTGACATCTGATCAACACCATACTTTAACATTTTCTGGGAAAAATAATATCAATAACACTGTTGATTTGTTTTCTGTTTAATCATAAACTGTTAGTAGTAGTGTGTAATCTGTAGTCTGTCTTCATCCAGCCCATGCTGTTATAGAGGGTATGCACATACACTATAATGCCAAAAGTATTGGCTCACCCATCCAAATAATCAGAATCAGGTGTTCCAATCCCTTCCATGGCCACAGGTGTATAAAATCAAGCACCTAGGCATGCAGACTGCTTTTACAAACATTTGTGAAAGAATGGGTCGCTCTCAGGAGCTCAGTGAATTCCAGCATGGAACTGTGATAGGATGCCACCTGTGCAACAAATCCAGTCGTGAAATTTCCTGGCTCCTAAATATTCCACAGTCAACTGTCAGCTGTATTATAAGAAAGTGGAAGTGTTTGGGAACGACAGCAACTCAGCCACGAAGTGGTAGGCCACGTAAACTGACAGAGCGGGGTCAGCGGATGCTGAGGTGCATAGTGTGAAGAGGTCGCCAACTTTCTGCAGAGTTGATCACTACAGACCTCCAAACTTCATGTGGCCTTCAGATTAGCTCAAGAACAGTGCGCAGAGAGCTTCATGGAATGGGTTTCCATGGCTGAGCAGCTGCATCCAAGCCATACATCACCAAGTGCAATGCAAAGCGCCGGATGCAGTGGTGTAAAGCACGCCGCCACTGGACTCTAGAGCAGTGGAGGCGCCTTCTCTGGAGTGACCAATCGCGTTTCTCCATCTGGCAATCTGATGGACGGGTCTGGGTTTGGCGGTCGCCAGGAGAACGATACTTATCGGACCGCATTGTGCCAAGTGTAAAGTTTGGTGGAGAGGGGGTTATGGTGTGGGGTTGTTTTTCAGGAGCTGGGCTTGGCCCCTTAGTTCCAGTGAAAGGAACTGGGAATGCTTCAGCATACCAAGACATTTTGGACAATTCCATGCTCCCAACTTTGTGGGAACAGTTTGGAGCTGGCCCCTTCCTCTTCCAACATGACTGTGCACCAGTGCACAAAGCAAGGTCCATAAAGACATGGATGACAGAGTCTGGTGTGGATGAACTGGACTGGCCTGCACAGAGTCCTGACCTCAACCCCATAGAACACCTTTGGGATGAATTAGAGCGGAGACTGAGAGCCAGGCCTTCTGTCCAACATCAGTGTGTGACCTCACAAATGCGCTTCTGGAAGAATGGTCCAAAATTCCCATGAACACACTCCTAAACCTTGTGGACAGCCTTCCCAGAAGAGTTGAAGCTGTCATAGATGCAAAGGGTGGACCCACGTCATATTGAACCCCATAGACTAGGAATGGGATGGGACTGAAATTCATATGTGAGTCAAGGCAGGTGAGCAAATACTTTTGGCAATATAGTGTACGTCACTTCCCCCCCGGGCCACGCCCCTATAAGTCAGACTGAGTGGCAAAAACCAACCTGCTCAACATGACGGAGTATAGCAGTGAACACAGCGAGACCAGGAAAATGTGAAATATGAAATTAAATTAAGGACAACTGGACTGGACATGGATCCGTATGAGCTACCAAAGAACAGATGGTCCACGAACACTGACATGTGGACAGAAATCGCGTATCCGGACATCCAGGGTGTAGGGAATCATCACTATTTTTACCTGAAACAAATATACACGGTTTCATCATTACTGACAACCAGGGCCCAAAACTAGGCAGAGAAACAACTGATCCAAAATCCATTTACAGTAGACCGTGTACTGACCCCGGTGAATATATGCATGATCTACTGGTACTAAGGAGATTTACGTCTAGTTCATATCAAGTACTTTATACAACACAGATACTACTGCTGTGAACCAGCAGGGTACGACTATATTCTTGTAAATTATGATATTTTTCCCACCTGTTTTTAAATTACGACATTATTCTTGTAATATTATGTCTTTATTGTCGGAATATGATGACTTTAGTCTCATAACATTGTGATTGTTTTTGTATTTGACTTTATTATCATAAAATTTTTTTATATTGATATTTTATGACTTTATACTCATAGTGACAAGCGTTTTTAGTTTCTCATGTGGCCCTAATACTCTGTCGTAGCTTTATGCTTGAGTTCCCCTGTATTTGAAAAACTGGGTTAGCCTCAGTTTAAGTTAGTTTACTAATCATGTAGGAGCACAAGGTTCAGAATCACAAAATGAAAACAAAAACCATGAAAGATCTGATCATGAAACCAAGAGCTTTACTAAGAAGTAACATTAGCCAAAACAATACGTCATATAAGGTATGTTTTTACCCAGAAATACAGCATAAATTAATGTTACCTGACATGAAACGGGATCCACAAATCTAGGTTTGGTTTCCTGGATTTGTAGATCCATCTACCTCTGTTTTCTTTGTCTTTCGGTGCCTGTAAAATGATAGCGCCATCTGCTTTCCAAACCTGTTCATACAATCAATCGCACAACAGCTCTTCCCCATTTTTTTATTAAATATTGTTCTTAAGTTTAGACGGTATTGAAGCCAACGCTGTCACTCATCTCCCTCTCTCTGCCACTCAGTGGGCACAGCCGCGGTGACCTCTGCTAGCGGCAACGTCATGTGCATACCCTCTATTGAATATGTTAGTGTTTGTTATATTGCTCTTAAAATACATGTTCATCCACAGTGAATGTATGAGTGCTGACAAACAAGGAGACTCCTGCATCCCAGATATGCAGTATACAGAATAAGTCATGACAGAAAATAAATAAATACATAAATAGATCAGGTTGTAGGGGTGCCCCATGTCATATCAGTCCCCGGATTTTTGTCCGTCTTGTCTGTCATTTCCTGTTTTATTTTGTTAAGTTCTCCTCTTGTGTCATGTCTGGTGTCTTTGCTTCCCTTCCCTGATTGTTTCACCTGTTGCGGATTACCTGTCCCCGCCCTGATTTGTTCCACCTGTGTCTCATTGTCTTCCCTCCCTCTTGTGTATATAAGCCCTGTGTTTCTGTGTGTCTGTTGCCAGTTCGTATTCGCCCTTTTGGTGTGTCTACTTACTAGCGTTTCTTCGGGTCCTGTTTGTTTGCCTGCCTGCCTGCCTGTCTGTCTGTCTGTTTTTGACCCGGATTGTTCCTCGACGCCTGAGATTTTGCCTGACCCCCTGTCTGTGCTTCAGCCTCTTTGTCCACTCCCGTGTTCGACCTTTTGCCTGGATTTATGGTACGTGAGCTTGTTTTTTCCCCAATGTCCTGTTGCCTGTCTGCTTGCCTCACCGTGTATGACCTGGTCTGTCTCCTGACGCTCCTCTGTTTTTCCCTAGTCGGGTTCCCCTCGTGTGCTCCCGACCCGGGCTGTGGGCTTTCTCGTTTGGGTTCGGACGTCGTGACGAATCCGCGAAGAAGTTCCCCTGAGGACTCACCCAAGATCTTTTTGTGTGAAGTGTATCTCCTGTCTGTGTTTAATAAACACAATTATATTGTATTTTTGTCTGCGGGTCATGCATTTGGGTTCAGACCTCATACTTTCAGTTCTAACACCCCAGCGGCTCACCTGGAAGTGTACCACACATGGCTGAGTCTTTACTGCACAGGGACTTTCCACCTTCTAGTGTCTAGATCTTGTGATCCGTTAGTAGCTCTTGGCCACTTTCATTTTTATCATATTAGCTATTAAAGGGAAAAGAGCAGGACACCCCTGAATTGGAGCATTACATCAGTTTTATTACTGTGGATGAGGATACAGGGTGAGGACACATACTGAATATGTGTCTTACGTAATAATCCTGATAAATTAATCATTATCATTCCCCTGTTATTGCCTATCATTTTACTTAAACATTAACACTCCATTGTGGTTGTCTCCATGCAGGTGGCCTTTTTAAAGTGAAATTCAGTCATGACCCAGACGAGTACCCCTCCTCTTATACAGTTGTGCATGAGGAATAAGCAGTAGAAAGAGCTTATGCTGTGATGGATGTATTTTGTTTGGCTTTGAGCCCTCAGCTTCCTACTATGTCCCCATTTGGTGGTAACAGTTCAGAAATAGTTGAATGGCTTCCAGTGGAGATGGTTACTATCTCTTTCCTCTTCTCTCTTCATCACTTCCAAGACAAGGACCCAAACAAATTCGGGAAAAACCTCTATTTGTTATTTTCAGCATTTGTTTGTGTGCACAGTGGGCCAAAAACAGATACTTCCCACAACTGGACCATCAGGAGTATACAACAGTAAATAAAGCACATTTAGAATAGCGACAATGTGAAATGTAGACATGACAGAGGTTTAAATAAAGAGAAACCAGAGAGGTCGCAAACACACTGATGTTAGTTTTTGCTCAGAGGTCGAAGGTTATTGAATTCACATGATGAGGAGGGATGAGTTGTATCATGTAAATCAGTGAAACTTAATGGCACGAACATGCTACCGCTCAGACCAGGATGCTTCAGCTGTTTATCGTTGTCCAGGGAAAAATGCAGCACATGTAACAGCCGACATTGTATTGATGGTTTTGACATATGGCTGCATCAACTTATTTATAACTTATTCATAAACAGTGAAAAATACACATAACAGTTAGGTGTTATTGAATCTCAGTGTTAATGCTAATGAAGCATATAATATGTAGTTTCTAATTAATATGTAGAAAATGAAAGAAAATTAAAACATGGATACAGCAATAAATATGTACAGAATCATTTTTCTGCAATAATCCCATCATTTTGAATGAATGAATAAATGATTTATTTATTTTTTAAAATGGGACAGTTTGTATTGATGAACATATACATGTAAATAAAAGAAATTATAGCCATGCAGCTAATTTCCATCTCAAGTTCCATTGGCAGGTAAAAGAAAAAAAAAAAACCCAAACCAAACAAAAAAACCCAAAACAGCTTACAGATAACATAATACCATAACTGAAGTAAGATATACACAAAGAAAAACAAGCAACAATGCACAGTGCACACAAACAGACAAAAACAGGGACCAAGGCAGCCACCAAGCAAAAATTGATTTAAGTTTGCTCATGAATCATGAGTATCCCATTGTTGCTATTACACATGATTATATTTTAAGTATAGGGCTGTCAAAATTAATGGATTAACATGGATTAATCTATCATCATGATTAATCTGATTAAAAATTTTAACACAATTAACACATCTGCAGCACAGAATGACTTTGAATGTCTCTGCCAACGCATTTGGGGCAGTTTGTGCAAGTAGAGTTAGCGTCGCACGTGTGCAAATGGTCAGTTGATCCGGTAGAGACAGACAGCAGAACCAACCCATAAAGATGGAAGACACTAAACGGCACGATGGACCCTGGATGGAAATATGAGGACAAAAAAACCCCAAGATGGAACAGTTGTTTCAAGTCGTTTTGATTAAACTGTTGAGGGTGCTTAATAAGCACACTAAGTGCATATACATTCCCTTCTTTCTTGAGTCTATTTGCTCATACAAAATGAAACACGATTAATATAGATTAACAA
Source organism: Sphaeramia orbicularis (assembly GCF_902148855.1). Lineage (NCBI taxonomy): Eukaryota > Metazoa > Chordata > Actinopteri > Kurtiformes > Apogonidae > Sphaeramia > Sphaeramia orbicularis. The sequence goes on along the minus strand of NC_043968.1, from coordinate 25,322,310 downwards.
CAAAAGCACTCGGAGAGTGCAGACCTCCGCCAAGACAGATCTGCCCCCAGTTGCTATAAGACATGATTTTCAGTGATTTAAAGTTACTGTACATCTGCTTGTACATTGCAGTCCACCTGCAACCTATGCAACAACAGCTGCTTGAAGGTTCAGATGTTGCTAGATGCGGCTGCATATCTGTTTGAACTCCTCTCTAGAAATAAGTCATTCATTTTTTCTTGGAGTCATTTGTTGGAGACATAACCTGGAAATCCCCGTTTCAACAAAGGGCAGCTTTAATCTCAATCAACTTATGCCCTGGACCAAAATGGCTCATAAAGAGTAACAGTTTCATATTTACTACATCTCAAAGACCGTCCTGCCATAAATAACACACTTGTTTATCAGCTGGTGTAACCACTAAGCCTCAGTCTGCATTCCTGAGAAACACTCCTCAATTACTAACTGTAACCCTTGTTATGTAAGAGACGGCTACTTTTCTGTGCAGCACAGTCTGCACAACTCGTAGCCCCTGCAGACTTTGACCGTACAACATCAAATATATGAGGTCACGGATCAAAAGCCTCTGACATGTTACTAGTGTGTTAACCTGTGGGGATCCACGGGTTGTAGATGTAGTAGTTTTAATGCTGTTGTGTATTTGTGCTGCATTTGTCCAGCAGTCATCACTAAAGCATGCTGGCCATAGCAATGTGACTGTAAGGCTATTGTATTCCAAAATTACTAATATCTCCCAAAATGTTGGTCCTATCAACTTGCCGTTTTCACTAGCCTCTTTCTTGACCAAAAATGTATATGAATACCAAACTGCAACAGTCAGCTCTTTCTGGATTTTTTGTGAATCTATGGACACACACACATACACACACACACACACAGACACACACGACTTTTATAACATAGATTGACTATTTGAGCCAAGCTTTAGGACAGCTCAGCAGAGTCTCTTCACCCTAATCTAGAGTAAAGCATAAAATAAAATTGCACTATTTTTGATCAAAGGCTGACCATGTTAAAGGTCATTTACAACCCTAATGCTTGAATATTTCAGCCTTAACCCATCCAAATGGTGTAGTCTTTCTGCCTGATTTTTTGTTTGACCCTGAGAGAAACACAAACAGTTCTAAAATAAATGATTCTTCCTTGAATTGTAATATAGCACATGTGTATGTAATCTCTGATAGTTTTCTACTCAAAAAAAGGGTAAATGTCATAAAGCCCTGTACTGTAAGGGTTGGTTGTTTTAGCCCACAAATGGAAATATTCTGTGGTTTTGTAATTCCCAACACTTCTAGAAGGTTACTGGAAAATGTGGTTAAATTAACAACATTCCTTTTAATGCTGCACACAACTCAGTTACAAGAAAAGGAAAGTACACAGTCTTCCAATGCTACAGTTATACATGTCAGGAGTTAACACAAATTCATCTGGTTCGTACCAGTTTCTAAAATTATTTCAATCTAAACTTATGAGTAAAACAACACACGACAGATTTGTGTCATTACTGATTTAAGAAAAATTAAGCTAAAGATGAGAAGCGGTGAAAAACACAGTGCACCCCATGGTTCGGTAGGTGTCAGACAGATGGTCTCACATTAGAATCTGGACTCTATGATGGACTCGGTTACAGCCTGGGTCCTGTGGCTGCAAAACATGTCCTAATCGTCGACCCTCCACCACTGTGCCTGACAGTCAGTATGAGGTGTTTGTGTTGTGATGGTTTTGGTGTTCTGTGCATTATGACCACTTATCCTGCCTGTTCAAACATTGCTCCATAAGTCTTGTAGTTTGTTCAGATGTAACGAAAATGCTTCCATGTTCTTTTTAGTGAGAAGAGGCTTTCTCCTCACAACCCTTCCAAACCAGCAGTATTTGCTCATTCTTTTTCTAATTGTACCCTACTGAACCTTATCATTTAACATGCTAGCTGAGGACTGTCGAGTCTGAGATGTAGCTCTTGGGTTTTTTACAGTTTCTCTAAGCATTGCACTGTCTGACCTTGGGGTGAATTTGGAAAAGATCCAGTCCTGGGAAGAACTGCCTTAAAATGTTTTCCCCTTGTAAATAACACTGGTCTACAATTTTTTGAAATGATTTGCTTTAGAGATTAAATGTGCTAAATGTTACGTATTTTAATAAGATTAATTGGAAAATAAATGACAAAAGTGCCGGTTTGCTGATGTTTTCAAGGTATATGATTAAGTGTTATTACACATATATATTGGTTTATGTACATTTATATAATAGTTTTATAAATCTTCCACTAAATAGAACCCGTAAAGGGATTGTATTCTAATGTGCAGACAGTGTTTTGAAGTAGATCTTGTAGCTCTGAGACAAATATTCCTTTTGAGTCAAACCCATTCTCTTGTTAATTCTTGAATTTCACATTTTGACCCAAGGCTGTATCTTGGAAAGTTCAGCCAACCAGCATTTTTTACTTGATTTTTCTTTATCAGTGACTCTCATGTGGTAAAATTTCATTACTTTTATTCTGGAAGCATTTTCCTTGTAGACCAGTGCAATCTTTCTCACTATAGAATGATGGACTTCAAATTGTTTGTTACTTCCCAGATTGATTGCTTTTCTAAACTCACTGCTCATCAGTGAAACATCTACTTGGTCATACTTGGCTGATGATCAATAAATCAAGGGCAGCACCTACTTGCCCACTTTCTTCCTATGGAACCAGTAAGGTTGTACTTAGGTTTTCCACGTATTGCTTCTCCATTAAATCTTAAATTTTGTTAAATAAATAATGTCACAAAATTTTAGATCCTGCCCATAGAATTCAGTTTAATTTCTTTTTCTCATGATTGTATTTCGTTTATAACGCAAAACAAGGCAACAAAAAATATGCATCCTGAAAATGGATAATTACACATCCTCCTGAGACCCAGCAATGCATTTTTGTCCTCTGTAGGGGACAAAAGTTGCAGTTTTACTTAAAAAATAAATGCTGTCCATCGCAAAAGACATTCCATAAAAAAAATAAATAAATAAAAATAATTCTCCATTTAATCTTAATTTTTGTTAAATAAATAATGTCACAAAATTTTAGATCCTACGCATAGAATTCAGTGTAATTTCTTTTTCTCATGATTGTATTTCGTTTATAACACAAAACAAGGCAACAAAAAATATGCATCACTAAAAATGTATAAATGCACATCCTCTGTAGGGGAAAAAAATGCTGTCCATTGCAAAAACGTTCCATTAAAAAATAAATACATAAAAATAATTTTTAAAATGTACCTGAAAAAATGGTTATATAGTTTCCAATCAAGACAAATTCTTAATTTCAAAAACATCAAACTTTTACTTTCCTGGGTCTCATTGTGTTGCAGATGAGCAGTTGCATTTTTGTCTCTAAAACTTACCTAAAACTTCAGATTCTGTAAAATATATTGAGCTTTACTGAAGTTTAGATTTAGGAATGCACCGTCACAGAGAAGCAACAGTGTAGCGCTAACATTTCCTAACGGTACAGTTCTATGTGGGTCAGTCAGAATATGGTGGCACCTTCACTGCACTGCTGAAGCCACAAGCAGAACCAGGGCTTTCAACATCCATACATATGAACACTGCTATTTCCTTTCGTCTCCATTCTCATCCTATATCCTTGCATTTATTATAAGGAAAATCCGTCTATACGTGACAGACTGTCTGTGCAGGACAGACTTGTTGACGTCAGGTTATGGCGGCCCCCACTGGAACAACTGCTAGAGGATATTGCTGTGACGTGCAAACCACTTTATGAATGGATGTCCGTTGTTCAGCAGATGAAAAGGCCTCGTAATCCACATGTCCGATTTTAAACAGATCTGATTTTAAACCCACCCACATCCACTTGATCTCCCTCTTCTTCCGCCCCCCCTCCACGCTGTGTTCTTCTTGCTGTGTTCCCCCTTTGCTGCCCAGTTTTCCTACTCCATCAGATTGGCAGGAGCCAGAGTAAAGCCTAAACGGATGTATTCACTCCAGTGGTGCGGGCTTCCCTATGATGATGTTGGAGGAGGATTAACGGCCCACTCTGCCACCTCTCTGCTAGATTATAACCTTTGGATTATGTCTGCATCTACTCAGAGGACAAGATGAAGTGACTTTTAACCCTAAATTGTAGCACAGCTGTAACTTATTAAATCCAATTGTCCAGATGTTTAATGGTCAGACAGCTGTATGGAAATCACATGTTATAAATGTCGTGTTGTTTTGCAATTACAGCCCAGCCAGATTATTTTTTTGGCCACACACAGTTAATATATTGATTTATATGCCTCATCATTTTATTATATAAGTAACATCAACTATTTCTATTCATAATGTCTGACATTAAAAACCCCAAAAATGAACATATGCATCCTTGTGTGTGATTATGTCTGAGTTGGCGTATGGGTGTGTAATCTGTGCGTGCAGTCAGAGGAGCAGTGATTAACGCTCATCTCCACTTCCTGGTGGATTAGTGTCTGTACATCATGTGTATCGTCACGACAACAGCCAGCGAGATGTGACCTGTTATAGGGACAGAGCCACACCCCTTTCCCCATTTTTCAATCTTAAAAACATAAAATATAACTGTTTGGACAATTTATTAAAAATGATTTGCTTTTTGTCTACTAGTATTAAAGTAAACACACATCAAAAAGAAATTAAAAATATGGGCAGTATGGTGTAGGTGGTTGTCCAAGAAATTTCCATGAAATTTTCATTTCATGACTTTTAGATGCCAGTAAAAATTCTACTATCAACCTTCTGGACAAAGTTGTACTTTCTCAATAATTCTCAATCACTCTTGTTCTCTACTTTTCCTTATTTGCAGTTTTGAACTGAACAGAGAGAAAAGCTCTTCAGAGATGTTTCTGTCACTGCCAGAATTTATATTCTACAAACAGTTGATAACATCAGAGGAAAAATTTCTGTCATCGTGGATATACAGTGTCTTTAGGCCAGAAAGCCTGTTTAATGACTGTTCGGCTCATCATCCATAACATAGATGTACAGTGAGAGACTAGTTTGTTCAGGCTGGAGAAACACAGAAATAAGGATGGCTATTAAAATGCATGTGCTTTGGTTCAGTAAATGATTCAAAGTAATATACATTTTAAATGGGAAACAAGAAGTCTGAAAATGAAAAAGACACCAATTCCACAAAATTTGGGACACTATTAAAGGAAAATAAAAATTAATGAAATGACTTGCAAATCTCATTACCCTGTAATTTATTCATAATAGAACATGGGAATTATATCAAATATTTAAGACAAAATCTAAAAATTTAGGAAAAAAAGGGTCATTTTGAATTTGCATCAAAAGGCCTTCAAAAAGTTGGGACAATATCATGTTTACCATTTTGCAGAACCCCCTATTCTTTTAACAGCAGTCTGTAAACATCTAGCTGATGTGATCAACAAAAACTGAGAAACTGCTTAGACTTAAAGACTAAATTTTAAGTCACATTATCTTTGGTGTATTTTGGACTGTTTTATGGTTTTATGTGGAATCAACTTCCTCTCTGATGTCTTTATGTGTGATTATATTTTACAGCCAATGTAAATAGGCACTTGGCGCGACGGCAGCCTGAGGACAACACTATGTGGTCATGAAAGACACTTCTCTTTGTAATTGTAATTATGTAACACATACTCCATTAATGTCAACTGAGCCCTCCACAGGCACCAAATTCATGCCAGAAGCCTCATGTGGTGTGAAGATGGCATTAAAAACAGTCTTGTATTCATGTGCTAAGTGAGTGTCCCTGTAAACATCAGACAGCTTTATCATCTGAAGAGCTATAGTCAGCGGAAAGACACTAAATCAGGTTGGAACAGAGAAACAGAGAGGTCATCTTTGTTCTGCATTATGTCAATAGACAGAAGAGCTCTAGCATGCATTCTCAGTTCTCTACAAATTTGCTTTGAAGGAGTTGCATTCTTCAATAACCGTATTATATTCAATGACACTGCATCCACTATATGAGAAATTAAAGTGACACCACATAGTCAGCAGTACAAGTTTAAGATGTCCCTGTGATATTTTACTGTTGTTGTTACGAAATTATGAGCCTGTTTTGACACCTAAGGTTAAAGTGGGATGCTTCTCACGAGGTTCAGTAATGGTTGATAACAGTGTTGTGTTGTAATAAATGAACAGTACACTGGTCCACTGTTTCAAACCAACACTGAAGACAAACCGAGCTTTAATGTTATAATTTAATTTAAGATGGTACTTATCTTCATCTTACTTTTTTGTGGGTTAATTGTTGCCTGGCATTAAACAAGCTAGAAATTGAACTCCTCTGTTCTAATGACCTTACTCTACTTTAAAATAGTCAAAACACTAGACCATATATGTCAACTACAAGTATCAGAGAGCAGAGTGACAAATATTCAAAACTTATAGACTTACCTGGAGAAAATTATCAATGACAATGAGTGCACTTATGATTAAGCAGCAAACTGCTGTGAAAATGTTTAAGCCTATTTCGACTATAATGAAGGCCATGGCTCAGATGGTAGAGCAAGTTGTCCGATAACTGAAGGGTTGGCGGTTCAAATCCCGCTCTGTCCCAGTCATGCTGTTGTGTCCTTGGGCAAGACACTTAACCCTCCTTACCTCCAGTGCTGCTACTCACACTGGTGTATGAATGCGTATGAATGTTCGGTGGTGGTCGGAGGGGCTGTAGGCACAGATTGGCTGCCACGCTTCCATCAGTCTGCATCTACAGATGTAGTTTACCACCACCAGAGTGTGAATGTGAGAGTGAATGTACACACTTTGAGTTCGTAGAAATGCGCTATATAAAGTTAATCCATTAATAATGAAGCGTTTCCACTACGTGGTACCGACTTGACTCTGCCTTTTTGCATTTCCATTACATAATAGAACCTGGAATCTGGTACCCTGGTACCTGGTACTACTTTTTTAGTGCTTGCTCTGCTGAGGTTCCAAAATGGGTGAAGAGACACTAAAATGTGATACTAAATGTGTAAATACTGCAGACCACTGCTTGGTCAGAGAGTTGTCTCTGCATCATTGTGTCAATAATGCACGACATGGCATTTAAAAAGAAACAGATTTGGAAGTTTACAGTAAATATAGTGGTAGGCTAATCCATGATGACAGCCTACAAAATGACACTGTGGTCGGTCAAGAAGGTTCAGACATTTCTGTCCTTGGGTGCTGATGTAAAGATTCAGCGTGAGCTTGATGGGGCAACATGCAACGAGCGAGTAAATCAGTAACTCTCTGAACAGACATCATGGAAGTTACGCGCAGCATCTCTATGATGACCAGGTACTCGAAAGTCTTGGAACGGTCTGCAGGAACACTACCTGGTACCCGAGTCAAGTCGAGTCAAGTCAAGCCGGTTCCAGGTAGTGGAAACACAGCATAAGACTGTAGGCTAACAATCAGTTTACATTAAAAAAAAAAACAAAAAACAAGATGTTTTTGGCATTTTCCCCTTTCTGAAAAGATGCAAGGAAGACTGACAGGAAAGTTGGGGCAGAGTGAGCAGATGTTTTATAGCAGGGGGCCTCGGTCAGGTCCAATCCAGGTGTTCTACTGGCTGATCCACTACCCCAGATTTTTACATATTGAAAACTCAAAAGTGCTTAAAGCAGCGTATGACTTTCTTTACATTTTTTTTTTTTTTTCAAATGTCTAAAACCCCAGTAATAGCCTAATTATCACTAATCTATTAGTCTTTCCGTGTTTACACACCTGATTACTTCCCTCACGGTGAACAACTTTGAAGATGACTCCATCATGAACACAGTCCACTTGTTTACATAACAAACCGCAATGTCACTCGGGGTTTTTCAGAAATTTTGTTACAAAGTGCATTCTGGGAAGCAAAAGCAGTTTCTTACAGATTCAGCAAGAAGATGAGCCATTTCGCTACAACGTAAAATTCTACAGTCCACCAGTGTTGTTTTACAGAATGTCGGTGGATGGAGGTAAAGGTCACATTTGGGTTCAGTACTCACCAAGAGACAGACAAATTGCTGCTGCGTGGAAGGGTTTCAAAAAGTGGAAAAGAACATAGCTTTGATATGTTTTAAATCACATGGCCCTCAGCTTAACACAGATGGACTTAAAGACTAATTTCAATGCTTGCAGAAGTGTATGGACTTAGATGGAGCTTATGTTGAAAAATAAAAATCATAACTTAAACCATTTATTCAGCTGTCCTTTTTCCACAAACTTTTTGAAGCCCCCTCTTACATGCAAAGAAAACACAACCTGTAAAGAAAAAAAAAGCACAATTAACAAAAACATTTTTTCAATATTTATTTTTCCTATCTTGTGCAACTGAACTGTAAAGTACCTCTGTCAGCAGACAAGTTTATTGCTGACTTACTTAAGCACAGAGCTTTGCTCTTCACGTGTGCATGAAAGAGGTTCACTATTAAAGGCTTGATTACATAATGGGGACTGGACTGGCTAGAGGCATCAGAAACTATGATCTTAGGCCTTCTTTATTACCAAGATGCCACTAAACAATGAGACATTTGGGATCAGGAATGAAACAACAAATTGTCTTTGGCACCTCACAAGAGCATCACAGAAACTCCTCAGAAGTGTTGGTAAGTGGTTAGCGTGACATTCCAGAAACCATGGCATCACCAGGTTTGCTGTCATAAGAGGTTCTGCATCAATTCTGTATGTGTTGGATTGAAGAGATCTGTGTGAGTGCAGTAATGTGTTCAAGTAGCATGGTTGTAACAGGGGAGTTCCCTTGTTATGCAGAAATAACTATCACTTCAAATGGCAGCAGAAAACCGCTCAATACCATCTGAAAGGTTGGGTGGAGGTTGCATTTTTTTTTTTAAATTTTTTTTTATTGAATCCTTCAAAAGTTCGCAAGTCACATTTAAGAAAATAAATCAAGGACATCACAATTAGTCCACAGCCCTAACACAGAGCCGAACACATTGCATCTTGCACTAAATTGGAAAGAACACACATTAGTAACATGTCCATGTTGAAGGAACAACCCTTCCTTTTCCTTTTTCTCCCACAATCCCCCCTCTCCCCCAGCCAGTCAGTCATAAAAAAAAAAAAAGGTGGGCACATTGGATCTTCCAGCATGAGCTGAGTTCAATCAGCATCCCTCAATATGAGCCAATCTGTGTTAAGATGGGTTCCCACATACTTCTATATATATATCCATCTGTCCATTTATCTTGTGGATCAGTCTTTCAAATGAGGCGATCTCTGATAAGGCTGAATACCATTCAGAATAAGTAGGGTTGTTCTGCCCCTTCCAGTGCCTTAGTATGACCCTCTTAGCTGTAGTGAGTGCAATTTTAAGCCAATGTGATCTTTTGACTTCTAATGTAACATCATGTTCCAGGAAATTCAGAAGACACAACACAGGTGTCAGGACCAAATTCAAATTTAAAGTACTATTTATCTTTCCCATGACACTATGCCAGTAAGAGGTCAGACTCGGGCAGGTGAGAAACAAATGAACCATGTCTCCAGGACTTTGTATGCACCGCCAACAGATATTAGAATTGCATATTCCTGCTCTATATACTTTGACAGGTGTCCAGTATAGTCTATTGAGAATTTTAAATTGAATGAGTTTGGACCATGCATCTCTTATTGGCTTTAACATAATTAATACATCCCACTCACCCTCCCCAAATGTTTTCCCTAAATCCATTTCCCACACCTTTTGGAGCCCTAAATTAACATCCCTGATGTCTTCAATAAGGTAGTTATAAATGCAGCTTACTAAACGTGGTGAATCCCTTAATTTTTTAAATATAGAGTACAGTGGAGATTCACCCAATAGCTTTACTTCAGATTTATTTAATTTTGCAAGGCAATCTCTCAGTTGTAGAAATCTCCAAACATCAGTACTATTAAGGCCATATTTTGTCTGTAGATCTTGAAAAGACAAGAGGGTGTTGTCTCGAAAAAAGCAGTTTATGTTTTGACACCTTTATTATGCCAGCTCGCCCAGAAGAACATTTTTCCCCCACTGTTTAATTTTGGGTTGTTCCACACCAAAAATGTACCTAGAAGAAAGGGGCAGATATTGTCTTTTTTATGTAAACGGTGCCATATGTTTCTAGTGTGGTTCATAACTGGGTTAGATTTTACTTTATCATTAGGGTGTTGAGACAGATAGTCAGCAGCTTTAAATGGGGAGTTTATTTCACTCTCCAAGTCCACCCAGATCGGTCTGTTATCTTTTGTTGATATAAGTGTTGTTATTTATGCACTTGTAAAGGCTTCTTGGTAAAGCTGCATATTCGGTAACCGTAGGCCTCCATATTCTGTTTTATTCTGGAGTTTTTTCAGGGTCATTCTGGGTCTTTTCCCAGCCCAAATGAAATTATTTATCATTTTATCAATGGCCTTAAACACAGATTTGGGAACCTTAAGGGGTAACAGGTTGAACAAATAATTTAATTTTGGTGTGATGACCATCTTTATTGTCTGAACTCTGCCCCATAGTGAAATATGCATTTTATCCCAACCCTTCAGAAGTAGACTTATCTCATTTATTGTCGGCTCAAAATTGTCAGGTATAATATCTTCCAGTCCCGGATTCAAAAGTATACCCAGGTATTTAAGGTTTTTTGGAGTCCACTGGAATGTCCAATTTTGAACATGGCTCTTATAGCAAAACTTTGACAAAGGCATTATTTCGCATTTGGTCCAGTTACTTTTGTACCCAGATAGTCTTGAAAAAGCATTAATCAAGTCCAGTAAGGGAGGTAATGACTTTTGAGGGTCAGACAGTAAAAGCAGTACGTCATCTGCAAAAATCAGCATTTTATTGTCTCGGCCACCCATTATTACACCTTTTATTGTATCACTCTGTCTGACAGCTTGTGCCAGCGGTTCAAGAGCAATAATAAAAAGTAGTGGTGATAATGGATCCCCCTGCTTGCTCCCGCGTTCTAGTGTGAATTGAGATGATCTCATTCCATTGGTTGTTAAGACCGCTTTTGGATTTGCATAAATCATTTTAATAATTTCTTGAAATGAAGTTCCAAACCCAAATCTTTCAAGCGTATGATATAGGTAACTCCAGCTGACCCTATCAAAGGCTTTTTCCGCATCTAATGATAGGGCTGTTACAGGACAAGTTAAATGTTGGGACTTCCAGATTAAATGTAAGAGACGCCTTAAACTGTCAGAGGATGTTCTGCCCTTGACAAAACCTACCTGGTCCGGGTGAATAATTGATGCTATAACTTTGTTAATTCGCAATGCGAAAATCTTTGTAAATAATTTTGCATCACAACACAATAGACTTATTGGCCTATAACTCCCACACTCCAGAGGGTCTTTCCCTTTTTTCAATATAAGAGTGATCAAGGATTCGTTCATTGAAGAGGGGAGGTGACCAGAAGCAATAGCCGAGTTAAATGTTCTCAAAATTTCCGGGCCAAGTTCAGATATAAACTTTTTATAAAACTCATTGGGTATACCATCCAAACCTGGGGTTTTCCCATTAGGTGAAATTTTAATGGCTTTATTCAGCTCTTCTAAAGTAATTGTTTTTTCTAATTCGTTGGCGTTCTCTTCAGATAACTTTTGAAAAGTTAAATTTCCAAAAAACTCTTCAGCTGTATTTAAATCAAACTGAACTTCCTGAGAGTATAGTTTTTTGTAAAATTCTTTAAATGTTGTATTGATTTCTTTCTGGCTAGTGACTATGTTCCCAACACAATTTTTAACAGCGCTAATGTGACGAGCTGCTTGTTGTGCCTTTAGCTGACTAGCTAACAATTTGCTGGCTTTATCGCCAGATTCATACCACCTCTGTTTAAGTCTGAAAAGTGAATATTCTGCTTTTTTAGAAAATATTGTATTTAGCTTGTATTTTGCTCTGACTAAATGATTAAGAACCGAAGGATTGGAAATTTCACAATATTCCTTCTCCAATTTTTTTATATCATCTTCATATGTTTTAATTTTTTGTCGATCTTGCTTTTTGGTTAAGGAAGAGTACTGTGGCAAAATACCTCTAATGTAGGCTTTAAACCCATCCCAAATTGAGCCTTGCTCAGCAGTGTTATTATTTATTTTGAGGTTGCATTTTTTGATCACAAAGTATCTCAGCCCTTCTCTGAACTGTTGTCATACACCATCAGTCAATATTGTAATTTTTGGGGGGAGTTATTTTTAAGTACCAATAGTGTACACATTTCTATTTATCTCTTTTCAGTGGTCTTTTTTTTTTTTTTTTTTTTTTTTTTATTAAATATCCTATTACTTCCTTGTGCTTTATCATTATACTTCAGATACTATGAAACATCTTTATACAGTTACTGCTTCTAAAATGTCACTGTTTTCCATACACATATTTTCATTTCCCATCACTTCCTCAAACATAAATGCATGGACACACTCCTCTGGCATTACCCTGGTAAGACAGGAACCCATGCTGGTCATCTACATGGGAAAGAATTTATAAACTATTCCCAGCCGTGTAATTCATTTTCCTGTTTGTCAAAGTTTTGATTTCTTTATAAATGGTGGGGTGAAAAAGGATGCAAACAACTGAATAAAGTGGAAAAATCCATTAGATCTTATGAATTATTTTAATAGTGAATACTATTGTAATTATTGATGATCTAATGGTTGGTCAGCTGTTTTCAGTCCCATTGTTCTTTTAATGTGGATTCCAGATGACAGTGTTAACAGTAGGAGGACTAACTATAGCTCCTGGTCCCATAGCTGCTTCTGAAAATGCACACTGTTCCAATACTTCTCTCATGGGAAATGATTTATAATTTCCCTGTAGGACATATTCCCTGTAAAACACATTATTGCCGCTGAAGTATGTGGTTATCTGCAAAGACTGTTGTTAACTACTACGTCTGTAGGTGTGGCTTCAAGATTCTCACGCCTGGATAGAAGCAAGTCAAAGTTTTTCCCATACTTGTTTTACTGAAATAACAGAGAAATACAGCCAGAAAGTTGAAATATCTACATTGGGCAGTGTGCATGAGTGAAGCATACTCAAAATGTTAATTATCATGCATGTAGGTGCCATGTAAAGAACACGACGTTTGCTGGTGCATGTGAGGCAGGTGCATATGAAGAGAAAAACAGAATGCAATGATTGACAAATTTCATTAAAGGTGGGGTACGAGATCTTAGAAAAATGGTTTGAGGAAGCTACATTTTGAAAATACTCAATTCAAAAGTCCAAACCACTTTCTTCAGACATCCCCATGAAGCCACGCCTCCAGAGTACTGGCACACGCAATGCTTGTTCCTGAGGGTTCACGATTGCTGCACAGCAAAAATTCGCTGGCTCCATCCCCTGCTCCGGCTTCGGCTCGGGCTTGGGCTCCGGCTCCGGCCCCGATCCACGCATACCTCATTCAGTCTCCTCCAACACCTCTGCTCTTACAGAACAGCCCCAGTTCATACCGATCTGACTAACGTTAAATTTCCTCGTGATTTATGTTAGTGACAAAACAGTTTACAGGTGAACTTTCCATCCTAAAATAGCTAATATAGCCAAGCTCTGGCTTCGTTTCCTGAACAAGTGCTCCAAACCTCTGAGAATGCACAGTTCATGCACGAAGAGGGGTACGCACAGAGGGGGGAGGGACAAATGGCAGTTGAGTTTGATAGACATATCACCGTTCAATCATTTCGATTGGGCGCTGAAAATGATTGGATGGTGTTATTTCAGCCCTGTCCGTTCCAGAGGTGACTAAATTTTTTCATTTTTATGTTAGAGCATTTAATTAATTGATTGTAATCAGGGTGAGAAGGAGATTTTAAGCAATATAGTAAAAAATGCCCCAGGAAAACATCTCGGACCCCACCTTTAAGTACATTAAGAATATTAATGTGTGGACCCTCCTGTCTTCAAGCTCAAATGGTGAGCTCTGCCACTGGCTACTGTTTGTGAAATCACTGGTGAGTTATGTATCAGACAATCACAATTTACATTTAGGTTGCAAACAACTTGTCTCCTGTTGACTTCAGTCTTCAGTCAGACTCAAATGCTGACGAAACTTACAGAGACTTTCAGAGAACCTCAAGCAAGTCTTTTCTGGAGCCAACTTTGTTTTTGAGTTTAGTGGCAATTTTCCCCAAATTGTAACATATCACAGTGTATTTGTGCAAACCAACAACACATATTAAGACAAACAGGTTGGCTGTGTCATTGATAAAGATAATGTTATCCTGGAGTTAGCATTAATGCGATGGTTACTGTTGAAAGAGACACATTAGAAAGTATCACCAGACAAGTCTTGAGTATCATTTCTGATCCAATCTGATTTCCCTGCTAGATATGTAATAAAGAAACTCATCTATAGCCTGAATCACTGCATGCTCATTCTAGTCAAACAGACTGGATTTGTAAGGCAAGGGACGACAAGTTTATTTGTTCAGCACATTTTAAGCTCACTGTGCTGAACAACCAACGGCAGCTTATAAGGTGTTGTGTTAAGACCTTTGTGTTTGTTTTTATTAGCTCTCTTGCATGGCATATACTTTGGTGATGATTGGCTCTTTAAGTGCTCTATGTTATGTTTCTACTGGATTATGTAAACTGTGGATATTTTATTTCTTCACTGAGAAAAAAAGAGGGAAAAGCAGAGTGAGGTCAGACAGCACCACACACATTAACTACTCATAATACATTTTTGTGGGGTTTTGGAAAAAATTTAAGACATCTTTAAAACACTTGGTGGTCTAGAAAGAGCATGCCAGTTGAGTACGTAGTCCATCTAAGCATTGCAGAACACACAGCCCTTCAGACGACTAGAGGAAAGTGAAAAGTGACAGCCCCAGATGACTCCCAAATGTATCTTGAGCCATCAGACAGGAATCGTATGTTGAAACACCCTGAATATGCTCAGACTTTGCATTCAAGCTGTCCACATGTGATTGGATTTGGACAGATGGATGTTAATACAACATCTGAACAGGGAATAAGAAAGGATCCTAAATCATGTATCAGTTACTTGTGTTAGTTTACTCAGGGTGCTTTCAACACTATCTGGTTTGGTCCAGGGCAAAGGTGGAAGTAAAGTAAAAAGCAAAGCCAGCAAGTCTCAACCCTCAAATCTCACACAAGTCTGAAGTGTCTGGTGAAAATTAACAAAGACACATCCAGTTCCTGCTCAAAGCCAAGCACAGCAAGTGACTCCTCAGGACAAGCGACTGATGAGTCAAATCATATGAACTTTTGATGATCTCTACGTGAAAAAGCTGAACCATCAATTACAAGTCTCCCAAATGAATATCAATGTTGAGTGGTGCTGTAATATCCTACTGCATTCCTTCTCTCTCTCTTATTTCAATTGGAGGCTCCTTTACGATGATTGATACACACTGCATCAACAATCATCCATCACATTTCTACAATCCACTTATGGTCACATTGTTGTCATCTGCCACAAGACAATGTCATGGTGAATCAGGTAAAGACTAGATCGAAGTCAAGTCAAATCTCTTGTCAATGTGATTCAAGTATGTCACAAGTCATAAAAATTCTGAATGGACTCAAATCATGTGACATAAGTCAACCAAATTTGGCTCTGAGAATCAGCATACATTGATGATGATGGCAGAATGCAGGAGGAAGTAGGTGTATAATGCAAAGCTGTTTGTAATCAATGTAAATAGGTAAATACATAAATAACCCTTACTGCCTACATTTATTTACAATTATATATTAAAAAAAAAAAAGATTTGGCAATGGTAAATTTACCTACTAACGCCCTCGTTGTTGTGTCCCACCCCCGTTTGAAAAAAGAAGAATAAATTTCTGCTTTGACCAGGACTCAAACCCTGGTTTTCCATGTTGTAGTCCAAGGCATTACTTATGGAATTAAATCCCAGTTGTCTGAAGCTCTGACCTATTTGATATCTGATTGTCTTGGTGCTTTTCTGGATGTGAACTTTATATCTAAGTCTCAGGATTAATTAAGATTAAAATGTATGTTGTGTTGTGAAATATGACCGTACTGTACAGTATGGTAAACAAAGCAAGCAGTCCTGCTGAGCAGGAATATGACAATTCAGAGCAGGATATCACATATGTAGATGAGATTGTTAATTTGAATATAGCAGAGGCAAAAGCTATGATGGCATCATACTAATTAAACAAATGTTCCACTCTTAGGTATGTACATTATTTTATTGATGCTACTATTGATCAGTTAGTCCAGTCAACAATCCAAGTACCTTGATCCATGAACATCAGGGATCATAGATGACTAGATAACATATGTGTATTCACAAAGAGTGAGAAGCAGCACCTCATTACAAAAACAGTGAGTACTAAGCAAATTTGTGACAATAGTCTATGAGGGGATAAATAAATAAATAAACAAACCTTGGCTTCAGTTCAGACTGTGACACCTGGTTCAAAAGTTCAAAAAGTTTTTAAAAAGACAATGAATTATTATAACGAGAGAAAAAGTGTTACATTATTTAGTTGTGGTTTTCTTATTTAGAAATTACATTTAGAAAAACATTAGACTACAGAGTTTGATACATAGAGTTAATCTGAATGTAAAGCCTGTTTCCTATTAAACCCACATCACATGGATATCCCATAAATCCTCTCACAAGTTTATGTGTTGAACTGTCTGATATTTTCTTTTCAATAAAACGAAATCAGACCCTTTGTCTGTCAACACAGGGAAAATCACTTGGCCCTGAAAAAGAAATCAAACAGATTTATTTCATAAATAACTATCAACACCTTGAACTGAGAGTGAAACAAAAACCGAAGGGTCGTGAAACTGGGACATGCAACTGCTGTCTAACATATGAGGTGATGAACGAATGAGGACATCCAGAGGACAAACCTGCTCTCACGAGTAGGAGCTACAGGCTTTTTTTTCTGTCTCTAGCCATCAGTTTCCCACCAGACAAAGTTTTGACATTGCTGTCACTTCCTCTCCATTATTCCTTCAGCGTACCAACACTCGGATGCTGACTCGTCTCTCAGGTTCCTGATTGGCCCCTTTCTCCAGCCTCGATACTTTACATGGGTATTAAACTAAATAACAATGTTTGAATTTTATTTTTTCTTGCACAACATGTGTGTTTGATAACTATAAATATATAGTCAGGCATATGTCTAGCAGTGAAGATGGTTAAATTTTATGTTTTGCAATTTGCGGTTAGAGTTGGCAGAGGAACTGAGATGAAAAAGGCCAAAAGTTTTCTTTAAAATAAATTAAAATAGCATTACTTTTATTACAACATCAATAAAGTTTAGCTAGAACTGAAATGACAAGATGTGACTCTGCTGTCCTGAATCTTTCCACAACCTCTTCATACAGGACAGGACATGGAAATAATTTATGTTGTACGTCCATCCTCCCCAGGAAAAAAAAAATGCTGTCGACATGTCTGGAACGAGGGGGTGGGGGGGATGGGAGGAGAGTTAAGTCTGAAAATAGAGGAGGGGACGACAGAGAAGAGACAGATGAAGAGAGTGAAAGAGTGAGGGAAAAAGAGTGCATGTGAGACGGGGAGAGACTTGTCAAAACTTGGCCTCGTAAGTCCTTCACCAACTGTTTTTAGCATACCACTCGTACTCAGAGCGATGTATGTGTGTGTGCTTGTGTCCTTCAAGTCTGAAGCTCCTGCCATCCCATATCCAACTTCAGGCAAAAGTTTTAGATCAAGAAGATTTAACTCAGACCAACAAATAAGTAGTTTTATTAGACAACTGCTGATAAAAAGATGATGCATAAAAAAAAAAACAATTACAAAAAGGACTGAAAATTTTGATAATGCAAATGTATCCCTGGACAAGTAAGGCAGTAGCCTCTTAAGTCCAGTTTTCCACCTGAGGCAGCCACAGTTCCGCCTGTGTTACCATGGTAATGCTACACGTAGGGCTGGGTGATATGGAAAACAATCATATCACAATAATTTTTTTCATATCAGACGATATCGATATGTGTCACGATATAAATCAAATCACTATTTTTATCTAGCTTAAATTTTCTGTTACTCATAAGTTAGTTGTGAAAACATCAGAAGGTTATTTTTGATTTAAATATGATTTATTTTCTGTCAGAGGTTGAACACGACTGATGTGCTGAAGAACATTGTACACTGTTTCAGATAAATAAACAGGTCCATATATTTCAAACTAAATTAAAAGTCTAACCAGCAGGAACAAGCTTTCAAGTTTTAAAAGAGAACACAAACAAAACAAACCATCTTTACAAAACAATGCCAGGGGTATATATGTGGGGGTGCATTCTGTAACTGCTATAACTGCCGTAAACTGAAAATGAAACTTAACATGCTTTGATTGTCCGACTCCCAGCTTCTATGCCGCACCCTACTTTTCAGTAACCCAATCACCTGAGTTCTTGGTCAAATTTTTTCCCGAGGGAACACTCATTACCTCCCACTGTAGCCTAAACATTAGCATGTGTGATGCGGTTGCTCCTACACCCGTGTTGTGTGTGTCAACCTAACTTGCTGTGGCTCTAGCATGATTGGTTTGGTGCAGCGCTACTTAATTATGATTGGTTGCTCTTGTGTCTGTCAAAACATGGACGAATGAATTCTATCAAAATTGTATTGAGCATGCCTCATATTTCTATCGAGGAAAAGTTATATTGCAATATACATCGTTATCGTTTTATCAGCCCTAGCTACACGACACTTGTAGCAATATCCACATTCTACACAGCCACGTGACTAGAAGAAAGTTAGCAAAAAAACTCAATAAAAACAGCTGTCAAACAACAGAACACAATCCTAACAACAAGGACTTAAGTGAGTAAATACAGGGGTTGGACAAAATAATGGAAACACCTTAAAAAATCAACAAAATATAATTTAATATGGTGTAGGTCCGCCTTTTGCGGCAATTACAGCCTCAATTCTCCGAGGTATTGATTCATACAACTTGTGAATTGTTTCCAAAGGAATTTTAAGCCATTCTTCAGTTAGAATACCCTCCAACTCTTTTAGAGACGATGGCGGTGGAAATCGACGTCTTACTTGAATCTCTAAAACTGACCATAAATGCTCAATAATGTTGAGGTCTGGGGACTGTGCCGGCCATACGAGATGCTCAACTTCATTAGAATGTTCCTCATGCCATTCTTTAACAATTCTAGCTGTATGGATTGGGGCATTATCATCTTGAGGTGAAGGTGTTTCCATTATTTTGTCCAACCCCTGTACCTAAAACAAGCTAAGTGTCTGAGAGCAGTATATGTCATGAATAATTTCATAAAACAGACTAAGCAGATCCAACAGCACAAGTATTATTTCTCTACCGCTAAAACTCACCGAGCAAGACAAAGAAGAGCAAAAATAAATGCTTCATAAAACAGCAATCATGAATTTTATCCTACCTTTGCTGTTTTCTGATCATAAATGGATTTAAATAAATGCTGCTTCTGCTACTGGCTGCTAATCCATTGTTTTGTGTTACGTTGAAATGATTCCCTCCGGAAACAAATGGCCCAGGGTTTAACAGGTTCACATGTACAAGTATGTGTGTATAAATGTGTGTAAGCATCCAGTGACTGGAATCACTTAAACTGCCTCCTACTGAACAGAGTCAAGACAGAAGAAATGGTAATGGATTTGCAGAAGTCCCATCTTCAGTCAGTCATCATTCGTGGGGTGAACATGGGGTGACGTGGCTGATCCCTAAATACAGATGAAAGACTCAGCCCTGAGCATGGTCAGGTCCTCCACTAAGATACTGCACATATTTTACCAGTCAGTGCTCGCCAGTGTGCTACTTAACCCATAAAACCCCAGACTTATCCTTTCTTAAGTGATTTATCACCATTTATTGTAATATTGTTCTCTTAATTTTGAGTTTTTTCCCAGTGTAAATCATTTATTTTCCTATATTTAATTCACTGATCGTGTAGATGTTCATAAAAACTCACAGAGAAAACTGAAGAAAAAGTGTCTTTTTCAATGAAATATATTATTAACTGAATGTAAATCAAGTGTCTCCCTCCACTGTCATTGATCCGACTCCATGGGTTTTACTGGTGAATCAATGTTGAAGAAGATGACAGTGTTTCCATGTTCAGTACAGAGCCTCTGAACATCCAAATGGGTCATATCTGATGACCATGAAAAGATGACAAACTGTATTTTACACCAATTATTTACATGGATTGATAGAATTAGTGGATCAACAGGTATTAAACATTTTACATCAGTAGTTGGTTTTGGTTTATGGTTTAACGCTGTGGTTTTGCTAGGAGGCAGCAACAAGCAAATGGGTGTAGAACATTTTATATCCACAACATCATCTGACATCATCTGACAACATGCATCAGCTTCAGTGAAATTAAAGAATTCCCCAAAGAGAGAATTAAAAGTATCAGAAAATCCCCCATTTTTAACAGAGTGTCTGCCCTGGGCAAACTATAAGTATTAAGAATTAAGGAGAAGAACTAAACACAGAAAAAAAACTCCAGAAAAAAAACAGCAAACAGGAGCTTTGTCAAAAAATAAAAGTGATTATGTGAAAGAAACAGAAAAGCTGTCTCTGCAGATTAATGTATAGGGTTCAATTTGTATTTGTGTGGCATTCAGCATTCGGTCTGTCTGGGGATTAGATTGCTTTCTTGCTGTGACATGACTAATATATGTTTTATTTTACTGTCACCTCTTTTACCTTTATCAGAGAGTAATCACTGCTTGACTGTGGTTGAAACGTTAATTGAACAAGCAGACACAGACTTCCGACATTTTGGTCTGAAGTCTCTGACCACATTTGGAGAACCAGAACACTGTGATCCCATTCTAAAGCAGGAATGTGGGAGAAGTGTTGTGTCTGACATGTTAGCATCAGTGTATTATGTTTGAACCATTTAGCCATGAAACATGCCTGCTTTACCGCTCTATACACACACACACACACACACACACACACACACACACACTGAAAATGACCAGGGGGTAGCTTCTATAGGGGCATGATACTATACATTAGATTAAAAAAGAATAGGTTCATGTTACTGTCAAAAAATCACATGGCTCTGGTTACAGGCCAGACAGACTGTGTGTATGTGGGTGTGTGCGTCTGTGTGTGTCTGTATGTGTGTGTGTAGCGACTCTACATAGAGAAGAACTTTTGCCTATTTATGGTGTGGTATTTTGTGCTTCTTTAAATAAGAACTGCTCTCTGCTAATAGATGCTAATTTAATTACATTTGCTCTTTTTTTGTTATAATCTCAGATACTTGACATTGCAAGGAAAGGCCTGCTCGGAAATTTTGATCCATTTGATAAAGACCAGGCAGCCATGTAGGACAGGTGATGGGGGAAGTCACAAGGGAAACGATAATGGAAGGGGAAGAGAGAATGATAAAAAAAAAAAAAAATAACTCTCTGTTGTTCTCTCCCTCATTCTGTTCCTGGCACTCCAGTCTGGGATGCTAATTCAGTAAGTGATCCTGAGACGGTGTGCTGAGGTTACTCTGTTAGTGTGTGTGTGTGTGTCTGGGGTTACAGCTCTACTTGTTCTGAGTCAGGGATGTGGAAGAGGAGGGAGGGTCAGCCCCTGGGAAAACAAAAAGGGAGAGGAGGAAATTACAGAAAGAGAAAGACACGAAAACAGATAGAAGTTTATGTGAGAAGAGCTGAGCTGCCTGGGTTTCAAGGTAAAGGGAATGCAAAAGGAATGCATCGAAGCACGGCCGCAGACACAACAAAACAGGTGCAGGAGGTGAGTGAGTTCAGTATCGATTCAAAGACGCACAACACTGTCGACTCCATGACAGGTGATAGAAATATCATGACAAGATAGACAACTGACACAATTAATGTTTTGTTTGTGCTTACCGTTGCAAGCTCTGTTGCAAATAGAAGCCTATACAACAAAAGACAAACTGATGCACTCTACATGAGCATTAAAGCAGCTTTAAAGGAAACGGGTTGATGCCTCATCCATGTGACTTTAGACCCACTGTGAAAATGTTTTATTCCGTTGGTGCAGATCTGTCCTAAATGGCAAACAATAAATGCAGTATTTCAGGCTTTTTTTATTTTGCTGTGGAGACTGCAGGGCTGCTACTGGAGGACAAAGGTCAGAACACGAGTTCAAGGCTTCATTCAAAGTCAAAGGAAACATAATAAGCTTAAATAAGCGATTTGTGTGATTTAGTTACAGGGTCCTTTACTGGATATTGCTTCATTGCAGTAATAATGTGCACCATTTACAAGTGGTTTATATGGAAACCATAGCAACTATACATACATTTGCAATGGTATAGTACCAATGCTCCATAATCCTGATCTGTATATTCTTGCAGGAAATATATTACCTCCGCCAAGGAGGTTATGTTTTTGCCAGGGTTTGTTTGTTTGTTTGTTTGTTTGTCTTTCCGTTAGTGTGCAACATAACTCAAAAAGTTATGGACAGATTTGGATGAAATTTTCAGGGTTTGTTGGAAATGGGATAAGGAAGAAATTATTAAATTTTGGTGGTGATCGGGGGGGGGGGGGGGGGGGGGGGGGGGCACTGATCGTTAGTGTGCAACATAACTCAAAAGTTACGGACAGATTTGGATGAAATTTTCAGGGTTTGTTGGAAATGGGATAAGGAAGAAATGATTAAATTTTGGTGGTGATCGGGGGTGGGGGGGCCCACGGGGGGGGCCACGTTTGTCTGTCCGTTAGTGTGCAACATAACTCAAAAAGTTATGGACAGATTTGGATGAAATTTTCAGGGTTTGTTGGAAATGGGGTAAGGAAGAAATGATTAAATTTTGGTGGTGATCGGGGGTGGGGGGGCCCACGTGGGGGGGCACTGATCAGCCTTGGTGGAGGTCTGCGCTCTCCGAGTGCTTCTAGTTTTGTATATTCTTACAATTATATCTCATGTTTTATATATTTAATGCTGTAGCCTCACAGCAAGAAGGTCCTGGGTTCGATTCCAATCAAGGACCTTTCTGTGTGGAGTTTGCATGTTCTCCCTGTGTTACTCCGGCTTCCTCCCACCATCCAAAGACATGCACTGATAGGTTAATCAGTTAATCTAAATACTGGTGACATGTCCAGGGTGTACCCCGCCTTCGCCCATAAGTAGCTGGGATAGGCTCCAGTGACCCCTGCAACCCTAGTGAGGATAAAGCGGGTTCAAATGATGAATTAATGAATGAATGGATGCTGTAGGATGTCAATGCAAGCATACTCTGTCAAAACCAAGCCTAAATATAGAGCTGTTTCACATGTCTTTGGCTGCAATCTTCAGTTTGAGTGCACAATACAATATGGATAAATTCAACTACTGTTCTGTATTAGAATAAAACATAATATATATGAGGTATGGCATATCAGTGTAATTTTATTTTTGCATGTTATAATGTCACCTGTGTCCAGATGGTACCTTTGAATATGCTGAACATCCTATTACTTTAATAACCAAAAACTGTGATTGGAGAACTTTATTTTGGTGTATTTTTCAACATGTTTAGCAGCGGTGAGAGGAAGTGCAATAGGTATATCACATGCCACAACATCACACACCCATGCCATGAAACTGAAGATATTTGAAAAGCAGAAACATGATCCATGGGTTGAGGAGTTACTTAGCATGCCTAAGGCTATAGAAGGGGTCAGAGGTCAGGGTCAAAGTCAGGGTCACAGTGTGGGTTGAGGTGAAGTTAATGAAGGTGTGTGGTCACCTGCAGGGTAAGGAAAGATACTTAGAATTGAGTGATACACAACTTCTTTGCTTGTTCACATAATGGTAATGATTCCCAGCACTCGTCCCAATTATCCTTAATTATCAATACACACAGAGTAAACCACCATATGTGTGTGTGTGTGTGTGTGTGTGTGTATGCATGTGAAAGTCATTGAAAAGCAAGAGGAAAGGCTGTCAATGCTAATCAAAGGAACAGATATTAAATGACTCAATTCTGCTTTCAATTTACTGGCCCTGAATAATCTGTTTCTGGTCCTACACATATGTACTTGTCTGTTAGTGAGAAAGAAAGAAACGGCACAAAAGTAATCACGGAGGTCAGAGTTGAAAAGTATCATTTGGGTTTCACATTCATCTATTCACATGCATGCTGTTGGTAAAGAATCTGACACCGCACACGGTAAAATGTCTTCAGTATTGTGAATGGGTCGGATGTCTAACAGGACAGTTTTAAAAGTGAACTTAATAACATCATAATAATATTCCTCTTCCTGCTGTGGTGAGTGCACTCATACATAATGAAATTTATAACATTTACGGAAAGAATGCTCAAAGTCCTGACTCGTGTCAATGTTTTTATGGTAATGTCCTGCCACAAGTCAGGAGCATTAGCTGATGATTTTTTAATGGCTGGGGTGCTCGGTATTCAACAGTCATTTATTTCCTTGTATGGGTGAATAATTTGAATGTGAAACTGAACATTTAGCAGAAAAGCAGCAGAACTATGATGGGAAAAGTTTGAAATGTCAATGTGTCTGTTTTTGACAGATGAACTCCTGAGTTGAGTAGTGTCTGTTTTTCATCATTTGCCTCACTCAGCTCCAGTGTCGACCTATGTGAAGCCCGAGTGCAGGAGTGAGGGGAGGTCAACACAAGCCAGCAGCCAACCAAGTCATCAGCCACCAGCTGAGCTGAGAATTGACAGGAGTCTGGCCTGAGGCAACCTGGGGCTACCATAAAACTGCTGGAGACTGTTCACATGCTGAATCGTAACTGTGTGATGTGTGAAACACGGTTAACCTTAAGTGTCCTTCCTATGGTTCATCAGTTTTTGCTCTTGTGTGGCATTTTCTGCCTTGACATCATAATCGTGGTTTATATTTTATCTTGGCCTGGGATCTACAGATTATTTTCCATGTTCTTAAATATTGTCAGGGGCAATATTAAACAAGAGCCTGTCTTAATCTATTCCAATAGCAGACAGTTATGGAATATTAAGGGTTAATACAATGTATTACCCCTATTAGGAAATTCAGTCTCAGCATTTTACCCATCACGTAGCATTAGCACCAAGGCCACTTATACCAGCTACTGATGGACAAAACTGACACAACATGAGAGAGAATGGGCAAACACAACACAGAAGAGCTCCAGACCAATGGGGAATCAAACCAAGTACCAGTACTAGACATTGTAATGCTCCTGGTGAGAGCAGAAGACAAACACCAGTGATGTGACATAGGTCCTTCACTGCACAACTAGGGTAGTTGATATCTCTCTCTCTTGCCCTCTCTCTCTCTTTTTTTTTTCTACACGTCAACTAAATGCTTTTTTGTTTTGTTTTTTGCAACATTTGTATGAGTGTATTGGCACTGATTTTTGATTTCAACAATATGAAACACATGTAAACATCTGACCTCTCTGTCAGTTAATAAACACTCTAGTCCATGTAACTTGTTGCTCCTACATTTCCAGTGTCTGCTAAGGTAATAAATGTCCTTGGTAACCACACTATGCTTGCAAGCACAAGCACATCATCAAGGGTACTGAATGAGTCTTTGTGTGACCTTGCTGAATGGTAAAGCATGCAGCAGCTTAAAAAGGAACAGGACACCCAATAGACTCCTATTAAGTCATGCTAAATCTAAAGTATCACACTGTGTTAGGGCAATGATTCACACTGAGAAATAAATTGGATATTTAACCTACACATGACCCAGGTCTGATCTTTTTCATTTCACGTCTATCATGCAATACCCATCAGCACTGAATCAGAAAAAAAAACTTCCTGTTGTATAAATCCCAGTATAGATTAGTGGCTATAATCTAATTTCAGCATAACAAAAGTTCCAGGAGGCAGACTGACCTTCTATTGACCCTTTTTATCGGTTTTGTCTCGACTGAGTTGATTTCGCTGTGTGTGTGTGTGTGTGTGTGTGTGTGTGTGTGTGTGTGTGTGTGTGTAGGACTTACATTACACAGGCAGAATTTGCTATTGTAGCTCACTGGGGCAGAAGCCAATCTGGTCATCAGAAGAAGGAAACTCTGCAGTAATTTGTTTATAATATTTAAATGTCAGTCGATTGGTATTGTTCAGTCAAGTGCACTGATAAGATGGATCAAGTACCAATCCTTTGTCTTTATTGAAGATGAAGAACTGTTGCACCAGGGAGCAGTTCTGCATGAATTTATTTTTATAGCTCTTGTCAGTCCACTTAAAAGTTTACAAGAGATTCAGTACCCAGAAAACAAAGACTGATTACACAAGGATAAGAAATGACTGCTACTGTATGACAGAATGAGGCAGGAATGGAAAATGTATCACTTAAGTTTTCACTCGATGAAGCTAAAGTTGTGCAGTACCACTTTCAAAAACAAGAAACCATGAATGTACAGTGATTAAGAACAACCCCTACGGTCATGACGCACAGGTTTGTTTCAGCTGTTATGCATTTCATATGAATTGGAAAGTTCAACTTGTGTAGTCGCTTAATGCACTATTAGAGGAAATCTGTGAATCATTCTATTTCTTTAAAGTTTATTTAACCTCTGCACTTTCTCTCTCTTGCTGCACATTTTCCCTTCCCTTAAATGGAAATCAACTTCTAAATGACCTGAAAATGCTGTCTGAGATGCACAAGTTACTGGGGAAACAAACTGCATTGTGTTATATTGTCTTCTTTTTCCCGTGATGACAGCTTTGTGGCATACTTAGTGCATTTGGTTAAAAAAAAAAAAATCTCTTGATGTTGTGTCCCTTGATCACCATGATACTATCTGACATGCCACACACACTCCCTTTTGAAGCAATAGTTCTAAAAAAAAAATAGTACAGCCTTTTAAATTATTTTCTTAGGACGTTATGGACTTGATTGAGATAATTCACTGGCTGGTTCTAGCTCATAAACCAGATTATGTCCTTGCGTGTTCTAATATGAGGTTAATAAGATCTAAAAGAAGTAACGCAAAATACTTTACAAAACTCAAGTGCAAACTAAAAACATATTTAACCTAGCGTCTGTTGCCAGTTAGCTTTGAACTCTTCCTGTAAATGTTTCTTCTTTGTCAACGGAGCAGACAGTACATTTAGCAAAACCAAATAAATGCTCTGCTTGTGCTTGTGTACAGATTAAATGAGGAGATAACATTCAAGTAAAATGTTTAGAGTGTGTGGTCCTGAATGAGCCATGGAGAGATATGTATACGCATGGATGCATGTGGAGAGGCTGGTTTTGATCAGGAGATTAGAGGGGATGCAGATACGTGTACTTCTACATGCATGTGACTATCCCTGTTGACTTACAAATGGGTTCTATCTGTGTTAGTGTGTTTGCCTGGAGTATCAGTTCTACAGTCTATATGAGCCTATAGAAAAACCACTTGTAACATGTTCTTTGGAGGAAAAACCCATCTCCTCTACTCAGTAATACTGAAATAAGCCTTGAGCACCTCTGCAGTGCTGCCCTGCTCCTTATCTCTCATCAGCTTTCACAGAAGAATGAAGCATGTTATAATCAGTCTTGAATGATAAACCACAACAACTTACATCTGAAATGTTTATTACAGCAGAGGAATCTATGTAGAGTTTTCAGGTGGGTGGTGGGGCAGTACCGCAGCAACAGTTTTCTCTCAAAATACCCCACCAAATTTGAGCGTGCATTTGGTAGATATTGTGTGAAGTAACAACTGAAGTTACTGCCTGATCTTGTTTGCAGGTGTTTGTCAGTATTGAAAAATGGAGCTTTAGCATTTGGAATTTGGTGTCTCATTATTCCCTTTACATCACCTTACATTATACCAGAATAGAATAAAGTAGAAAAACTGTACGACTTTCAGACCAATGTGTGTTAGATGTTGATGGTAAATGGATCAGAAGTGCAACTGAGCTCACACACTGACTTAACAGTTTGGTAAAAAGAAAAAAAAATCTCAGTGCAGTCTTGCATTTCCAGACTGTCAGAATGGTGCCAGTGTAACAGGTTATTAAAAATAATTAATTCCAGTTCATTTTTCATAACTAATTAAATTCCACCAAATACGTGAAGTACCTGGATATAGGGAATGGGCTGTGAGCCGATTGTCCATGAACGCAGCACTGTGACATCACCTACGTTACCTCTTGCGTGTGTTAGTGGGGGAGTGGTTCAGAGCCCATTCAAACTGTACAGGAGGTAAGACGTCAGAAACGTGCGTTCCAATAGATGAGTGTCATGTGACGTATGCAAACATTAAGTCTTGGAGGCGGAAGTCACGCCGAGTTCGTAGCGTGTTAAACGATGGACCTGCTAAACTCCTGTGTGTCGTTTAGTACTTAGCTTTCACCAAGTATAAGTTAGGCAGAAAGACCGCTCGGTTCCATTGGTGGCAGCGGTGGTTCTGTTCTGCCGACCGTTGTTTATAGTTATTACCGCGGTTAGCCTAGCTTCTCAGTATAGTTAGCCTGTGTGTCTGTTGTAGTTAGCGGCGTGGAAAAAAAGAAGTCATCATGTGGTACGGTGATGAAGACCCCTTTAAACCTACCAGGAGGGCTTCCCCTGGCCTGTCACTCTATAGAGACATAGTAATTGTGGATCTACAGTACCTGCTCCCTTTGCCGGCGATGGCAGCCAGAGTTTCCTCAGCTGGAAGTGGCAGTTGGAGCTACAGCTGGCGACACCGGTGAGTTCAGCTGGAGCTGGTGACAATACTGCCCACCCGTCTGTGACAGTTTGCTTTTTTACTATGGGACAGCCTTCCCCATGCGGTCAAGTCAAATTATACGGTGTGGCATAAAATACGGACCTTGTAAAATTTGGACCTATTTGGAATTTGCGCGAGCGCAGCCTTGCCGGATGTCAGGTTCAGCGAGGCTTATGAAATAAGTACCTTGCGAGTAGAATTGTGCGCTTTTGGGTTGTTAGAGTTAGGGTTCAGGTTCGGGTTAGGGCAGGGGTACAAATTTTATAGGGGTCCATATTTTATCCAACACCGGGGCAGAGCCTGGAGGTGTACGGCTGATGTGAGAGGGCTGGAGCTGGTACTGGTGTTTTTGCCTCCAGGTTGCGCGCGTATTACTGTTGTTAGTAAACATTGAAACTCATCTATAAATCTTGCATTTAAAAAAAAAAAAAAAAAAAAAAAAAAAAAAAAATATATATATATATATATATATATATATATATATATATATATATATATATATATTTCACATGTGAATAGTATATTGTTTTTGAACTTTTGTATTTATACTGTGTTTATATGACCAAGTATTGTTAGAGTATGTCGATGTATTGTATAATTTTGTTTTGTAGGGCAGAGCTAACGGTCATTGTCAGTGGTCTTCAAGCTAGCTCCCGCGCGCTCTCTTTTTATTGTTACTTCCGCCAGGAGGTATTGTGATCACTTTGCTTTGTGTGTTTGTTTGTTTGTTTGTTTGTTAGCAACTTTACGGGAAAACTATTACAACCATCTTTACCAAATTTTGCCCACAGATAGGCCTAAGCCCTGGGACAAACCCATTAAATTTTGGGCCAAGTTGGCCAAAGTCCAAGGTCCTAGCAAAGTCACAAATTCTCAAATTTTCCTATCTCTCATCATTGAGCAATTTTTGAAAATTCATAAAAAAATTCAAAACAACTCTTGATTAACCTCCAATTTGATACATCAGTAGCTTATAACAATATCTTGTACCTGGCACAAAACTGTCTACAACCACTGTGGAATGTGTACTCTGTGGACATGTCAATTTAACATTGAAAATCCTATTTACGACACATTTTTCATTATAACTCAACAAATATTGATTGGAATGTAATATAATTTGACTTACACATGACTAATACCAAGCTTCAACTTTGTACGAAATATCGTTCCGCTCTATTCCTCTTCCGTTACGCTCGGTTGTCTTTTGTTATTTTTTATGCACTATTTTAAAAAAAATCATAAAAATTGCAATTTGTGAAATATCAATAGGAAATTTGTTTTGCACATCCATAGTTTAAAAAGAAATAGTCGATCCACACATGCACACCGTTCGGGGTGCTTGGTGGAGGTTTGCATTCTCTGAAAACTTGTAAGTGACATACTTTCATTTTTTGTTTTTTAATCTCCTAAGACCCGGCTATAGGTTTTCTGTCCATATTTGTGGACAAGAGTTTCACGACTTTATACAGAAAAAAAAAAAAAAAAAGAAAACTGTCCACCACAAAGGACATTCCATAAAAATTTTAAAAACTGCTTCTGAAAAAACTGTTGCTTCATGTTTCCAATGTATGCACTTATTTAATAAAAAACAAAAAAAGCTTGTACTTTGCTGACATTTCCTGGGTCTTAGGAGGATAAAGGATATGCAAGGGACTGTCACAGAACTCGGAAATCTCAGCATTGTGCATTGTGTCATCTCAGGCACGGAGAAATTATATGTGTGCGCGTGTGCCACAGTGCATTTTCGGCGGTGTACATGCTAATGTTCGTTGTTTGTGTAATAAGGGGACATGGTTCTCATGTCAACTTCATTTAATGTTTAACTATTTATGCGTAGAAAGGGTAACTATGGTTACTATGTTGATTTAAGATTGTTTTATT
This sequence comes from Sphaeramia orbicularis, assembly GCF_902148855.1. Classification (NCBI taxonomy): domain Eukaryota; kingdom Metazoa; phylum Chordata; class Actinopteri; order Kurtiformes; family Apogonidae; genus Sphaeramia; species Sphaeramia orbicularis. Next base: position 25,291,856 of record NC_043968.1, on the reverse strand, counting down.
TTAATTCATTTAACTGTTATACTGCGAAAAAAGTTCAGAGCCGATTCCAACTATACAAGAGTATATGCAAGGGACTGTCACAGAACTCAGGAATCACAGCATTGTTCATTGTATCTCAGAAGGAGAAGGACTACAATAAATCTGAATTGAACCCAGAGAAGTCTCAGCCTCTTCATAACATAGCGCAAAGTGAAATGATTACACCCATGCTGTTGATTGGTCTGGTAGCATCCACTGTTCTTCTGGAATAGTGGCAAAATGTATCAGGATTGGTTGGCTACGATATGAAGCACTGTTCTGCAATGGTGAATTTGTAATATAGTGTTGGGAGAGAAGCTGAGGCAGTGTGTTGTGGTATTAAAATGCCTAAAAAAAGAGAGAGAGAAAACTGCTCATAAACGCATCCATTTCTTAGTTAAAACTTGCAATTGTTAAGGTGTAGTTGCAGCTTGGAGGTTGTTGACCGTCACTATAGTGAGGGAAGCCTTGAGAACATAATGCAGAGATAGGGAAGGAAAGAGAATCATAAAATGTTGCCACTGCTGTGAGGGGCACCAGACTATCAGTCACAGCAGTGAAACGGTTCAAACCAGGAGTCTCTGAACAAGCAGAGGACAATGGAAGTCAAAGGTTATGTTCCAGAGGTAACATCATCATTTCTATGACAGCTGCCTCGGAATCTCCATCTGCTAGGGAACAGAAAAGTGCCAGAGACTTTCAAAATGAAAAGTATGCTCCTTGCTTTATTAAATCTGGACAAACTGCTTTTAGTATCATGCTTTTTATTTATATAACACCTTGAAAAAACCAAGAAATGTTTGGAAGAAGTTTGGTGTCAGTTTATCTTCCAAAAGTGTTTGATAATGCCAAAGTGCTGTTGGCAGTTCATTTTGAGTCAGGCCAGTATAAAGTAATTAACAGAGGAGTCAGTGGATGCAGTGGCTCTCTCTCACACACAACACTTGTCTAAGTACTGCCAGTAAGTGCATCTGGGTCATTCAGGAAGCTGTTGTGTGGGCAGACAGTGTCAGCTGTGACTTCCCTTTATTAAACTAGTGGGTTGGGTGGGAGTGGGGGGGTGATGACGCAATTTGATGCACAGTGTCTCATCTGCCTTAATCACCGATAAGGATCCAGTACTGCAGCTGTTTGAACGTGTGTGAATGTGTGTGTATGTGTGAGGGCTCAAGGTCGTTGACTCCACATCTCCATCTCACTATCCCTCCATCACCTCTGGTTCTGCTTCTCCTGGTGAATGACTGACATTCAGATGTGTATCATTTAATTACATTCCCCTGTTTATCTATCTATAATACTGAAGGTTCAGTTGTTGTTTGGGTTTAAGGTCAAATTTGTTATCATATGCAAATTAGGTGTTTTTTTGTCCTTGTCTAACCATAATAAATACCCTAGAAAGGGTCATGATACCAATCAGATTTCCATAAAATTAAGTGAGAGTTGCACTTATAAAAAATAAAAAAAATAAAAAATAAATAAATGAATATGAACCAGGACTGTTGCAGATTAATTGGTTGGACTCAAGTATATGAGGCTATTCAGTGTCATCTGTAGGTTTCAGTGTAGGTTACATTAAACACGTAATAAACAATAGTAGTAGACAAGGGGGAGGCAACCTGTGGCTCTGGGGCCATATTTGGCTCTCACTACTACTACTACTACTACTACTCAGTAGTAGTAGTAAAAGTAGGCTACTTTTTATTGTAATGACACTGACAGTATTCATTTGTATTCTCCATTGTAAATAGAGCCTTCACACACCTGTACATTTTTGCTGCACAATACAATTATGGCAAATGTCACTGTTTTCTTTAGTGTAAAGTAAAGTAAAGTAAAGTAAATTTTATTTATAGAGCACTTTTCACAGACAGAGTCACAAAGTGCTTTATCAATTCAAATCAGAATCAAATTAAGTTTACAGAGACCCAACAGAATCCTTCAGGAGCAAACACTTGTGATTGGTGACAGTGGCGAGGAAAAACTTCCCTTTAACGGGCAGAAACCTCGAGCAGACCCAGACTCCTGAAGGATGGCTGTCTGCCTTGACCAGTTGGGGTTAAAGAGAGAGAGAGAGAGAGAGTAAAGGAGGAGAAAAGAGTGAGCGATAGAGATATAGAGAGACTGGGGGGGGGGGGGGATGACACATGGAGTACGTTATGATGAATATGAACCAGGACTGTTGCAGATTAATTGGTTGGACTCAAGTATATGAGGCTATTCAGTGTCATCTGTAGGTTTCAGTGTAGGTTACATTAAACACGTAATAAACAATAGTAGTAGACAACCACAGTAGTGTGGTTCTGTAATTTCTTTGTAGTTCTGTAAATGCACCAAAACTTTGATTTATTCTCTACATATTCCATACAAACTAATCTTGAAGAGCTTCATAAACAGTCACCATTTTGAGGTAAAACATTTAGGGATATGTTTTGGCTCGAGACAATTTAGTTTTTGTATTTCTGTCCTAAAATGGCTCTTTAGATAGTAAAGGTTCCTGATATATGGCAGTAGACCATTCCTTTGGTGGCCCCCATCTAAAATGACTTTTTTTTTTTTTTTTCATGGATAACACAAAGGAATAATTCTGTCTCCTCATCAGTACACTACCTATTGTTTCCACAGACATGGAGCCTGTGAAACAGCTGATCATTCACATTAAACTGTGTGCTGTTGCTGAGTCTCCTCTCCAAGTCTGCAGACTCTCCCATTGGTTGGCATTTTTTCTTCTCTCCTTCACCTGGTTCCATTTTATCTTTAAATGTGTAAAAACCAAAAGCATTATGGCCTACACTCTTCGAAGATTCTACAAATGATGGTTCCCAGAGTCATAACAGGGTTGAGTAAAACAGCTTTTTGATACGCTGCCCCTTCCCATTCATGGAATGATTTACAGAAGGACCTGAAACTGTGGGAACCTGTTACTCAAGGGGAATTTAGGCCCATTTTAAAGGCTCCAGAAAATAGTACTTTTAGTCAATGTGATTGCTTCTAAATCTGCACTGACATTGTTCTTTTACTTTTCCCAATTAATCTTGGATGTATTATGTAAGTTGATATTTCATTTCTATACAGTATTTGTAGTGTATATAGTTGTTTGTTCTGTTCCTTATTTATTGTTGTAACAATGACTATGCTGCTCACTTGGTCAGGTCACTCTTGCAAAAAAGATTTTTCATTTCAGTGAGGAGTTCAAGTTAAATATAGTATATTATATTAGAGTATATCAGAGAAAAGTTTAAAAAGGCAAACCACCTCAAGTTAATTTTTTTCTTTTTTTTGGGTGGGGGGGCATTGTATGTTGTTTTTTCCATAAACTTTTGTCAATATGATACTTACAAAGTCAACACAGAAATACAGGTTACTAATAGAAGTACAGCTGTAAATGCATGGTGCCTCTTATTATTATCAAAGCATCTGTACTTTTGTTTGCACTGTTTTATACAGTTGTACTAGCTGATGAGAGGATAATACACCATGTCACACAAGAGCTAAAATCAAACTTAATGAAATTTACAATGGTTTTGACAAGAACTGGTATAGAGTGATGTGTGTTTTCCATAAGCCATTTACATGTTGCACATGTGCTTGTCAGGTGGAACATTATATGAACTACAGCAAAACTCTGTGTGAGAGCCAGGGTGGGACTGGAAAAAAAGGTATCTGTGTAAGTAAATAATGCTTGAAAAGATGCATGATAATGTGACACAAAAACTATGATTGAGGCAAACCTGGCAGGACTGACTGAATGAATATGAAGCCCAAAGCTGCTCTTTTTAGCAGAGATGGAAAAAAAAAGGCTGGGTGTTCCTTAAGCCTTCAAAGATGTGCACTGCCACAGGCACTGAAGGGAAAAAGAACGAAGCAAAGAAAATAAAGAAGTTCGAAAAAACACCACAGATTATCACAGGTTGAAACACTGCAGAGAATACAAAGTGACAGAAAATAAGCCACAAAGAAAACATTGTAGTTAGATGAAAGCATTGTAAAAATGCTGTCAACTTAGTCACCAGGTCATCGCTAGGTCTGTTATAAGTAGAAGGAATTCCTCATGTGTTCACCGTTTGCCAGTAAGTTTGTCTCCACAGGACAGGATGTACACTTTAATTAAGATGTCAATTGTCAAATTTGTCTAATTTCTGTGTTCTGTCGGGACTTGCAAAAAATGTATGAAAGCATTCAAACACACACACATGCATTATGTCAGTCATCACTATCTCCTCTTGAGCATTTCACTGGAGTTAAGAAATAGAGGCCATGAAATGAAAAATGTGTGCATTTTCTCCTCTCCATTTTTTTTTTTTTTTTTACCCTAAAGTCAAAGAATTCATTTTGAAGCTTTTTGGAATGAAAAACAAATTAATGCAACGCCAAGAGTTAGTTCATCCAGTCAGCTCAAACTGCTCTGTTGTATAGCACTGTGATGTGCCTCCATCCCCACACATCATCTACCAAACGCACCTTCTCTTTTGGTGGTGCATTTTGCATTGACATTGACACTGACATGTCTCATTCTGACATGTCAGTTCTGCCACTGCACTGCTTTGCTGCTGGAAGCTCTTACAGCTCTATCCACTCTCCCAGCATCCACCTATAGACTCAAGGAGGAAGACACTTATTCATCTCCCCCAGTATCTGTATATAAACTTAGTGTCAAGGGAAGTGGTGAGCTGAACATGATAATAAAACATTATATTGGAGACAGAAGTTGAACTCTTATTAAAATATCGTATCGTAACACTGTGCATCACCTCTGGTAGTCCACCTTTAATGGTCTCATCGAAGGCAAAGAATGTGACACTTTCCTTAGAAACCTGTTCGATGGTAAACCTTCTCAATAATCCTTTCTGACCCTCAGTCTGTGTGTGGTTGTGTATTTACCTGCAGAGATCCAGTCCTCTGCCTGTGTCTTCAGCATCACAGTGTGTGCAGGCAGTGCAGTATGAAAACTAGGCTTATGCTGTCGGGGCCGACAGCAAGGGTATGTCCCTGAAATGCACCCTATCCTCTGCTGTATAATAAAGCAAATAAACTGCACAATGTACGAAAGATACCAACTTAATTGTTATTCAGACAGCAGATTGTGGATAGATTTAATATGAAATGTGAGATTGTATAGACATACCCATAACTGTTCATTTGATATTTTCAGAACATTACCAAACATCTCCCAATGTGCATTCCCCAACCATTTGGAAAAAACACACCACCTGGTGTCAAATATGACATATAAATTCAAGGTAGTAGCAAGAAAGAATTGTTAAACAATCGATATGAACTCAGTTTGAGGTACATGGACCTGGTAGTGGCAGAATAATGATCAGAGAACCAATTTTTCCCCACAAAACTCCACCTAGTGAATGAAAATGACACCATCTGAACTCTGGATGGTAGCCAGAAAAAGGACATTGTAAGCAGGGCCGGTTTTACACCGGCATATATGAGAGGGAAAACAGAAATGTGAAGGTGGTGGAGGTGAGAAGGGGGCTTGGGCTATTGGAGTGCACTTTGTCAGGCCTCTCCCCTAAGACCTGTCCAACTTGGGTGTTCCATCTGAAGGCTAAGCTTCTACTGGTGTAGCTGTTAGGGTCACTGAGGCATGCAAACCTCCTGACCACAATAAGGTGGTGATCCCTAAGGGGGAACATGGAAAAATAAAACCGTAAAATATTCCTCATCTGATAACTACTAAAAACATGACATTCACCTTCACTGGATGGCCTGGATCAAATATATTCAAACCCAACAATAACACTTCTCACAATTGCCAATATTAACAAAACTAAAACGGGTAGGTCAAGTTATAAAAAAGAAAAATTATTTCAAGTCTTGAAAAATAAAACTGAAAAATACAATTAAAATAGTAATAATAAAGAATAAACACCAGTTGATGCGGGTGGGACTTTTCTGTGTGGATTTTGCATGTTTTCCCTGTGTCTGCGTGGATTCTGTCCGGCTTCCTCCCACCATCCACAGACATGCACTGATAGGTTAATTGGTTAATCTAAATTCCCCATAGGTGTGAATGTGAGAGTGATTGGTTGTTTGTCTCTATGTCAGCCCTGTGATGGACTGGTGACATGTCCAGGGTGTACCCCGCCTTCACCCATAAGTAGCTGGACTAGACTTCAGTCACCCCTGTGACCCTAGTGAGGATAGAGTGGGTTCAGATAATGAATGAAAGAATAAAATAAAATATCCACCCAGATTTTGACAACCCACATAGAATTGATCTAAACTGGATGGCGTAATTGTCAAATAAATTTCCAAAATAAAGTAGGAATGAAATAGGACCTCTCTCTTAATATAGCTAATATTTACAAAATAAAGGGTTTACACAATAGTAATAAAAACAATTCACCATATCCAGTTTGTAGAATACAACAGATTTTGAACAGGACACAAGGAATATGCAAGGGTCGGGTGTGTTTATCTGTCTTTTTAGAATATAACCACAGAGCCTTCAATATAACTTTAATATCTATAGACTCCCATTGTAAAAAATGGTGGACGAAATATGGTCCTACTTCCGGGTTATGGAAGTAGTGTGGAAGTATGGAATGATAGTTCCAACACTGTTACGCCGTCAGAACACATTCAATTCTATGGCAGCTGATCAAGGAACTCCAGCGCTAAGTTAATAATATATCATCTTTTGAATTATCAAGTGTATTTCCTGTATTTGCGGACATTGTTGTAAATTCTGTTTTCTTTGGTAGGCCTATGTGTTAGTGTTTGTATACATTTATATCTTAAACAACTGTTATGTTGGATTTTCAGCTGTAGCCCTATAGTTTGCTACCTTGACTTGTTCAGCTGTTGAGATTTAACCACTGTAACCACAAATTATGGAGTTCTTAAGGTAAGGTAACTTTAGTACAAATTTTGTTGCTGTGCTAATGTGCACAGCAATATGATCATAAGGAGGAGAGTTGCTGTAGAACTGAGCTCTGCCAATAAAAGTTCATTAAAGTTGATATTCATGAGTTAAAGGAGGCAAAACTTCTGTAACTTTGCGTTTGTAAGATCTGACGCATCTTATAAGAATTCTGTTAAGTTAAGTTTTCAAAGTAATAAATGCACTTCTTTCAGTGGTCAACCCTACTGCTCAAAAGTATAACACACCCAACAATACATACAGTGGTGCAACAACAGTTGTGTGTGGTTTATTTTGAGATTTAGTGTGCAATAACGCACTCACTGCTGTCTGTCCCATAGAAGAACATGACAGTGCTCGGTTCGTTTGGAACTATTCAGGCTTACATGAACCATGTGATCACCGGAGTGGCAACATCAAAGCATGTTGTAACTCTCTACGGCTCTGTATAACTGCTGTGACAAAATTGGTAAATAATGTTTTATTTTTCTGTTTCACAGATTTTTATTAGCAGTTGCTTTCTTAATGCAGCCTTATGCTAGTTCTACCACTGCTGCTCTCTTTCTCATTTGCTGAGTGAAGAGGAGACGCTGAGTGTCCATACAAAAAATGTTAAATACCTTGTGTATTTAACAAGGTATTATGCTGGTATTAAGGCATAGTGTCACCTTTATTACTATTGTGCCCCTAGAACAAAACATCTACATATTGTAAGTCATTAAATAAAATTGTCTAAAACAGCCAGCAGTTGGTGGGATTCACACAGTAGAAATGAAAGAACCCTTCCAGTAACTTTCATGTGTGGATATTCACACCACATCCAATTGTTACTACATGCGTTTTAAAGTCATAGTCTAGCAAACATTAGCTGTCTTATTCATTTGTCAATTTGATTGGGTAATACCTAATTGGATGGACAGCTCAAATAAGTTTAATATACATTTATTGTAAATCAAGTAAATGTTAACTGCATGTCAAACAAAGACAAACACTGCAGTGATTCAACTACACAAATATCTTTCAACTTCTGTGAAACTGCCTCAGCCAAATGATGCCAATTTTGATCAACAAACTCCTGAGATACATGGGCGTACATATTGAGCTGCCAGTTTACCGTTTTTTCCCAGGTAGTTAATAGTTGTCAGATGACAATTAATCATGCTGTTTTCAGTTAAGTGTGCATACCACATGCAAAACAAACAGACTGAAGTTGGATAGTGTGCATTCTGTTTCAGGTTCTGGATGTGATGTGGTGCCAACGGATGAATGAGATATGACAAAATAATTGTTCTGTCAACAGATACACTGTTTCTACATCCGCCAAAGCGGTTATGTGATCATTCTAGTTTCTCAGTCTGTTTGGCAGCTGGACCATGCAAAAACTACTGCTTTTATTTTCATGTCACATAGTGGAAAGGCAGTGTATGAGCCAAGAATGAATGAATATTTAAATTATGGTGCAGATCCATAAAAAATTGTCATTTTTTCTAACATTGCCATGTACGACATTAGTTTTATACTACAGAGCTGTGCACTCTGAGTGACCTTTTCAAAAGTGTATTAGACATCCAAGATATGCTCCACAGATTTGTTCATGTAAATTATAAAAAGACTTTGCTGTCCCAATACACTAGTTGAATAATTTCTGTGGAACAGAAATGCCATGAGTGCTTTGTGACAATGACAAATGAACTAGTTCATTAATACTTCAGCTCTTTGTACTGCTTATGTCAAAGCACATAAAAGCATTAGCAATGCCTCAGCAATAACACAACCAGGGCGTTAACTTCAACCCTGCGACCGTTCTATACCAAGAGGACACTTCCTGTTCTCCCTGACCCTCCAGCAGGTGAAAACCCACACTGCCAGGGGAAGAAGAGACTGAAAGACACATCAACAATGGAAGCCTGTCTGCTTTTCTCCCCCTTTTCTTTAAAGTCTCTGTATTTTTCTTTATCTAGAAACTTGCACAGTTTTTGTGAACTTTTCCTACATGACAGCCACCTCACCATCAGCTTCCTATGGTTTATCCTGTCAAAGTATATGAAGCAAAATTAACATGTTTGGAGATTTGGTTTGGGTATATTTTGGCTGCTGTTATCCTACATGATGTGGTTTTCTGTCTTGATGTGATGACAGGATGTGCTAGAACTGACGCATTGTCTCATTTCCAATCAATCAGTAATGAAGATGATCACTTATCGCTTGTCAATCTTTGTTGTTCACTTGCACTGATTAACTGATTAAGTCATTTTTAATATTATTGTTCAGTTGCAGTACATGTCTGATGCAGTACTGTATAATTACTGATAAATCGCTGGCAGGCACAAACATATAAAAAGTAATAGCAGTCATTACCTTGAAAATAGGAGCGCCACTACATTAACTTTAAGTCACACTGATAATGTTTGACCATGTGACATTTGACCTTTTCACTACTAACTGCTTGACATCAATTTTAATGTTTTCTGGTTTCTTCATTTACAGGACTAATTTGTGCACTAAACTGACAGCTTCCCTTGCAACATAAATTTTACATGAGCAACGTTACTAAAGCCTTTTTTAACTGAAGCACATCTCACGCTGCCCTTAGGGGGATGCTCCACCCAGCCACACCTCGCAAACAGACCCCAGATGGCCAGCATCCCTCACCCTGCAGTGACACTGTGCCAAAGGAAAAAACAAACAGGTGCTTTATGTGCACTTGTGCATAAGTGTAATTTATAACAAACTTTTTTCTAGTCTTCTCAGGAGTGTGTATCTGTATACTTCTCCAGTGACTATTTTGTGAAATAAGGACTTTTTTTCCCACTAACTTAACAGCCTGTTTTAGGTGTCCCAAATTTCCTACTGGGAAAAATATGCTTACACTACCGCCCTCTGATACAGTTCATTCCTTTACTTTCTTGGTAAATTCCACAGGCATTTTCAGTTGAATAACCTCTCAGCTGGCATGTCTGTTTGCACATGAAATTTGGTACCATGGCAACATGGCTCTATCATTTATCTGTTGCTAGGTAACCCGTTTCAATTATGATTCTATGATTCTGGGCATTTATAAGGCTACTGTATTCCAAAATTACTAATCTCCCAACATACTGGTCCTATCAACTTTCTGTTTTCACTAGTCTCTTCCTTGACCAAAAATACATAAGTAAGCCAAACGACAGCAGTCAGCTCTTTGCCGCTTTTGTGTGATACTTGAGACACGCAGACGGAGTTCACTTCTTATAATATAGATCACACTTACGATATAATTTTCTGCAGAGAAAGTTAAAGTAGGCTGAGCACCCACTAAAGACGGGACTACATGTAACAGGTTAAAATAAGAATTGAAACACATTGTCAGGATGGTGGGTGAGGACATTTTATAATTCCCTCCCTGTCTTTCCTTAACGACCAGAACTATACAACATACTTTGTCTTCATGCATTACACCCTTCCTGTCTGCATTTACCTCTACTTTTGATTGCCAACTGTTTTGTCACCCTAAATTTCCACATTATTCTCAACAGGCAACACCCTCTTCCTCTCTATTGTATGTTCCCCCGTTCTCACTGTGCTGTTTATGACCTGTTGCTTAGTCGGACACAGTATCTATTCTGAGTTAAGTCACTGCTGTATGGTGATGTTGTTAATATACACTGATGCAATTAATAGCAATGAGGGGCAACAGGATGGTTTCACAACTCTGAGCTTCCTATTGTTCACAAAATGGCCTCTGATGAGATTTAATGCTGGTGAATCACTGGGTTAAAAGCCATTTTCCTTTCAGCCTTGGCTCCAGATTAGGAATATGTTCACTTAATTACATCGACATGAAACATTTACGATCTGTTTTCTCAGATGACAGGTGTTTCATGATGCCTTAGGAGAATGCAGGGTGGAAATTTGTGGCGTTTTGCCAGTTGTTGGCTTAATGATGGAATAATCTTGCCTAAAATGCAGACTTTAGACATCACATTTGTGGCATGGTTACGTCCTCAGGGATTTGTCATGTTAACATTATGTTCTGTCAGAAGCATATGCCACTGCCCTGTTGAGCTTAATAAGAATCTGCTACGGCCCATCTCTTGAAAAAATAACCAGACTACCTAAAAAGATGAACTAACCAATCAGAGGTCTCCTGTGGATTGAGCTGTCGAACAGCTGAGCAGTCGAGCAGCAAAACCCACCTGAACAAACTTTTCTTGTTTGTCAATGGCTTTGGTCCGACACAGATAAGTCTGCTGAAAGAACTAAAACTACAAACTTATAGCACCAACAGATAATTCTTCCACTATTCAGACACCAGGGCTATGTTCAGACTACTGTGTTTTTTCAGTGTGAGCTTAGCTGGGACAATCATATGAGAATTCATGCAACTTTTATGTAATTTTAAGATGAATTCTGTGAATGTGAATCTAAACAGTACTTATCCAAGTGTACAGGACTGAGTCTGATCATGAGTGTCATGTATGATATGGAAAGAAACATGAGATGATATTCTATGGCAAAGTTTATATTTATCCCCTGGCTACTTTACAGTTATTTTATGAACCAATCCCACCTCTTTGTATTTATTAGAATGTATCTACAGCATAATTCTTTACATGTCAAAATTGAGGTTTTTCAAATCTCCACCTTTATATCAACTGAACTCAACCAACATGAAAAAAAAATTGTGAAGAAATAAGGCTCTCCAGCAGAAATGCATTTATTTAATTTATTTATAATTCGTTTATTTTTGGAGTTTGTCACTCCAAAAAACAATGGAGTGACAAACTAAAAAACAAACAAACAAACAAACAAAAAAACAAATTACAGACTTTAGAATAAAAAGAGAAAAGTTTGGGCACTGATAATTTTAATTCTTTGTACAGTGGAACCACAGCTTTACTGCATCTCAAAGGTTCTGTGGTATCGAAAAAGTTTCATATCCTTATATATATTGTTGTATGTTTCAGGACCTTCACCTGTGATTAGGACCTTGGAGATGACAACATTTACCAACAAAATAGAGTCCATATGCCATGTAATGCAACTGAAAAAGTTTGATATGTTTTGTTTTTGTTGTTCTTTAATAAATTTAAATCACTGGGGTAGGATTTAATATGAACAAGCTGTTAGATTTTACTTTTACTTCACATATAAAACTCACTCAGCAGCTTCCTTCAGGTCTGTAAACGTTTCAATTGCCTTCCCAATTCTCCTTCCTATTCATTCAAGAGAAGCTTTTATTTATTCCAGGAGGACCACTTATTCTAGTGTTACCTGTTACTTTCCTACTCCCATATGGGAACTGCAGACTTATCGGACTGGGCAATCTAACCCGACAACTCTCTTCTGCTCTTGTACACTCTCTTACACACACACTCTCTCTCTCTCCTTCCTTCTCTCTCTCGTATCTGGCAGTGGGATCTAATGCAGCAGCTCTCCTGCCGTCTGGCTACCACGACAGGTAAACTAAACCTGCGGCCTTGAATTACCCTCCTCTTTTCCTCCACCTGCTCCCTGTCCTCCTCCCCCATTCCCTCCCTCCATTGATGTCTCCTCCTTACCTTGCTCCTTCCTTCTATCCTTCCCTCCCCCCATCTCTGTTCTCTCTCATTTCTACATGATCTCACATTTTAGGGTAGTGATGCATGTTATTGGACTTGGCCTTGACAACATACAGTCAATGTGGATGTAAATGAAAGACAGAAGGATACAAACAAAACAACATTTTCCAAACTGGGACAACTTGCTTTACAAATGTCAAGTTATGACATCATTTACTGATCTGTGGTTACTCATTTCACTCTTGTTCCTACATGACTTTATTAACCAGTTTGAACTGATTCTATCAATAACGATACAAAGCATTTGCATATTGTTAAACAGTCAGACATCATTTGACATGACAAAAGACTCTATGAAGGTGGTGCATGGTGCCTGACTGTCAAACAGGATGATTGAAGTCTGACCTTTGAGAGCATTTACTGACATTATCCCCCTGAGCCTGATGAAAGATAGAAAAAAGCTCCTTACTCTTGTTACCATGCATGTCATCCATCTCAGCGGCTTGTGAGATTTTACACTTCTGAAGGATTTAATTTTGTTCTTTCAGTAAATGAGTATAGGAAACAAAAACGTTGCAAATCACATAGATGTCTGTTTGCATGTGACTTACCCAGACCCTCTATTCACTGAAATCACAGTAGTAACACTGGTCTACAATTCTTTAGAAATCATTTGCCTCTGAGATTAAATGTCCTAAATTTTACAAACTTTCATGAGATGAATTGGAAAAGAAATTACAACAGTGTTGGTGAGCTGATGTATGTTTTCAATATATGATAAAGTGTTAATACACACACATATTGGTTTATTTACATTTATACAATAGATTTATAAATCTACCACAAGATAGACCCTGTAAAGTGAATGTATTGTAATGTGCAGACAGTGTTTTGGCGTAGATCCGGTAGCTCTGACTCAAACATTCCTTTTGCATAAAACCCATTTTCACATTTATTCTCACAATGTCACATTTTGACCTAAGTGTGTATTTTGGACACTACAGCCAAACAGTATTTTTGACTTAATTTTTCTGTATAAGTGACTCAAACTTGGTAAATTTTCACTACTTTTATTCCAGTGGTATTGTACGTGTAAACCAGTGTAATTCATTGTAGGATTTTTACTTTACAAATTACAAACATGCCATATTCACATGGTATAAAGATCACATATGACCTCTGGAAGAAGTTAAAGCTTTTCACTTTTCTACCTGAGATCTACAGATAATAGTAGTCCATTGCAAATAAAGCTTGATGCACAATAATAACAGGAACTCTTGCACCTTTGTTTTGAAATGTAATTAGTTGCAAATATAATCAGTACCTTGATTTTGTTGCAATGTAATGTAATTTGTCATCCAAATCCATCCTGCAAGTTCTTTATCTTATATACATCACATCTTTGATAATGTTTTTCAAACCCCGGTAACTTTCCTAAACCTGAGATTATTTTCACTTTTTTGGGTCTGATTAGCTACTGTATTTAATTTAATTTAACTACATTTTATTTTGAACATGTAAAAACAGGAAATAAAAAGAAAAGAGAAAGAAAAAAATACAAAGTGGCTGTAGAAAAAAACAACAGAAATACAAAACAAATAGAAAACAAAATACAAGTGGGAAGAAGTAATCAGTTATTAACAGTTAGTCTGACAGAAGCAGAGAGGTCATCTTAAATAGCTGCTTTTATTTCCATGGAAGTCTGTGATGTATGTTTATACAAATGATTCTATACTTAATCATAATATTACATATACAACTAGAAAAGCACTTGGAGAGCGCAGACCTCCACCAAGGCAGATCAGTGCCCCCCCCCCCCCCCCCCCCCCCCCCACGATCACCACCAACATTTAATCATTTGTTCCTTGTGCCAGTATCAACATTTCCTGAAATTTCCATCCAAATCCATCCATAACTTTTCGAGTTATCTTGCACACGGACAGACAGACAAACCAACGCTGGCAAAAACATAACCTCCTTGGTGGAGGTAAAAACATCTAAATATTCCAAAAATGTAGATTCGACACATGTGCATGGATGCCCTGGACACTGACATGAATTAAAGTAACCTTCAATAAACAGCAAAGCATCATCATGAGGTTAACTTTCAGTCACTGTTACAAAGCTTGGGCATTAACCATTCTTAGGGCAGGAGGGTCAAACATATGGCCCACAGGCCAAAACTGACCCACTAACAGGTCCAATCTGGCCCATGGGAGGAATTTGTGACTGAAGTTGTTTTGATCATAAATATTATATGTTTTTCAGTTCCAGATGCCTGTTGCCAGAGGTTTTGTGCATTTGTAGATCCACTGTGATATGCATGTTGGAATGTACATGTGTAAATGATAAGCTGAGGCATAGTATTGTTAAAATTCACTTCTTTTTCTTTCACAAATTTCAGGTTGTTCATGGCTGTTCAGGTTATTCACATTTTGTTTGAAATGATAGTTTTTAAATGTATACATTTTCATAATGTTTCACAAATGTTAAGTGATTTTCATTGTTCCTTTAACAGTGACAATAAAGATTCTATTCTATTCTATTCTATTCTATTCTATTCTACTCTATTCTGTTCTATCATTATTTTACTGGTCTGGCCCACTTGAGATCAGATTAGGCTGTATGCGACCTCTGAACTAAATGTTTGATGGATATGGCCCCCAAACTATCTCTTTTTGTAGCCTTTAAAAATGTCTTTTACTTAAAGAACATGAACTACGCATCCTTGTGTGTTTCAACACTTGAGTATCTGGCTCTGAATGTCACACAGTGTCCGATCTGGGTTAAACGACTGGAGCAAAAAGATAATAGACACTGTATAAGAACTTGCAAACCTAGAAGCTACAAAAATCATATATTGTAATTGTGCAGGTTCATTTATTTATTTATTTAAAGTAAAATCTATGGGTGTTATTAACATGTGCATTGACTCTGAGAGAATTTGTACTTGTGTTTCCCTTTGTTGTAAGTACATGGTAGACACACAAACATCAGTGGAGGAATATATTGGTTGCCTTTGATGAGAGGTTGTGGGTAAACAACAGTGCAGATTAAATGTTGCTCATGTAAGCGAGAGCATGTGTGTGTAAGTAAAAGAAAGACAGAGATCGAGAGATAAAGGCAGTGTGTGAGGGAGAGGGTGTTTGTGTATGTGTGTGTGTGTGTGTGTTGGATGAGTGTAAATATGAGACTGAGCCAACAACTGAGCCGAGGAATCGAGAGGCCCTGAGGGACAAGTCACAAACCTCTCACTGGGAAAATAGTAACTGAGCAGGTTGTATATGTCGGTATCTTGGCTTTGTTTCCTGTAATTGTGCCTTTTAAAACTGAATTGAATAAATGTCACCGAAGTTTCTCGAGCAGGTTCTTTTTCTAGTCTTCCGAAAGCTCCTGTGAAACTGTGGATTTGTATATTAATGAACCAAGCTCTATTTTGTGTGCCGCTGTGTGTGTTTTATGTGCATATATGTGTTCAAAACTGAGCTAAAAAGTCAAGCCATGACCCATGAAACTGGCTGGAAATCTGATCCTGTTAGGAGTAAAAGCTGCCCCCCCCCTCCTGCCTCTGTCCTTGCCTCACCTGTTTACTTAGCTTTTTCATCACCTCAGTTTACATACTCTATGCTCTTTTTCTTTCCCTGATCTATTTTCCTTCTTTGTCTTTCTTTTTCTTCCGCTTCCATTCCTTGCTGCATCTTCCTCTCCGCTTTCCTGTTCCCTTTCCACATCTCCTCCTCTTCCTCCTTTGCTTCGCTCCCTTGTCCTATTCAGCTCCAGGCCAAGGATCGCTGTCACTCGGCAAATACAAATTTACACTCATACACGCAGAAGAACACAGTGAAAGAAGGAGGAGGTAAAGGAAGTTCTCAACTCTACTTACAAAAAGATAAAGCATGGAGATGAAGTAAAATTTTGCCACTTATGTTGGAAAAGGAAGTCAATTTTGAAGATGTAATAGATCATCTTTGTTAATTAAAATGACAGGTACAAGTGTAGTTTTGTGTTTTATTTCAAATAATTGATAGTGAGTTGGTGACTCTTTGTGTATCCAGTCTCGAGCGTCTCAACCAATTTTCCCAAAATTCACTTTTATCTGTAAAGAGACACACAGTTAAAAAGGGAATCCTGAACTTTTATTGTGCATTTTTTCACCTGTCTCAAAATGAAATATGTCATTAGCTTTTTCACGAAGCAAATACGCAAGAAAAAAACATCGCTGTAGGCTTTTACTGGGTAAAAACACAAAATGTAGATGTTGGTAAAGGAGTCAGGCACTCATCAACGACAGGGATGGAATGCATGAAAAACAAAAGAGCAAAAAAAGAAGCACAGAAACAACAGAAATAAAAAAATCTTTTGATACTTAAAAAAGGAAAATAAAACTAACAAGGACACCATTGTCTCTGTGTTTTGAATACGTCAAGTCTTTGTCAGGGCATAATTCAAAAAACGTACCTAATTTTGAAACCCTGTTGCATCATGGGATGTTGATTGTGTGACACCAAACAATTGCCTTCAAGTATAGTTTGTCAGCTTGAGACACAACACTTCGAACACCTAGAATTGTAAAGAAACAGCCCAACAAATTGTATGTTTGGTCACAAGTGGCAAAGGTGTATGGAGGAACAGTGGTGCCTGTCAGCTCTTTACAAATGTCTATTTTTTTTCCCCCCCATTTTCTTTTTCCATGACCTAAAACAAAATCAGATTTTCATGCAAGTTGTAAAACTGTAATATGTGAAAACAAATAATCTAATGAGACAAGAAAGATTAAACTTATTCATTTATGCATGCGAAAAAAAATCAGTTTGATCAAAGTATTTGTAAAGTTTACGGTACATTTGAAGAGGACTGCTAAGTTAAATATTTCAGTCAACAGTCAGCCTTTTTGGAAGCATTTGATGTCCTGAACAATTAAGATTTACAAGTGCTTTGAAGGGCTACAAAAGAACTTCTTAAGGGACTGAACACTTGCAATAACTTATGTTTGTGTTAATGGGTCCATCATCAACATAAATCTGATCAATAATGTTGTACATTGTAGGGTTGTTCTCCAAAACAGTTTGCTAAATGTGATATTTATGAGCCAGAATGACATTAGAAGAATGTGTTTGAGAAGGAATGCCTGAACAATACATTGCTCCAGCAGTACCTTGTCACATCTGGACAACAAGGTGGCAACAGCATCAATGCAGAAAAACAATGACCCCAAAACAAAAAAATCATACCAAGAAATTCATAAATGACTACTGTGGAAAACTTATATCAGTGTCCTGAGCTTAGTCCTGCAGAAATACACGTTTACCCATAAATTTGGAGTAAAATATTTTTACCTTTTCTCATGAAATGATTGTGACAATATGATTTATTCTGAATAAAGTGTATTTGGGGCTCAGTATGTAATCATTGTACATGGTCAAAGGTGATTACTGATGTGTATAAATAGGAATAAAGAGAATAATGTGTCAGAAACCAACATTTTTCCAACTTTATGACCAATAGTGTACTTTGGAAGAACCTGAAGCAGGACGTTAATGTGAAAAAGCCAAACAACATCCCTAAGTTGAAACTGTTTCACTGAAGAGGGGGGACCATGCAAATCTCATACAAGACTGACCAGTTCAGGTAAATGTTTAATTAGTTATTGCTCAAAAAAGCCCAGATTCACTTAATGTTTTACTGTGCCAATATTTAACATTTATGAAGCTAATTTTCTACATTAAATGAACAAAAAAATGGCATTTTTTTGGTGTTGACATTGGGTTCCTATACGTACGTGGAGGACATGCATGAACTTTTGAAAATTGAAAATTCAAAGCCATATTTATATAGAGAAAAATCTAAACACTTTCAAGCTCCACTAGTGACATGATAAATCCTCAGTTTCAACAGGCCAAAGCTTTATTACTCAAACCATCCACCTCGACTGTATCTGTTGCATCAGTTTTTACTTTACTTCAACATTAACTCTTTAAAACCTGACGTGTCATCGCTGACACACTCTTTGCATATGCAGTTTGGATGGCTGTAACTCTTTCACTGTTTGTGCAATTGGAAAAATTCCAATGGTTTCTGAAACCTGAGATATTGCGCTTTATAGGTTTTATTGAGTCATTACGTTAATCTCACCCACACCTTTACTAGAAGCAGAAGAAGAAGCCGTTTTAGCAGTATTATAACATGCAGTAAATTGTAAATGATTGCTAGATTTTGAAAGATCTGGAGAAAATGTGCTCTGGAAAAATGGGGAAACAGACTCGGTCACATTGTATTTTCCGATCTTTTTACAGTCCAAAAAAGAAAAAAACATCCAGGCAGACCATTTTAGGCTTAGGGTTTAAAGGGTTAATGTACAATGGACTGGACAACAACTGCTAGGCAGGGATGTAAGAAAATATCGGTATTGCGATATTTCACTTTGTGATATTGTATCGATATTAAAAAGTACTGTATCGATATTCTTAGATATTTAGTCAAATGTAGATATGGCAGAGGTTCATTTTTGTTTTTTAATTTTCAGGCTCTTTTATTTCTATATTCACATGGGTATTTGTTCTGTTGTTTGTTTACTACAAAAGTACTATTGTGATATTGCAGGTCATAAATATAGTTTTTTGAAATTGATAACGCTTTTTTGTGAAATAATAGATAATTCAAGCACCCTAAAAGCACTTTTTACTGTATGAAAGAGGCAAATGTTTTTTTTAATTTTTTATTGGGAATGCACAAAAATAATGTTCTGATGTTGGATGATTCAGGGACTGAACACTATGTATTCTTTTTGCAACAGAATACGAACATTTAAGCAGGATCTTAAACTGTAATGTCTGTAAAACATTATACATTTATTGATTTATTTGTGTGTTTTTTTTGTACTGGTAAAGCTGCATGTTAAAAATGTATTTATCCAAATGCGGCACTATAAGTTTTTTCCAGGAAATAATTTTTAAAAAAGCAACAAAACAAAAATATCACCGTGTTAACAGTATCGTGATATATCGCAATATATCGTATCGTGATACTAGTATTGTGATTTGTATCGTATCGCCAGATTCTTGCCAATACACAGCCCTACTGCTAGGTGTCATTAGACAACAAATCATTACAATGGGATGCTTGTGCATGTGACCTATTGGTGAATTTCTGATGAATGAATGATGATGAATGGTTTTCCACATCTTCTTGCGTCTAACAGTGAAGAAGTTGAAAGATCAGTGCAGGCAGAATGGACATTTAGCCGAGATAATGGGAAAGTAGAGGAAAAATCTCTCCCAAACAACAAAACCTGTGGAAGAACCTAAAAATACTTTTACCTGAAAAAAAGGACAAATATGAGATGAGGTATGATTTGAAAAATGATTCTTTTTATCACAATTGTCAAACTGATAAAACATAAAACAGTCATTTAATCTTTTTTTTTTTTTTTATTATCATTATTTATGTACAAAGACAGCAACAAATTCCAGATTTTGTATCAGTCACAAAGTTTAATAGTCTTTTACTTTGTACTATGCTCCACTTTTCTGCTGTGAACAAATAACACCCTCCTTCCTGTAGTTCTTTCCCACCCACCACATCCAAATTCCACTGTAACCCAATGGACACAGTTACAGTATATCCATCACATAGTTTTCTGATTTATCCACTTTAATTGGCTGCAGATGCAGACTGACACTCAGTATCAAGAACATCTTAGAAAGCATGAGATGTTCTGAGAAGCATTAGAAGAAAAACACCTACACAAATTCTACAGTCAGGTTGGGCAGAGCACAAAGGAATATTGTCCTCTTGGCTGTGAATAGAGCACAAATGTAGGTGCATACAATAAAACCAGACAACGTATATAGCACAACAGAGAGACTGTTTTCAAGAAGTGAAGGAAATCAGAAGAGGTACTTTCCATTTGTTGGATCCATTATAATATTGAACATGTTGCATTATCATGAACTATCATGAACTCTCTTCTCTTTGTGATTTCAGCTCAGTTTACTGATCATTACTAAGTGTGAAAATCAAAACCAACCCCCCTTTCTGAACCTGATCCCAATTTAAGCCCAGCTCTCTTTCTTGCTCTAGTAAACTCATAAAATGTGTCTACATTGCAGTATTTCTGACCTGAGTTTGTTTTGACCTGACCTGCCTGATCTCAGCGTCACTGATATGTCCCTGATAGTAGATGGATAACACAGAGCCCCTTTTTCACGCCTGGTGTTGACAGTGAACCCTTGCTTGACTTGGCTTCAAAATCTTATGCTAACAGTCATAACTAGCAATTATTAAAGGCTAATAAATCTGTGGATCATAATTATTTTTGTAATAATAATTTCCTGAAAGGGGGTAAAGGGTTTTAATGAAAAAATACTTTGCACAGCTGGATTTCAGGGCATTAAAATAAGTGCTTTCTTGTCTTTAAAGGAAATTAAACTAAAATGGAATGTTGTAATATGTAATATATAGCCTAGTTACTGTACAAAACAGGGAAAGTAGTACAATTTTTCTGGTGCTCATAAAAAAGCCATGATATACATAATTACTATATAGTTATATACGGAGGGTGGGGAAGCAAAATTTACAATGAACATTTAGTTGTTTTTTCTCAGCAGGCACTACGTCAATTGTTTTAAAACCAAACATATATTGATGTCATAATCATACCTAACACTATTATCCATACCTTTTCAGAAACTTTTCCCATATGAGTAATCAGGAAAGCAAACGTCAAAGAGTGTGTGATTTGCTGAATGCACTCGTCACACCAAAGGAGATTTCAAAAATAATTGGAGTGTCCATAAAGACTGTTTATAATGTAAAGAAGAGAATGACTATGAGCAAAACTATTACGAGAAAGTCTGGAAGATACTATTAAAGAAGAATGGGAGAAGTTGTCACCCGAATATTTGAGGAACACTTGCGCAAGTTTCAGGAAGTGTGTGAAGGCAGTTATTGAGAAAGGAGGACACATAGAATAAAAACATTTTCTGTTATGTAAATTTTCTTGTGGCAAATAAATTCTCATGACTTTCAATAAACTAATTGGTCATACACTGTCTTTCAATCCCTGCCTCAAAATATTGTAAATTTTGCTTCCCCACCCTGTAGTTGCTAAGGTCACATTCCTTGTCTATCCAAGTGGGGGCACTTTAGCTGAAAATCAGCTTTTTGGACATAAATCAAGCAATAATAGGCTGATTGAGATCAGATTTGGTTCATATTGATCGTCTTACAAATGTCCATTTTCTGTCTACCATCCAGAGTTCATATGGTGTCATTTTTATTCACTAGGTGGAGTTTTGTTGGGAAAATTGGTTCTCTGACCATTATTCTGCCACCATCAGGTCCATGTAGCTCAAATTGAGTTCATATCAATTGTCTAGCAATTATCGTGGATAGATTTAAAAATAGCAGAGGATTGGGGGGATTTCGGGGATATACCATTGCTGTCAGCCCCCGACAGCATAAGCCTCGTTATTCTTCTACAAAGATGTCGACTGAGCATGCGATAAAATAAATAAAATGCTTTGCTTTGAGTAGTATGTAATTATGCTGTATTACAAATAGTTCAACAATGTCATTTATCTGAAAAATCCAAACATTGTGAATATGCCCTTTTTAACACAGCAAAGTTCAGTGTAAAACTTTGATCACCATGCCTATTTTCTTGCCCACCAAAAAACCTGCTGTTTATCAGAGCATAGTTTTTACCTGTCACACATAATACATGCCGTGTTATGAGGACCACTGTTATTTTACTCTACTTCTCTGCAAAAGAATTCTCAACATCTTTGTGTTGACATGGTGGACACGCACAGACACATATATACCACCACTTGTCGCTGAACACACACAAACTTACATCCTTTCTGTCTTCATATGCATTCATTTGAAAAGTAAGTAAATAGATATCGCCATTGACACAAAGCGGTCTGGTCCAGTCTTTTCTCTGAAGTTTCTCCACAGGCAGCTGCTTAAACCAACATGTCTGACTGGGCAAACAGAGCTCCGCTTTTGTTTCTAGACATACAGAGTTATTAAAGCGGGTGGTGTTATCAAAAGATGTTGAAGTTAGGCTGGAGCATGTCGGCTTTTTTTCCTTTAACAGTGAGCTTTTAAATCAATTATTTTGCATTCTTTGGAGTATTTACACTGTGATCTTCTATACACTGTTTCTTCAGAAAACACTGGTCTACAAAAAAACCCTCCAGAACAAACATAGTGAAATTTTACCAAGTTTGAGTCAATAATAGGTAGAAATGAAGTCTTAATGCTGGTTGGCTGTAGTTTCCAAGATGCAGTCTTGAGGCAAAATGTGAAATTGTGAGAATAAATGAGAGAATGGGTTTTACTCAAAAGGTATGTTTGTCTCAGAGCTACCAGATCTACTTCAAAACACTGTCTACACATTACAATACATTCACTTTACAGGTTCTATTAGTGGAAGATTTATAAATCTATTGTATAAATGTGCATAAACCTATATGTGTTTAACACTTCATCATATACATTGAAAATATTTGTTAACCATCACTGTTGTAATTTGTTTTCCAATTAATCTTATTAAAGTATGTAAGATTTAGCACATGAGGAAGATAATTTATAAAAAGTTGTAGACCAGTGGAATCACACATTTCAGCTAAACCCTGTTGTGTGCAGTTAGACACCACTGACACTAATGCCACATTTTCACTACGTGGTTCCGACTCGACTCGACTCTTCTCGACCTTTTTGCATTTCCATTACGTAAAAGAACCTGGAATATAGTACCCGGTACTAGTTTTTTTGGTATCTGCTCCACCGAGGTTCCAAAACGGGGAAAGAGATACTAAAACGTGACGTGTAAACATTGCAGACCACTGATTGGTCAGAGAGTTGTCTCTGTATCATTGTGTCATCAATGTGTGACCCGCCATTTTAAAAAAACAGACTCAAAAGTTGACCGTAAATACACTGGTGGGTTAATCCACATGATGATAGCCCACGAAACTACACCGTGGTTGGTCGAGGAGGTTCAGACATTTCTGTCCTTGGTGGCTGACGAAAAAATTGTCTGAGCAGACTTCGTGTCGCTATGATGGGTACGCTAAAGTCGGTAGTATCCTGTAATGGAAACGGTCTCCGGGAATAGAATCTGGTACCCGAGTCAAGTCAAGTCGAGTCAAGCTGGGCGGGTTCCACCTAGTGGAAACTCAGCATATGGCTCAGTTTATACAACAACTCTTGGGTGAAAACAACAAAATATTTGATCAGATGTGCCTTTCGTTTTGACGGCAGCTGCCTTTTTGGGGGCTGAAAACGCAAAAAAGTGAAACCACCTTCAAGAGTGGAAATCTTAAAAATGCTCCACTCTCGCATCTCTGTCTAAAGGGTTGAAAACACCAAACTGCGTTTTCTTGTGACGTAGAGTTTACATCACAGGCACGCACCAGTACAGGAAAACAAGATGACAGAATATTTCCCTGTGACAGACCTTCAAGTTCCCCTAGACACTCAAATTTACATCCAAGCGTCCTTTCCGCAACTGTCACAAATCTTTATAGAGAGCAGAGAAGGCACATGAACTACCTTCAGCAAATTACTGAGGCACTGTGGAGGTGAACCACACAGCTGTGGATGAGACCCTGGTGTGCATACTACATCAATAAATGGGAAATTTCACACACTTTTGCATGTCCAGCTGCATGCATAGTTTCCCCCCAAAACACACATCTAAACGCGGAATTAAAAGTGAGAATGCAACGCCACTTTTGGATTTTCGGTTCAGATCGTTACCGTCTAAACGTAGCCTAAATTCGGTATCTTTCAAGTACTCATTACATTTCAGCCAAACCCCCGCTGTACTGTTCAAATGAACCTTTTGGGGCACCACAAAACCATTTCTGGGTTTGAGGGTGAGAGATTCACTCCAGTCACGTTTGCAGTAGATCAGTTTGTCTTTTAGCCAAATTTTAAACACTAAAAAATATTACTGTTCACATGAAGTCTAACACATGTATTGTGTCTTCACAGCTGGTCTGTTGAGAGAATTCAGTGAAAGCTCCATAAAAAGGAGCTGTTAAAATGTTACAGTATCAAATCCAAGATTAAAACATATCAATGAGAGATTGTGTTTTAAAGATGAACAGCTGTTCAGGTTTTCCTTATCTGATTATCAAACAACCATGAATCACCAAACACAATCTGGGTGAAAGGCAGGGAAACACCTTTAGTAGGAAACCAGTGTACAGAGTTCACTGGATGCATTTAAACCACAAGAGCATTTACTGAAATATTCTAAAAAACTGATAGGATACCACAAAACAGAAGATGTCTGTAGATTCAAGCACACTCACAGTTTTAGATATTGGTCGTTTTTGCCAGGAGTTTTTCCAGGGGTAAAGTAGAATCATGCTTTAAAATGATACAAAACAGTTTGTGTGTGTCTGCATTACATTAAATTAACCTTTATTTACTTAAGGAAGGTTTACTTAGCTCAAGTGCTCCTTTAGTAACGCCCTGTTCCACATCACACAGGCAGCTGCTCAACACATCCACACTGATGCAGCCGGGCGGCAACTTTGAAGATCTGAAGGCCAAGTCTGCTCATGGGAACGTCAGCACTAGGAGGGCTGACCATCAGTCATGTCAAAGCACCTTTTCTGTGTATTCTTTGCTCTGTGCTATACACTGGAATATTTTCTATTTGTATTTATGGCTTTATTCAGCAGGGACAGTACGGAAGCGTATTGCATTCACATGAAAAAATAAATTTGGCTCTGTTTTTCTGAATTAACATGATAATTATCTGTAATTACGTGAAAAAAATAAGTTTAAAAAGTGGCTATGTTTTTCCGAATTAACGAGATAATTATCTTGTAGTTACGAGATACTGTTTTATGAAAAAAATTAAATTCGACTCTGTGTTTCCAAATTAATGAGGTAATTATCTCGTAATTATGAGAAAAAATAAGTTTGAAAAAAATTGGCTCGGTTTTTCTGAGTTAACGAGATAATTGTCTTGTAATTATAAGATACTGTTTTATGAAAAAATAAAAAAAATCAGCTGTGTTTTATGAAAAATTAAAATTCGGCTCAGTGAGATAATTATCTCGTTAATTCAGAAAAACAGAGCCGAATTTTAATTTTTTCATAAAACAGTATCTCGTAATTATGAGATAATTATCTCGTTAATTCAGAAAAATAGAGCCAATTTTTTTATAACTTATTTTTTCTCATAATTACGAGATAATTATCTTGTTAATTCGGAAAAACAGAGCCAAATTAAATTTTTTTCATTAAACAGTATCTCGTAATTACGAGATAATTATCTCGTTAATTCAGAAAAACAGAGCCGAATTTAAATTTTTTCATAAAACAGTATCTCGTAATTACGAGATAATTATCTCATTAATTCAGAAAAACAGAGCCAAATTTAAATTTTTTCATAAAACAGTATCTCGTAATTACGGGATAATTATCTCGTTAATTCAGAAAAACAGAGCCGAATTTAATTTTTTCGTGTGAATGCAATACGCCTCCGTAGTTTACTTCTCTGATGCTGTGATTGAAAAAGTGAACTGACTAAATGCATGTTGGTTTTTTCTAGGAATAATACAGTCTTTTCCCATGGTTCTTGGATTATTCTTATCTTTGTGCGACAAATGCCTGAAGTAGAAGAGCTGTGTTACGTATCAGTATTTGATCAGATTTTCCAGGCATTTTTTAAAGATTTGGCAGGCATAAAAGCTGTTTTAGTTTTTCATTCTTATACTTTTAATATAGTTGTATATAGCTGGAAATGAAACTTGAAAACATACATTAAAGAGTGAAACTACATGAACAGTATGACCAAAAAATGTCTGATATTCAACAAAAGCTGAAGTGTTTTTGAATGTTTCTTATCCTGTTTACTCAGTACAACAGCAAACATTAGTGACAGGTTTTACTTGAAGAAGGTCTGTGTAACCACAAGCATTACTTGCTTCCTGTCAGTCATCACACATTCCTTCTCTGTTCTCTTCCTTACAATTAAACTTGTCATTACAGGACAAACAGACCGTCCTTATATGTAAATCTGCGTCAGAGGCTGGAGAGCCATTCCAGTGATTTCACAATAGTCTATTATTTTGAAAATGTCACCAGCGAGGGCCTCATATACTGTACACACATGGCCTTCAAAGTGTTCTGCAGCTTAAAGGACTGTCAGTGTCTGCCAGTGATGGGCCCATATCAATACTGAGATGCTAGTTTTGGTGCCATCATTCATCCATTCCATATTCACTAAAGCTCCCTTCTAATGCATTACAGGTCACTGATTTATGAATAAATGTAAACGTATCTACAGCAATATAGTAGCCAGAACAAGTGGCTAAAAAAAGATTTGAATCTGTAAAAAACAAGCCCTTGGAAGTCATTGAAATGTCCTTTATTGACAAGTTACTAAACGTAAGACTTTATTTTTGTATTTCAGCTCCAGGTAGCCCTACCCCAACCAAACTCTGTGTGAGGTTTCAACATGACCTTCCATCATTACACTAATCTGATCATGAACTGTCTGTCAAACAGCACTTTACCATAGTACGACTGTCATACGAATCCTTTAGTTGTTCCTGTACTGACTTGTACTGAATGAAAATACACTTGCATCCCATCAGAAGAACCAGTGATGACTTTGAACTGGAGTGGAGTGGAGTTTTCATACTGTCATCTACTACATTTTTTTCGTCATTACATTTTTTTCATGTGTTTTCTTAACCCTTGTATGGTGTTTGGGTCTGTGGGACCCGTTTTCGTATTTTATTAAAAGAAAAATGATGAGTCAATATTTTTAGATTAATTTTTTCCTCTCATATCTTGACTACATTCCATTTTATTTAAAAAAAAACAAACTAAAAATGAGTAGCACTTTAATTCATAAATGTGATATAGCAAAGGCAAAAGGCAAATATTAAACTAAGTTTTTATATAGCTTCTAATTGGGATGAAATAAACATCTGCTGAGTATTTTAACATAAAATTGTTTGATTATGTTGAATTAAAAACCCACAAAGGCAGCGGGTCCACCAGACCCACGAACACTGGCTGAATAACAAAAACCTGAACACCATACAAAGGTTAAAGATGCAGTAAGGTAATGGAAAAAAAAACCTACTACATGTAAATACATAAAGCATGAATCTTACTAAACCTTTAAAGAAGGATTTGTTTATTATTATTATTAATAATAATAATAATAATGATAATGATGATGATGATTAATGCAGAGGGCTGGAGTTATATGATACATAATAGGCAGTCGGGGTGCAGTAACTGTACATTTATAATAACCACAACTGTAACACATCAGAAAACACTGGAATAACCGCATATTGTCTCATCAGCAGCTTTGTGTTCACTTACAAAATATCTTAATAAAGACCTGACATACACATGACAAGTAAATGCCTCTCTGCCCAAATTCCTTTGTTTCTGCAACTAGATAAATCACTACAGATACAGTACAATTAAATACATTTGGAAAATTCACAAAACTCACTCAGGGTGGGGTAGGGGGTATTTACTGACTCTATGCAGCATACTTTTGCCAATAATGACAACATAAATTTAAAGTATCCCACACACATTGTAATAAATTCAGAAAATTCTCTTTTTCGTCTTCTTTATTCAACATTTTTCATTTCCATCTTAAATTTGACTCCTGACTTTCTTTACTCATCGCTCCTGCTCTCTCTTCTTCCTCTCTTCTCACTCTCACCTATTTTCTATCTTCTCTCACTCCATTGCCCAACCCCAGAGACCTGGATGAATAATGCAGCGTTCTGCTCTGTTTGTCACCATCGTCGTCATCATCGTCATCATCATCATCTCTCTCTATATCATTATTGGAAGAAATCCTCCTTTCTTTAATGACCCACACATCATATTACATTGTGTGTATAAATCTTTTGCACAGGTCTGAACATGTACAGTTTTTACAGTGCTCTAAAGACTTTACTGTAGACGCACACACTTTCTAAGAAGACAAGACACCCTGCGGCACACCCACATTTAAAACTGACATCCTCACTGTAACTACGACTGTAAAGACCAGCCTTTTTGAATAATCGCCAACTTTATATTGCTGACAACAAAAACGCTGTCTTCTGTGAGTTTGTGTGAAAAAGTTCCCTATAAGCCAAGCCTTTTTTACTTGAGAAAAATGACCCCCCATCTGTAATAAATTATCCAATCACATTTCTGCTGAATACATGACAGTTTGCCCTGGAGTCAGCTACAATAATTATGAAGTTCTGAATATCTGGTAACACTATTTATAGGTAATGGATAGGACTGAAATAGAAAGGCAAGTTTGGTTTTACAATGCCTTTCAGTGCTTGAACAATGGAAGATACTGAAAATATCATTAATATAATTATACATTATTGACTAGGGATGGGAATTGTTAAGAATTTAACGATTCCGATTCCATTATCGATATTGCTTATCGATCCGATTCCTTATCGATTCTCTTATTGATTCTCATCGGGTGAGGGAATAAAAGAGTACAAACGGGTGTGTTTGCATTAACTGTCTTTTATATTTCCATCTCTGCACAGAAAATATAACATATACAGTATGTACAAATAATAATAACAGATGACACCGGGCCGGTTTGGGGGGGGGGGGGGGGGGGGGTACAGTGAAAGTGAAACCGCATTTCTACTACGTGGAACTGGTTCGACTTGGCTTGTCTCCCGTTGTTGTGCACCTCATTTCCTTTCCCTTCTTACTTCGGAAACTTGTACTTGAGGAGTTACGACGCTTGTTGCCTGCACCGGCCCGGCATTCACTCTGCCACTAGATTCACAAGCGTCGCTAAGTAGAGTGTCAAATACGTGACATTCCTATAAATTAATCACATGCTGTGGACAAATGTTTGAGGATATTGGAGGGATGCCACCCTTTTGAAGACATGGAAGCTTTGCAAGTGTTCCAAGTAAGTGGACCTGGTGTCATCTTTTAAGACCATTTCTGCCTCAACACCATGTTGGCCATATTCTGACCAAAACAATGCAGCCTATGTGTGACATCATCGTGCATGCACAACGAAGGTGGAATCGATAAGCAGGCAGGCAAATGATTCCAAGGAATCATGCTACTGGGAACCGGTTCTCAAAAAGAACCGGTTCTCGATTCCCATCCCTATTATTGACTATGACTAAAAGACAGTGCAGCTGCATTATAGACTTTAAAAATGTCAGTATATTTAAAGCACATTTATCTCTCCTTGCTGTTGGGTCCAGTTATAAGTTAAATGCTGCTGAGGCTCTGAAGAAACTCAAAGGTTAGTGGTTTGATCCCTGGCCCCTGTCCATATCAAAGTGTTCTTGAGCAAGTGTCTGAGTGTGTGAATGTAAAGGGCTGTGAGTACCATCAAGACAGACCAGCAGTTTAAAAATATAAGTTTATTTACCATTCACCATGGCTGCATGTGGGGTCACATAGAACATACAGAACATACATATGACTGTACACTAATGCTACATCCACTCAGGCCCGGTTACAGACTGCTTTGATGGGGGGGGGGGGGGGGGCAGTAAAAGGTGTTGATTGGAAGGACAATCCTCCCCCCCATGACAGCACACTTGCTCACTATAGCCTGGCAGCAGCAGTGTAACCATATATTATATGACTGCAACAAACACGATGCAGAAACGGCTGGAGCGCCGCTTCCCTCCAGCCGTTTCCACTGCCGCTGCCAGGCGGCTGCACGAACCTCCGCTTACCACAATGCATGTCGCGACAAAATTCTGAAGATGCCGGAGTTAATTCCCGGCTCTGTTTGTAAACTCATGGTTTGTTTATGGTGGATGACACTTTGAAATTGTTCACCGTGAGGGAAGAGATTCTAGTGAGTAATCACAGAAAGGCTTACGGATTCGTGATACTTAGGCTATGACTGGGGTTTTACAGATCTGATGAAAAACTGGTGACGAAAGTCTCCTGCGCCTTTAAAACTTGGCCCCCACAGTCTGGCGTACTTGACTCAGTGGACGTCTGTGCACATCAGTGTAATCTGAAGTGAGTCCTCCTTGTCCTCCACATACAGGTCCGTGGTGTTATACTCTTAGAATAACATATGTCAACACTACAAACCTGTTCAATCAGCTGAAGAGACAGCATCCAAACAGAATGAGAGTCAAACTGAATTAGAAGACCAGCCACACCACTGCCAGAGGAAACAGGTAGTTACACCAAAGCAAACAACTGTAATGCAAGCATTTAGTAAAGGCACTCTATGAGAAGAGCAGCAAGTACATTCCACATTGATCCTTTTTTGGAGTACCCAGATTTTTCTTCATCTCATTTTGGACTTCTTCCTCCACCCAAGACCACCCAATACACTGATTGGCTACCAGTTGAAAAAACAGAGCTATCAGCCATCTTTACTATGTTTTACATAGGGAAATTATTTGCACTGCTCAGAAAGTTGCGAATTAGTCTCAAAGATCAGTGTAAAGAATTGTGATAAAATCGAGAATTTGACTTTATTTTTTTAAAATCATGATACGATACTTTTGCCATATCGCCCACCCCTACCTTAAACACAAGTTGCAACAGAAAAAAAAAAAGACCAGAATGTATTGTTGGATGACGACCCAAATGATATACAGAAAATGAGTGAGCGAGATAGAGCATTAAACCTTTTTACCGACACCTTTTGGTCTAAGTCAGTAATCAGTTTTGTCAGATGTCATTTTTAACCCATGTATAGTTTTGACTGGGCTTGATATCTAACCTGAAGCAATAGACCTACAAGCAGCACTGACTTAATATTCTTTAAACATACTACTGATGTATTCTCAGTGGAAACCATTAAGTGAGTGGTAAACCAGTAGCAGCACTTCAAAATCTACTCTGTAACTAACTAGAAGCCAGTATAAAAACTTCCAAACTGAGTAATGTGCCCTGTTCTCTTTGTTCTTGATAAAACTCCAATAGGGCTGCAGCTGTAAAATGTTCTTTTTGGGGAAGTCCAGAGAAAAGGCCTGTCCAATAGTTGACCCTAATGGAAATTTCAGCATACTTTATTTCAGCATTGGTGGTATCTTAGTCATTTTGAAAGACCAAACCCCTGAAAATGGACATAATTTTACATTGATAGAAAACTGTTGTAGTGATTGCTTTGATATGTCCAGTGACGGTAAGATCTGAGTCATACAACATTTCTTGGTTTTTGGTTTTTAGAGCCCAAGACATGAAGACAGAAAGATGGAGCAGCTGGATTTAGTTTATGTCTTTTGTGACTTGCAGTTTGCTTAACATAACACTACCCCTATAGAGATGTTTATTCTGTCTCCACTCCACGGGACAGACACAGATGTCTCCTGTGTACATTCACTTATGTGCACTATGGAGAAGTAGTTAAATACTTCTAGCAGTTCATAGTGAGGTTCCCCGTTGCGTGTTCCTTGACATGTGAATAAACACATACACACACACACATTTCCTCTGTGTGTACGCTACGGCCTTGGTCTTCCTCTGTTTATTTGTCCAAATGTCTGGTAGAGAGCAAAGCAGAGCAGGAAGCCTTCCTCAGCTCCCTCCTTCTCTCTTATACCCTCCCTCTATTTTTCTTTGCGCCTCTCTTCCCTTTCCTCACCCTCCCTCCTTCCTCCCTCTCATTCACTTTCGAACCTCCTCACCCTCATGATTAATTTTCGTCTCTGTCAGGTGTGTTTGTTTAATGTTCCAGCGCACACCTGTCTCAATTAATTATGTGAGGTGCGTGTTGTCGTTTGTCTTCCTGTGGGAGATCGAATATTCCTGTGTTGTATTCAGCTCTTTTTAATACATGTGCATCCGTCAACACTGGTGTTTACTTTTCCATGGAACACAGAGCGGCAAGCTACGCAGAATGCCGTGACAAAAACATTGTCTCTTCAATTACTGCCTGTTGATATTTTAAACAGGGATGGTGTTTGCTGTTGGTTTTTGGTTTTATTGGCTGATGTCTATCTCAGTGTCAACACAGAACTAAATACACAGGGGTTTGGGCCGTGACTTCCTGGGATCTCAGCATAAAGAAAGTGAAATTGGCTGTTGACACATCTAATCCATTTCATATAATTTGGGATGTTGTGATCTTGTTAGGATTTAATATGTCAGTGAAGACTCTGTCTCCTTATTGAGGTTATCCAGGGTATCCCAACATGGCGTCACATTTCCCTGTTTGTGCAGAAACTCCACTGGAATCTAGTCATGTCATTACACATCATATTTATTTATGATTATGTTCAAACAAACATGAGACCAGACCAAACAAAAATAAATGTGCTCAATGGAAAAGAAAAGAAAAGAAAAGAAAAGAAAAGAAAAGAAAAGAAAAGAAAAGAAAAGAAAATCCTTGGCCCATAACTCATGTTCATATGGCGGATCCATCCAACTAGAACTAAGCAACTTTTTAACAAAACAACTTCACTATAGAGCCATCTGTGGCTGCAAATCTTTCAAAGATAGATGTTTAATCTAAGAAAAAAAAAAAAAAACAGCTGCCAGCACAAAAATGAGAGGCCTACTTCTGCCTTCCATCGTCTAAGATCAATGTTGTTTGAATATGTGGGATGGTAAATCTACTTGTCATTTTTAGTGGCAGAAAAGTTGATCTTGAAAGTCAGCAGTGAGAGATTTCGCAAACAGTTAACAGCTGTAATAACTGTTCAAAAAGCATATTCAGAGCAAATAATCAAAACATTCATACTTAAAATGTGTATATTGGTATGTATAAATGGATCAGTTACTATATGTTTTACTTTTTTTTTTAAATTAATTTTCTGCTGCTATAGGTTTCTCTGATGTGATGTAGTCATGCTAATGCAAACCATCATTTTGTGCTGATTTACGAATCAGCTAATGTGAAAAAATGTAGAACATAATGTAAAGGGAATCTGAGAGGCTTTTCTCACCTTATTTATTCACCATTCCTCTCTTATATCACTTTTTTTTCCGACACAAATATTGACATTTCCTTTTTTCCCCTCCTAATTCCCATTTCCCAAGCTTTCTCCTTTTGACAATGCTCAGCTCTAGATGCACATCTCATCCTCACAGCCCCACATCATCAGTATATTTTTGGGACTCTCTTCTTTCTTGTCACTCTCCCCAGCTGATGCTTCGTCCGCTGCCTCTTCACCCCCCCTTTACTCTAAAACTTTCCTCCTCTCCTTACATATTTGATGATTTCGCTGCAGTCCAGGATAATAATTACACAGTTGTCACATCACGTGGGAAGCCTAAGGGACTTGCTGGAGATGTGCGTTGCCATTGTGCTTGTTAAAAATTTAACACATCCTTTACAGTGATGATGCTGAACGAAAAACTGCCATTAAGGGACTGCTTGGGATGTATGACGCTGAGTGAATGCTTAGTCATAGAAATACATCATACAGTATGTTCCTCATTTTTTAAAGCAGCCATACAGCAGTTTGATGGATTTACATTTTGTGGAGAAACATGCAGGTTTATCTCACAATTGTAAGCCAGTTGGATGATCTGATTGCAGTGAGTTAACAGACCCAATTTTGAGTATTTATAAATATGTTTTCCTTATTGCATAATCATATGAGACTAATAATCTCTGTGTAAAGCAACTCACAATACACTTTTTCCCTTTTACAGCAAGTGTTCAGCATTAACCCTTTTTCGGGCAAGTGACTATTTTTGGTCATTTCTGCAAACTGAATATAGGGCCAATCCTGTGCCTCAGTGAGATCAAGAAGGTTTTTGTAACACTAGACAGTGATTCAGAGAGATTTTATCGACATTTTGAAGCTGTAAATAGTGACTACAAGTGATTTTTGTCAGTTTATAACCTTATAAGAGTCGTTTTATTGCATGTGTTCAGTTTTTAGCAAATGCTGCTCAGATGTTTTATGGCAAGTGTAGGGAGACTAACACACTAATATTAAAATTTTGTATTTTAGAGTATTTTAATGAGTGTCCTATAAAGGGTTAATATACATCACTGATTCCACACAGGGCATCTATGGAGGGATGGGAGTCTAGATTCTTACCCTTCAGCTGCACCGATATATTTTGTGTTATTAAAAACAGTAGCGGCCGGCCCATAGGGGCCTTAGGGGCACCAATACACTCAAGTATCTATTTGAACTACTTTAATAGAAAATTTGTTAAAACTATTAAGATATACAGGGGTTGGACAAAATAATGGAAACATCTTCACCTCAAGATGATAATGCCCCAATCCATACAGCTAGAATTGTTAAAGAATGGCATGAGGAACATTCTAATGAAGCTGAGCATCTCGTATGGCCGGCACAGTCCCCAGACCTCAACATTATTGAGGTTTATTGAGGTTATTTTAAGGTGTTTCCATTATTTTGTCCAACCCCTGTAATACTCTTTGTGTGTCCTGTAGCTTGTGTCAACATTTTTTCAAGTTTTTATCTGTATTTAGTTGAATTTTATTTGGATACATTCACTTCCTGGTAAATTAAATGTGCATGCGGCTCCTAAAACCTTTGCCGAGGTTGCTAATTTCTCCACCCTGGAGCCAGTCAGAACTGTCTTATTCTTTTTGTAGTGGCAACAAAAAGCCAAAACCTTCTTTGCCACTTCTTGCAGGATGTAAAGTTTTCTGACTCGTGCATTCCAAGTATAATCTGAAACCAGGAAGACAAAAAAAGGGCAGACAGATTATAAAGGGATTTGTCTCTTTATTCCAAGAAAAAAGGGAAAAATCAAAAAAGGTTACAAAAAACTTAGTTGACAGTTAAAATGTTCTTTACCTCTATATCAAATTAAGTTGCAATATTAACTAAACAGCGATTACTAAGATGACGATGATGGTTAGAAATACTGTTGCTCCTCGTCCTGCTTAATTGAAAGTCTCTGCCCTCAGAGCATGTGCTTTGCCGGTGTCTTCACATCACTTTGCTGCAATTAACTGTGCTTTACAGCAGAGGTTCAGCTTGCAGTAGCAGAACAGAAGTAACAGAACACAGATTGGCTGATTATTTACAAATACTACGCTAAATTAATATTAGAAAAAGATTACAAGTGAAACTATGTTACAGTTCTAATATAAAGACTAATTCAGTAGATTAATATTTAAATGAAGCACAACATGTAAAATTATACCTAAATTACTTCATGGCTCTAACACTTTTTGCCCTGTTATGATTGGATAATATTCATTGGGTTGCCATGTGGTCGTGAGTGAGATACAGACACTTGCAGGACGCCAGATTGAACGTAAAGCAGACAATTACCCTGCTCTAGATGTCACAGATAATAAAGGTTAGTCCTGTTCAGACTGAGATACGTCTGTTTATTCCTTTCTACCGCTGGGTTTTACACAGGGAGTGTAGTTTAAGGAGTATCAGGCAAAAAACAGCTTGACTATTTGGCTGCAAGGAAATGTAGGGCTCCATCACAGCTGGCAATCTGTGTACAAGAGGTTGTCTTATGAGGGTGAAAATTGGAAATAACCCCACACCCACCCCCTGCTGGAGAAAAAGTAGTCTAAAGGCAAGTGAATCAAGTGAACCATATACGATCCACCCTGTTAATAGTCATGTATTTAGAAGGAAAAAGGTAATCATACTTAATATTGACACATAATCTACATCTAAACACTACCATTTGAATTACAGATCTTGGGTTACACTTCACAGCAGGTTGTGCTTGCCAGATACTTGATCTCGTGCCTGCCTGAGTGTCAAGCCTTGTCTGCAATGATAAACTAGTCATTACTTTACCAGATGTGCTATTAAGATTGACAAGACTTGTTGGAAAGACCAGATGTGCAGCGAACAGAAAGCTGCCAAGTCTGTTTCTGATGTCCTGGGTTTATGAAATCAGCTCAGACACAGAAACAGAGGAGTGCTTAATACCAGTATGGCTTTGCAGGCTGTATGCACAAATACTCATGGGTGGTGTGATGTGGTGTGATGCAGTAAAAAAAACACTCCATGGCAGCGTCAGATGCAGCCGGAATGGCCGCGATGAATGATTCAAATGGGCTGATGCTCTGGCAAGATATCTCCAAAGTGACCATATTTGAACACAAATGGGATGTCATGACAAAAAGCCCATGTAGGTCTTTTCTAAATCATGTGATTGTAGGGAGGTTAGTAGATATGTTGCACTCCCTGGATTTTGTCTAGACATAGACAAGTGTGAATAGGAGTTTGAATCTTTGACACTTCTATACAAAACACTCTTAAACAAAACATTTGAACAATAAACTTATATTTTAGGGAAATGTAAAGGTCAGAAAATAATTCCACAGAGCTATACTATTAATATCCTACTAAATTGTTTCAAATAAATTACACTACACGAAAAGTAATTATACGCAATTATACACATTATTATATGCATTCACATACATTCAGCCAATTTTTAATGCGAGGATAAAATATTCAAATTCATAGTGAACAATAACAGACAAGTGGTCCCCCTGTTCATACTAAGATATTTGAAAATCTACGTGAAAATAATGTCAGTCAAAAGAAGTCTCTTATTCCAAATGTGTTTTCCTGTTGAGCTGCGGTTGAAAAAAAAAAGAGGAAAAAAAGACAGAAACTGCCAAAGCAAATACTTTAATTTTCACAGATTGATTTGATTGGGATAATTTATGTAATATTGAATAGTCTGAGGATAAAAATATGTCATCACGTGGTGAGTACAAGTCAGATTTGTTTGAGAAATCCAATTTTTGTTCTATTGAAAACAAGGCAATAATAGAACATTTAGTATTATTCAGCATTATTGTTTTTGCATGCAAGAGCCCTAAATATTCTGTTTAATTTAATTTTTGCCCTTGAGCAAGGCACTTTATCCCCCATTTGCTGCTCAGGTGCACTGACATGGCAGCCCACTGCTCCTAGTGTGCAGTGTGTGGTGTGTTCCTGCGTGTTAGTGATGGGTTAAAAGCAGAGGGTCTATATTGAAAAGTGTGTGTTACATGTCCACATGTTCAAAATACTAACAAATAAAGACTCTTTTTCTTTTTTTGCTTCATATGTGAGAGGCAGTCTGTCCCAGTGGTTGCACTGTATTTTTTGACCAATGATTTTCAAAGTATTCATCACAGCCCCATTAAGGATTTTTAAAGAGAATAAAACGAAAACAAATAAATGTAGTGATGCACTGACGTCATAAAAAACGACTTCTGTCTTAAAGATGTCATCACTGTAAATGATGATGATTGTGAAAGTAACTGATCTGCAATATAAGCACTACACAAAAAGGTGAAGGTTGTACTAGTACACACACTCATAGCGCATGCACAAACAGACAGACAGACAGACAGACAGACACACACACACACACACACACACACACACACACACACACACACACACACACACACTCCTAATTCGGTGTGGTGTCCTAATTCATGTCAGCAGGCTTGCTCCGCTGACAGACAGTGGCAGCATGCATGCAGGTCTTTGCAGTAACATGCGCCAAGAGCCATCTGTCCCGTAAGAGAGAGAAAGAGAGGCGTAGATTATGTTGTGACTAGAGAGAGAGAGAGAGAGAGAGAGAGAGAGAGAGAGAGCATTACGAACACTCTGATCCTCTGCGCACAGAACCGGTGTGGCGCACAGACAGGCGGCAACCCTCAGAAAGTGGGAAGTTTTCGCCAAAGGATTCTGTCTAAAAATTAATCACCTTCATGTCGACTCTGTTGGATACAACCCCACCGATGCTATGGTTACCTTTATTACGGTAGGAAGAGCTTTATTAAAAGTAATAAATACATATGTGTGGTTATTTTTGCTCCACATGGAGCATTTTGTCGCTGACAAGCTGTTTGGTTCTAATGGAATTTGACAGAAAATTACCCAGAGTGTTTAATATTTGTTAAAGACAATAAAAGAAGAAATAAAATTATGACTAAACTGTGTTTTAAGTGCATCAAATCTAGTGCTGAATTGCTCTGTGGCTGCTGGAGTGAGAAGTTGCAGGAATAGCTTGAGAAAGTTTTGAAGAAACAGATTTTGGCTCTGCAGTCGTCCAAATGGTCTTAAGTGCTCCAGAATAAATATTTACTTTATGTACAACAAGAGATGCGTGGTATGCTCGGGCACTTATTTCATCTCCTTTAAGATGGAGCTTTTACAGGTAAAAACGAACAGGATTGTTAGACGTAACGCACTGTGTGTTGCCTCAAGGCAAAGCAGTGAGGACAAACTCATTTCATTTACCCGTCTCACTTTGTGTGTGTGTGTGTGTCTGTGTGTGTGTGTGTGTGTGTCTGTGTGTGTGTGTGTGTCTGTGTGTGTGCACAGGTAGACAAAAGGGTTGGGCCTTTGCTAAACTCTCTTACGCACACAAACATTACAGACTTGCTGTTTTCCAACCCTCTCAGGAGTCGTGTCTTTTTTCTAAAGTGTGTATTAGAGGGAGTCAAACTGGCTGAATGTGCGTCCAAGCGGTTCAAGTTCATGTTGTAATTTTGGATCACATGTAACTGGACTTCTGATGTGTACAGACTTACTGTTAGAGGAGTGAAAGCTGATATACCACAACTGAATCCTCACACAAAACAGTGTAGAAGTTGGATCGCCCTTCTTTCCTTTCCTGTGCGTCCTCTGCAGTGCGTGCATGTCAGCATGTTAGTTTGCAATTTGTCTTTGAATATAATATTGAAGTCTACCAATTATTCTGGGTACAATTTGACATTGTTAGTTTTTCTGGTAATATTGAAAGTGTATGTCATCTCGGTGGGAGAACTTAAAGGTCACGGTTCATGGCTTCATAGAGTTTCAGTCATGTGAGTTGTGCGTAAATGCGCATGTTGGAGGGGGCTTTATACCTTGTGTTTCCCTCAACCGTTGGGAGCAAAGTTTCACCAAATTTGAGTGTGGGCATCCCGCGGTGGGATTAGACCCAAATAATCTGGTAATGTGTGCGTGTCTGTGCTTCTGTGGTAATAACACAGCATAACATAGAGTAATGTGCGTCATATTTCTAACAGCGTAGGTATGTGTGATGTGACATGTGGTCTCGGCAGTTTTGCGTAATGGCGCACATCAGCGGGCGTCTCGAGCCTTTGGTGAGTGTTTCTCTGCTGCTGTGGGAGTCCACTCCAGTATGTGCGCGTTTGTTTGAGTGTGTATGCGTGTGCGCAAAGGCCGCTGGAGCAGCTGTTGCAGCGGCGGATTTGACGCACAGTCCTCCTGACATGCAGGCAGACAGCAGGAGAAGGAAACTAGGACGAAGCAAAGGAGGCAAAAGAACGTCTGTTTCCAAACTCTAACTCTTTCAGCGGGCAAATGGTCAAAACTGGCCTCTCAGGCACTCCGTGTTAAGCGTACCTTAACCATGGGCAGTTGCGTTTATGAGTCCAATCCAGCTGCAAGGCCTCATTTAATCACGTTCATTTTGAGTTTTACTGCAGGAAAAAAGCGGAAAAATAACGAATGGACCATGTGAACAGATTAGGGCCCAGGCTCCAGGGAAGAACATAAAGTAGATAAGGGCCAAAAAAGGCTCCCAGGTGGTTTAGTAAACTGATAATGTTTCTGTGGAGAGTTTCTGATGTTTTCTTTACTTCTGCATTCCAACATGTGCTTTTATGTGCATCCAATTCCTCTCCTGACTTAACCTTTTTTTTCTGTGTCTGTTTCATATGCTACTCAAACCAGAAGCATGTTGCTGGACTTTTGGCACAATAGGAGATGTAAAAAAAAATAAAAAAATAAAACCCCTGCAGCAAACCAATCAGTGAGTCTAAGTCTGTCACTGGAAAAACAAAACAAAACAGAAATGCAGTAGTGTGGTGGTACTGCGCCATTACAGGAGTGACAATGACTGTTTCTGTTCTGTTGGGATTTTTTTTCCCTAGATTTTCAGTCATTGATAAAGTTTCGACTCTGCCAATCTAAGTATCTGTCAAACACTTAAAATAATGTCAGGTTTCTAGGGTTTTCATCACTCAGATGTTTAATTTATTTTGGAGTGACTTTGGTGTCTTCTCTCTTCTGGAAACCTGTTGGTACTCCATACTTCTGTGCCTATTTGTGATGGAATTGAAATTTGAGTCCTATTATTCCAGATATATGCCTAAATATTTGTTATATCAGTGTTTTCCAAAACAGGTAGAATCATATAGACAAATAAACAATTCTCATTAAACATGATTTCATGATATTATTCATTTGTTTATGGTTTCCACATTTCAGATTTAAAAAATCCAGACCTGTTCCTTTTGAGGTTTTTGCGTATTACTTCATGAACCTTTTAGGAAGAGCTGACCACTTTTAACTGGGGCTCTAATTTATGTATTTACCCTTGTCTGTCTGCAACTCCAGACACTTAACGAATGTTTCTTGTTGGTTCCTTCGTACTTTGTGAGATGTTGAAGGGTTTGCAATTAAAGTCAAGTGGAGCTCAAGTACTTATCCAATAGATTTGTGTCAATGTGGTGTTTGTAAGACTATGGGGTCAAGCACCTAATGGGGATGCAGGCCATGCTGGGCGTGCTGCAATTCAGGTCTGTGATACCTCATACCAGAGGGATGTGTTTAAGGAGAAAGTCTGGAATTTTTCCATTTTTTCTTTCAGCCGGGATCAAGCTGTTCAACTCATTCTATATAGCTGCAGTTTCACAGCCTCGCCTGCTCCAAGATGGTTTACACATTTAGCAGAGTGTTTATACGTTGCACATTCTTATGGCTAGTTAAAGCAAAACACACTCTGTTCCACAACCCTTACGGTTGTGGAACAGAAACAGCCCAGTGCAGAAGAGTTCAGAGCAGACGCTTATAAATGTCAAGGCATTCATTATGGAAATTCATACCTTTAACCTGTAACCTTAACACTTTGATCTAAGTATAAACCTAAATCTTGACTGAACTACTACTACTAAGATCAGGGCTGAGCGCAATCCCAAAAAACCAAAGTTTCTCCTTGTGTGTTTTATTATTTTTCCCACAATTCCCTGAGAGACAGACAGGGCAGATAAAGATCATGTGGTTTCAAGGTGAGGCCTGTACTTCCCGGCAGCCCGGTCATATGACAGGTCATCCCTCCTCTTTCTGTCCGTTTTGACCTGGTAATCTGCCTCTCTGTCACAACGATTTTCATTATCTCCCTCACACTCGCTGTCTGGATCTTTATGTCTTTAATTTATTCCTCTCTATACCTTTCCCCCTCCATCTTTGACTTTCCCTGCTATCATGCCTCTCATTCCACTCTGTGTTTCTGTATCAAAGGGGAAACTCAGTGGCTTCTGATAACAGGCTAGAGAGATCCCAATACAGCTGATCACTGATACAGGGCGAAGGGACAAATCTCAGTACAAAACTGTTCATTTAGTGTGTTTTGTTTTTGCAGTAAATGCATCCATTGAAGTATTTATTGTTAAAGTACTACATTAAAACCAGCCTGTGTAATCTGATGCACTTGGATTGTATTTGAACTTAGTATTAAAATTGTAAATGCATTCAGGACCCACAAAGAAATGTTATGTTACCTCCACTTGACCAAACATTAAACGCATTGTGTGTCTGTCAGGATGCTGACAGCACATTTAAAGGATGTAGATCACTGGCCAGTTACTGTTTGATATGGATGTGCATCCAAAAAGGATTGTGTTTAAGGAAATTCTACAGACTGTCTTTTTGGGTTTGATGAAATACCAACTTTTGGGCCTTTGCACACATGCAGGTTTGGACAGTTAATATTGTACATGGTGACACGTTTTGGCAGTGTCACAAGTCGCTTTTCCATTGATCCTCAAATTGTGCAAATATAATTTACGCATAAAAATTTACCTAATGGAAAAACGACAATTTAGCCAAAAGTCGCATTTTTCGATTAAAAGTTATTGCACTGGCAACAGGTGGTTTTTTGGGTGCATCGCAAATGGTATATCACGCAAAACTGCAATGGAAAGACCTTTTTTTGCAACTAGAGTCAGGTGAATTTAAAAAAATGGATGTTGACGTACGTTACAACAAGCGAAGAAGAAGAAACATGTCACGGTATGTGTGGGCACAGCAGGAAACCCAATCATTTTTTAATTTAGTACAAGATATAGGGGTAATATATAATAATAATGAACATATCCATAAATCAACACCATATTTACATTCATCACCATGTTTATGGAATGATTCTCGTGTCATCTCGTGATAATACATAAACAAATCATCTCGTGTGATTTAATGGAAAAACTGACATTATGCACTTCTGATTTTTTTACATTTAGTAAATATAACTGTTCTTCAGAAACAGAAAAAAACAATGTGCTGTGGCAGCAAAGTTTGCAAAAATAAAATTTGTGACACTGTGAAAACTTTTGATTGCAAATGTAAGTTCATTTTAATTCTCTTTGTCCTAAATGTATTTAAGGTGGAGTTTTCTGACATCACTCTGCATCTACTCCATGCATGTGTTTTGGGGGCTGTACAAAATCTACCCCCTGATTTGAGGTTTTGTCTGCTCATATGTGTTTTCAGACAGGTAGGGGTTAAATATGTGACCACTCTTCAGATTCTGTCACATATGACTCTACTGTTCTACACAGAAGCTTTGGAAAAGTGGCTTCGTTTTTCCACAGTGGCGTCAAACAACTTCTCATCTACAGTATATTTATAGTTTGCTGTTTTATTTGGACTAATTGGAGATAGCTGCATCAAGAAGCAGCCTTGAACACGCCAGTAACAGTAAATCTCAAAAACCACAATTAATTTCGGTTCATGAATTGACCGCATCAGACATCTTTATATTTTATACACCGGGTACTCTTTCCGCTTTGCTCTGACTTAAACTGTGGGCCCATGCGGAACACATGACCGCCGGTGTTTCTCCACCTTACTTCCGTAAAAACGGCTGTCCGGTTAAATCTGGGCTGCCCCAGAGGCAGGGTCACGTAATTTAAGTTAACTCACCGGTGATGTTTCGGATGGACGGACCAACCCAGGAGAAATGGAAGAACTCACCAAAAAAGAAGGTTTGAGATTTTAAAAAGTTAAAACAAAACTTGATTTATTTGCTTTAGGAAAAAAATAAAAAAGGTTACAAAAAAGAAAGAAGTCAGTTATCAGTTAGATCAATCATCAAACACACTATTTGTCTCTCGCTTTTTCTCATCTCATCATTACATTTTATAGTCTTCAGTCGCTTGGAAGACTTCCCATATTTGGTACATAATCTCAATGACTGGTTGAACACTTGTTGCTGGGTAAAACATGTCACAGCTTACGTCAAGAACTCCACGTAAG
Source organism: Sphaeramia orbicularis (assembly GCF_902148855.1). Lineage (NCBI taxonomy): Eukaryota > Metazoa > Chordata > Actinopteri > Kurtiformes > Apogonidae > Sphaeramia > Sphaeramia orbicularis. The sequence continues at coordinate 25,248,207 of NC_043968.1, read as the reverse complement.
CTAATTCTGAGAAAAAACACATTTCAAAAGTTCACCTGAGTTAATCACACCTTGGTTTGACATTTGTACCAACAGTTTAGCTTACACTGCGTAGTTAAACCACAAAGAGTTTCCGTAAGTACGTCTAGTTCTAACACTTGAGCAATTCTCGACCACAGAAAGTCCCTAAGTTCATAATCAAGATTAACTCAGCTCGCTTTTACCACAAAGCTGCAAGATAAGATCTTTTTCTTAGATCTTTTTCTGACCTTTTCTCCAAGATTTTTAAACATGAACCTGACCTGACTGTTCAGTACAAAGAAGGACACATCTGCAAAAATAAAAGATTCTTCAAGCAAAACAACCTGCAACATTACTTTTTGTTTTCTCCATTTTGGTTCATGATGTATGATGTATGATATTCACCTGACATTGTAGAGCAAAATTTAAAGTCACATTCAACTCCCATTTAATATGATCCGTATCACAGCAGTATATTTTCATATTCTTTTTTCCTGCAGATTTCTGGTCCTGCAGCTTTAATGTTGTTATGTGTAACTCTAATCCAGTCACAGATAATGGCTGTAATTACTGTGTCAGTACAAAAGATCAGTTGTCGACTCGTCTTATTGGCGCCAATAAGATTTACAAACTATCAGTATTGGCAGAACTTGGCTCCGATAGTGGCTAATGTCAGGCTTTTCCACTGGAATTACAGACTTTGAGGGAAAAGAAAAGCTCAAAGAATGTCTCCTACATAGATTTTTTTGTGACTTTAATGTCCAGCCCCACATTCACTGATTAATTACATTGAGTGTGATGTTGAGTGATTCTTATTTTTTTGTTTAGTTATTTAATACTTGGATTTAGATTTCCAGTTTAACTGTTGTCCGGTTCCTTATAAAACTTTTGATTTCAGATATGGATAATGTGTTTTCAGTGTCAACAATTTAGGGAGAAATAGAGATTAATCAGCAATTGGCTTTTTCCTGCTCTAAATTATTATTACATCAGTCTACTAACACATTTGATCAAACTCTATTGGCTACCAAGTGTGCTCAAAACTACTAGTAGTAAGCTATTTGGTCAGCCAAATTCACACATACTCTCTCATTTCTGTCAGACTTTTAGCATATGTTTGTAAAATTATGTACATTTCTGTCAAATCTGATACAGCGTCACTGTGACATGGTGTCTGCAGAGGCTTTGTAGAGAAAGCAGCAGCTACTGGCCTGTGTCTGCACAAGATGCAGTCAGGCAAAGTACTGCTTGTTTGTCACCTGTGTTTTGGCAGGATTCAAAGCCCAATGTACTGACGTAACGCTCATAAAATGAAGGCAGATGAGTTTCAAGACAACAGTGGAGGCAGCTGTTGTGTATACGTGGATCTACATCTCTGTTCCGTGAGAGGACGAGAAAAGGAAAAACTGAAGAATTTGGCTCAAAACGCTTCACACGGTGACAGTCTGCAAAACAGTTTAGCACCAGATTACTTTAAGTGATCAACTCTGACTGGCCTTTTTTACAACATTCATATGGTCATAAAAGAAAAAGATGTGTTATTAATAACCTCAAGTGTATTCATGTGTCCCAGGAAGATGGTTTCCATCCATGAGTTATCAACCTCCATTTTAAATAAACAAAAAACGAAACCCAAGTATCACAAAATATGGCAATGAAAACAATGGAATTTAAAGTTAGTTTTAGTAGTGGAACAATAGATTGGAATGCATATTAATTTATAGTTATATTTGCAAGTAAATTTGATAAATGATCCAACATGCACAATATGAGAAGAGTAAAACTAATGCAGTATAGTAGAGACTTCAGCCACCATTTTATTTATTGCAGCTGTAGTTGTAGTAGTAGTAGTTGTTTTAGTAGGTTAATGTTCCAACCATTGTCCATGTTTATTGTGATTTATTGTCTTTTAACGTGTCTCCTTAAATTTTATGTTTATTTCTTTATATTTCCTCTTTTATCTGCTTGGTGACCTTGAGTGTCAAGAAAGGCAGCCATATGTAAAACTGTATTTATTATTATTATTATTAGTAGTAGTAGTAGTAGTCGTCGTCTTGTGTGTTTCATTACTGTTACATTTATGTAACATGAAAGATACATGTTAAATTGCAAGATCTTCTCTATTAGCAAAAGTCTTCTCAGCAACAACTACATACCCTCTGAGTGACTCTATAGCGCTTCCTCAACCACTGAATGACCGAAAAAAAAAACCTTGTCATTGGATTGGAATTACTTGTGGCACAGATTTAACTTTCCCTGCGTCACAATTCAACCACTAATACCAACTGTGTGTTAAATTACTGTTGTGCTTTTGCTTTTCTGAAAAACTTATAAAGACAATATTTACTCTGCCTTTCAGTGCAGGTAGTGAGTTGATATAGTAGATAAATTTGATAACCAAACTATAATATAGGAGCAGGCGTGCAGATGTTTACAGTATGAGATTCAGTCTTCGATAACAGCCAGGTTTTCATTCTTTACTGAAATGGAGGTGATGGTTCCTGTGTATTTCTGCCTAATCAGATGGTTGTGCTGGAACTACCTGTTGTATAATTGCAGCTCAAATGCACGGGAGCGTCCTTTTCTCTTTATAGAATAAGATGCCTATAGGTGACATCTGTATGGACTGATGTGTCAGGTTAGTGGACACCTTTGATATTTGAGCTGATAGATGCTAAGGAGGCCTGAGGGTGAAACCTGCTGCTTAGTGTCCCGACCACATATCCACACAAAGGCAGCCCATGCATGTGCCCACACAAATCCCAAACCAAACCCACCTCTGTGTGGTCTTTAGTGAAATAAATATGTTTATTTAGTCTAACCCTAATATGAGACTAATCTAGTTTAGACAGTCGAAAATGCAGTAAATGTGCATTCTGTATAATCAGCACAAATCGTATTTAGTCATCTTCAAGGCGTGGATTGATTTGGAAAAAAATGCTAGAGTGACGTGTTCATGTTTCCAAAACTTAAAGTAGCTTATGATGTTTGGCACCAATTTTTCATCAAATCTGTAAAACCTGAGAGATAGCCCAAGCCTTTCTGTGATTACACGCCTGAATCACTTTCCTCACAGTGAACAACTTTGAAGTTGACTCCATCACAAGCCCACTATTTGTTTGCATACCAAACCGAAACCAAACGGTCATTCGGGCCTTTTCGGAATTCCACACAGCCGCAGCAGCAAGAAGCAATGAAGCCGATTTTGTGGTTGTTACTGCTGCGGCCATACTGCAGCTGTGTGGAATTCCAAAAAGGCCCGAGTGATGCTTTGGTTTTGGTTTTGTATGTACACAAACAGGCGGCTTGTGATGGAGTCAACTTCAAAATTGTTGACCATGAGGAAAGTGATTCAGGTGTGTAATCTTGGAAAGACTAACGGATTTGTGATACTTAGGCGATCACTCGGGTTTTACAGATTTGATGAAAAATTTGTGACGAACTTCGTACGCTGCATTAAGTGATGTGAGTAGAGGTTTGAAGGTCTGATCTGTGATTTGTTTAATGTCACAACTAAGGGTCGACTGATCATTGATTTTCAGCTTTGTGCTGATGATTAACAGTGATCACAACATTGAGCTTATCAGAGTGAATATAGACATCTGTGATGTTTTGTCTTCAATACAACTGAGTAGAACTATTAAAAAAGATAATTCCCCACTCCTTACATGTTTGCAGTTCAGCATATATATTTTCTTATCTTCCTGAACAATACTCTAAATAAAATTGGTCGTTGTGACACAAAAGATGTATTTTCATTCATGTTCTCTTCACAACACTGAGAGAGTCAATATTATATATATATATATATATATATATATATATATGTATATGTGTGTGTGTGTGTGTGTGTGTATATATATATATGTATATATGTATATAGAGGATGATATTTTGCTTTTTGTTATTTATGTTGACGCAATAGTGTCCATACATGGTAAATGTAGATGGAAGAAGAATACACAAATGGAGGATTTTCAGTGTCATGGTACCGTCTTTAATTTCGGTACTGAACTGAAAGCAGCTCTAGGGCTGATAAAAATAATTATTGAAAGCAGAGGGAAAGAAAACATTTAAGTTTTGTATTGAATAGCATGACTCTTTGAGGCGATCTGTGTGGAGAGAAGGCTGGTGAGTTTGTTTGGAATTACCATAGCAAAACACAAATGACAAAACTGAGATTTGATGGTGGGAAAAGTTCCATGTCTATTGTTTTAGAAATATGATGCAAGCACAACTATGCGCTGTTGAACTCATGAGATGGCATATGAAGCTGATGCCATGAACTCAAATGACTGCAGTAAAAAATTGGTGATTGTTTTACAGAAATTAAGATTTGTGCTACCCTATGTTATACAGGTCTTTCCAGTTTGTTTCCATGCAAGATCCATTTGATTTATGTACATGGTAATTGATTCTTTTAAGTTTAAATTCAGTGTGCAGGTTTATACATGCTCAGACAATTTATGAACAGGCAATAAATGAGTGGTACACAGTTTAGACATGGCCTTGAGCCTGCACACACGCCTGCCTACTTGCAAAATACACTTTAACCAGCAGAGATGTAGAGAAAGCCTGATACATTAGCACAACGATCGCCGGAAAAATCTGCTATGTTGTTATTTTGGCATCAGACAATATATGTATTTAACAACTGTTGAACTTATTGATCTATAGATGCACACATATCTCATTTTTCTACTTTGGTCTTCATCATCTGCTGATGTTTTCATAGTTTCTACTGCAAAGATGAGCAGTGTTTTGACAGAAGAGAGAACATGGCAACAAAACAAAAAACAAAGACTGTACTGTAAACAAAATAGTTTAAAACAAAATGCAGCTTCTTTTATTATCATACGTCAGTCTTGATATTGCCATTATTCTTCCCTCTGGAGTAACAATGTGTCCTGGCATGAACTGCTAATGGAATACAGCCCATTGTGACATATTTTCCTGTGAAATTGCCTAAGTGCTGGTTTGGAATGTCACACAAAGGGACTGAAAGATGAACAGTCCTTATACTGGGATAATAGCACTTTTTTCTTCTGTAACTTAAACATCTTTTATGACATTCTAAATATTTTTTACTTGTGTATTTTTTTTTTTTTATTATGTAATCCCTTATCTTATATATTATGCCTAGTAAAATAAATTGAGAGATGGTGACAAGCAAAAAAAAAAAAAAAAAAAAGAAAGAAAAGAGAAGAGAAGAAAAAAATGTAAGGGTTGACAGGATGCAATAAATTTTCCAGGATGTGATGCTTCCTGCAGTCTGACATTAAAAAGCTAATGTGAATCTATTATCGTGGAAAACGGCAGTAAAATGTATCGTGTCTTCTAAAGTATTGATTGATATATGTTCAGGTCAGTATTTGACTCCTCTGTGCAGGAAGCAGAGAGGTCAAAGGCATATGCATGATAACAGTAGCTTCTGTTTGACCCCAATACATCGCATATCCTTCCTGGGTATGACAGTAACATATTAAGTCATTTTCGGACCCTGAAGCACCTAGAAATACTGTTGAATTTCAACCAATGTGTAAATAAAAACAGTGCTTTTATTTAAAGTGGTTTAGTACTAGTTTTTATAGAATAGAATGGCATGAAAAACCAAATCATTTGTGCACATGTTACTGTTGATGGCACTCATAATCATGTCCGTATTAATCATAACCTGATTTTTGGGAGAAAACATAACATTGTTAAAGCTGTGCCTAAAGTACTGATTACATGATCATAATTAGAAAAGCAGTCAGTCCTTGTGCCAGTATCAACATTTCTTGAAAATTTCATCCAAATCGGTCCATAACTTTTTTTTCTTTTTTTTTTTTTTTTTTAATTAGTGATAGTTAACAAGACAGTGTGGACAGAAAAACAACAACAACACATAAACAAAGGGAAACTCAAACAAATAAACAAACCAAAAACAACAACGACAGAGTATTGACAAACAACAACGTCATATTACAATGAAAGAGATCAGAAATGTAAATAGCAACTAAACCATATAGCTTGGTTAGGGGTGATAGGGAAAAGGGGAAGAGGGGGGTGTAAATGAAAGTGAGAAAGAGAGAGGGGGGAGTGAGGGGGAAAATAATAATTGTTGTGATAATACAAAAAAATTTAATAATACCAGTAGCCTAATTTGCTAATTTGCGGTCCATAACTTTTTGACTGATCTTGCTAACAGACAGACAAACAAACAAACCCAATGAAAACATAACCTCTGCCATTCCT